>NC_044499.1:15646263-16246263 GCF_902362185.1 Chanos chanos
TTTCTTGTATTTTTTACACCGAAAGACTCTCATTCAGAGGTACATCTACATGTGAGTCAAGAGTCAGTAATTTCCAGCAAAGCAGTACACTATCAAGAGCCCTGGAAGTGAGGATTCTATTTGTGTCTCAGACATTGGGTAAAACAAAAGATCCTCATTAACTCCTTCTCTGAGACAAACTGAATGATATTAACTTCTTCAAAAGAGATCGTCACTCCATTGATTCTAATCTTGTGCAGACCTGCTCACTGATTGGATACTGTGATGTCAAAGAGGTCAGGTGCTGTGAGATTATCATCATAGCAAATGAGATGATAGGAGCTGACAGAGGGCACAGTGGAATAATCAATTAACAAAATGATAGAGGCTTTGCGAGTGAACAAAAACAGAGCTTAGCCAGACCAAATCAAAATCACTTGCTGAAAAGCTTTTCAGTAGCAATTATACTCAGTGATTATATTCACTACACTGATTTTTTTTTATTGCTTGGGCTGTGGATCAGGGGCAGTCTTGTTTTATCAGGGTGATGTAGCGAGATAAATATTCATGGAGACTAGAAGAGAACTGCATTCCATTTTTAAAATGCTCAGCACATACTGTTGTGTCGTCCTCTATATGAAAGCATTAACCTTTACTCTCTGGGTAAAATGTGATTTTGACTGTGAGTCACAATAAACCAAACACTACTCAAAAGGTATCAGGCACGCAAGTATGAAAACTGTTTCTTTTATAAACATGTCACAATGTGTCTAGTGAGTTGGATATCAGTTTGTATATTGCTTCACTTAACAGTACATGGTTTAAAGATGTGTATCAGTAGGAAGAGGGAGTGGTTAACAAAAGTGATGGACAAGCTTTTTAACCAATTAGGACATGGCTGTATGTACATACTGTATTGAGGGGAGAGTTGACACAGAGGCAGACAGTGGGCATCTGTTCTGCTTTCTGAGTTAGGTAATTATACTTTTTCACATTTCTGCCCTCATATGATACCAGGGAGTTCACTCCATTTGCATTCACACTGAATGCTGCCTCTGTTTCAGGTTTGTTTTTTTTTTACACCGCACCGCCCCTCCTTTTCTTGTTATTGATGTCCAGGTCAGCATGGCTTTCTGCTCTAAGTAGGAAATGTTTGGCTTTACATGTATTTGTAATGGCCCCTGGCTCCTTTTAGCCTGTGGTAGCTTGAAATTCCCATTCACATGAGATTTTAAAAGATTAAAAATACAACAATATACTGTATGGCAGTCTAATATCTCCTAATATCTCCTAATATCTAATGTTCAGATTAAAATGAACATGTTTATTACATTTACTCAAGGCTATGAAACAAACCATTTCAAAATACTGATTTTGAGAGGTGATTTAAATAAGGAATTGTGAGGTATTAGATCTTATATGAGACAGAAGGCACTCTTTCTCCTATATATATATAGCAGCAAAACCAAACAATTCAGAGACTGCTAAATATACTATTATGATGTCAGATTCAACTCAGTGTCAGATTCAACTGTTGAATTTGAGGGCAGTTGAAAGTTAAAGTTGAGGGTCACTAATAAGTGAAGGAGGAATCAGCATATCAGACAAAGGAATGGGTGTCCAGACCTGCCTACTAGGCAGATCCCCTAAGGGCAGGTGATAGCTGCTTTTCTCAGCAGGAGAATGACAGGAATGCCTCCCCCCCACACACACTTCCCAATCAATCACTCCATCACCCACCTGGAGGTCAGAGTTGACTGGATAAAAGGAGTGAACTCCACACTGTGTTTAGTCTGATGATTTCTCCCACTTTTCACCACAGGGGTAGCATGTGTTCTCAGTGCAGACAGAAGGAGGTTAAGTAGAGGCGGAATATTTGAGAATAGGCCAGTATGTCTGGAGTTAAAACATAACCAGTGGACACATCCAAAGACATACGCCTAAAATTATTACATTAAATTCTTTAAATGATTTGTCTTTGGAAAATATATTCAAAATACAAGTTGCTGTGTTTCTGCTTGATTAAAACAATTTGATGCTATGTACCATGTTTCTCAGAACCTCCTTTGGTTCTGGGGGAAACATTTTGTTGAAAATGACCTTACTTTCTCTGGGTGTACATAGGCTATTAACAATGAGAATCGTCTTTAGTGTAAAGACAAAGGAAAAGTGCTTGTGTAACCATGTGATGAGATGTTTCCAAAGGACACCACAGGACCCCTGAAATCACAATGCAATGCATTATGTAACGAATTCCAACCACACTGTTAATGAGAACGAGAAAAAATAAAGTAATTAGTTTTCACAGCAGTTTCTCCACAAAAGTATCTGATGAAGTATGCCTGAGTTCTCTCACCAAATACAAAGTTCACTCATATTCAAAAGTAGTGCGTGCACGGTAAGACCACCGTGGTAAGTGAATCAAGGTGATAATCTAAATTACCCTGATTGAAGTACTGAACCATAAAAAGTAACATGACCAAAAGGAGACTGACATGCCAAAACATCTTCAATAGCTGCTACAGTGCCCACCTTCAACTGTCGGACAGTCAGCAGGTTTTTAACACATGCTGTAAGCTTTAACATCAAAGAGCAGTTTACACAGAATCACACAAGCTCTGTGCTACACATACAGAGTACAGCAGTGTGTGTTGGTTGTGTTGTTATAAGCAAAAACTCTGTTAAATGTGCTTAAGGATGCTACAGGAGGAAAATTAGTTTATGGTAAACCACAGAAAAACATGCAGATCCCCTGACATACTTCCACTTCCACTCAGACACACACTTACTCTCTCTCTCTCGTCCTTCTACTGTCTCCCTTGTATTGCCTCTCATTATCAGGATTAGAAAAGTGTGTGGCCAGACTGCCCATACGAATTAGATAACGCTATTAAGTAGCAGACTGGAGCCAGATTTTATTGGGACTAATTCACTGCATACTCACTGTGTGGTGCTGACAAACTGCATAAAGTACCTCTGGGACTTTGATAACCACATATGGCCTAATATAAAAGCTTTTAGGAAAAGCTATAGAAATAGAAATCAGCTTTCAATATTTACAATACATTTGCTTTGTCATCTTTTTACTCCAGTGAACATTTAAAATTTCCATAAGGTTTCACACACTTACATCATTGCAAGAAACCTCCACAAGCATACAAAACCAATCTATTCATGCTTACATTTTACCCTAAGCCCAAATGAAAAGACAATTACTGCCTCAACCTTGTGGACCACCAGGTCATAACACACACAAAAAAGGAACCCACTGTAATTGTCTACCCCAACCCCTACATGATCCTGTATTAAAATATATATATATAAATATATTAAAATATACATATCCTGACATGCAAGGGGCATGTGTGTGGGGGCTGAGGGGGGACTGATACGTTGATGTGGTTTTTCCATTCTGTAATATTTGCTGCTGAAACCTGAGGGAGCTGAAATGTAGTGTTATAAGTAAGTCAGACATGTAGTTAAAAACCAGTCTCTCATGGTTGATCTCACTTTACCAGGCTGTTAGAGTGTTGACCTGAACACTACATATTGCCCCTGTGGTGATGACAAATATCTCATTAAAGTAAATAGTGCTTCAAAGAGTTATATTGCTTCCTGTTTTTGTGAACTACATGACATAGTGTTACTATGCTCCAGATGAAGTTAATAGGCATAAAGAGAATATATAACTGCTTCTAAGCTTTAAATTTATCAAATGCAAATTCAAGCATCTCTTGCTCTCAACAGGAGGAGTCTGACAGGCATGTTAAAAATCAACACACCCTGAAGGGTTTCTGCTGATTTCAGGTGTACCTCATTTAATATATGATAATTAGCACCATTTTCTTGGTTTAGTATCTCTCTCTGTCTGATTTTGCAGGTAAGAATAACAACTGACTGAGATCAGTAAAACTGAAGCAACACTACTGCATTTCACTGATTGTCTGAGAGAGCCAAAGGCTTTTCTTTGGTTTAAAGCAACAGACCTCACAGTGAGATCACCCTGCTGAGGGCTTTTCTACCCTCTGACCTCTGAGACATGACCTCCTGACCAAGACAACCACTATACATTATCAGTCACAATTACAAACATGTTTATGGTTCATTAAAGGCGTGTGTTTTCCCAAAAGCAGTACAACAGCTCAGCGGCAGCATAATCACTCTTTTAAAAGCTCGCTTGAAAGGCTCAGGAAAATTAACAATACAAAGCTAAGCCAATCGCTGACATGATTTTTCATCATTATTTGACAGAACTACATACTGGAGCTCTGTAAACCCCTGTAACTCTGAGGAGTGGACTGCTTTTGTACCGGTTACAAAGGGACTAATGCAAAGTTAAGAAAACCACATTTTTGGTTTAATTTATACTAGCCAATAAACGTCACTGCTTTTGTATTCACAGAGTAGCTCACAGACTCTGCATCAAAAAAAAAAAATCCCGCGGTCAGTAATAGTCTGACAGACTCTGCATCAAAAAAAAAAAACAAATCCCACGGTCAGTAATAGTCTGACTGCCCTTAATGCATAAACATGCACCCTAGTACTGAATCCCATACTTAGGTCAGACAGAGTGGTGGAAACGATCCAGACTGCCAAAAACACTACTATAATACAGCTAACACACCCACTGACAGCCCATCAAAAAAGTTTCAAAGATCTGTCATCACAGCCAGTGTTCCTGCACAGCAGAGACTCACACAGGACCACTCCCTTGGACCGTGTTCATTTACTCAGTCTGTTCAGTAAAGAGCACAGCTATTTAAAAAGCTCACAGAATCAAAGACCACAGACCCTGCTGCACCATGATGCTCATGATATCATATGACATAACAATAGTTTACTAACGTATATCTTCTTGACATAATGTTTAAAATTAAATTTCCCTTTGGATTTCACTAAGAGATTTCACTTGTCAAACTGAAGTTTACCTTTTCATTTGTTGTTAACCTTTTCAATGGGCTGTCCCTTCAAATGTCACTGGCCATTGAAATCAACTATTTTAAGCCAGTCTTTGACTACAGGGTCCATAGCCCCACTTGAACTGCAGCACATTGTGACATCCATACCTCATTGTGAGGTACTGTTGAACACTGTTATGCCTAAAATTATGTGGTCATAGCTAAATAAGTTTCACCATTTAGTGGTCACTAAGCAGGGGTGAATAAAATATCTGTTTGATGGAAGAAAGTGATGCAGTATATCTCTATGGAACTCCTGTGCTTCTTATAGATTTCTTGGTGAGAAGAGCACTGTTTAATATCTGTATCAGTGTGATATCTGTTTGTGAGATCATACTAAATACCAATGTACATTCATACAAACATTTAAACATACATTCAAGCATTCATCCATAGAGCTAAACAGATTTCGCTTTCCATAGCTGTGTTTCTCAGACTTGTATTTTTCAGTTTAGTCGTCTGTAAATTAACGAGAGATATTTGTCCTAACAGAAGCATGTCGTAAGTTAACTGTTGCAGAAGCACCTCCTACAGTTTCCCATTACTCATAAATCTGCTCCAAGGGGTTACTGGGAGCTGATCCAGAACATAAAGGGGAATTCTCAACTCACTTCTCTGTGAAAGGCTTTACATTAACGGAGTACATTAAAAAAAGACAGAGTAGAACGAGAGTGGCTGTGTTACAGTCTCACATATTCTGCACAGCGATTTTCCCTGTCAGATTACAGCTGTTAACCACCACCAATCTCCACCACCAACCCCCAACCCAACCCATTTAGCCCATCTCTCTCTCTCTCTCTCTCTCTCTGCCTAATTTATGGGATGAGCTCAAATTCTTAATTAAATGTGATGCACATTTTGTTGAACTCCGGTTCACTGTCAAACAACACTTAGCTTAATTCAAAATTTAAAACATTTGTCATTATTCTCTCTTCAAAACATTTCTAATCAGCGTTTTACGGCAAGGGCTTTAAACGTGTTGCGCCCCAGGTGTGAGGGCTGGCTTTTTCACTGAAGATACAGGGAGTTAGTAATCAAAATTGCTGATCCACGAAAAAGCTGAGTATAATAATAATAATGATAATAATAAATAATGATAATAATAATAATGCACTTTAGCATTAGTGAACATTAGAGACTGTGGGACAGTGCTGGACATAAATACAATAAGTAGGTAATGTGATACAAATGTTGCTTGCCTGTCTCAACATGGAGCACCAGACAGTGATTGTATCTGCTGACTCCTTTGAGTTTCTAAGACATCCTACAGTTTATCACTTTGCAAAGAGAGTCACAAAGTCATTCAGCACCACAGCAGGCAGCCCTATTAAACCTGATGACAACAAGTGACATGCAGGCATTTTGTAGTCCTGTTAAATGGTCAGTTGATTCTTGTGCAGGGAATGAGAACATAACTTGTCGACTTCCTTTCTTTAATACCAAACTCTCACAAAGCCTTTAGCATTTACACCACCACTGGGACAAGAGAAGTAAAGATTTACTTCTAAAGTGGCACTTTCTGTTCATGCAAAAGTGTTGTGTTAAAATCATTACGGTGTCTAAGCCGCCTATGTTCACAAACAGTACAAAAACCAAACAGAAAAACACAAACAAGAGAAGAAGACAAGAATGACATTCAAAACATCCATTACCTCACTTGAGTCTGAAAGCATAAATAAACAAATTAATTAATTAAAAAAAGCTATCTGCATGTGTACATTTAACTTCACAAACTGACACTGCAAACGTAGCAAAGTGTAGAATAATGAAACAAACCCACTTCTATGGAGTATCAAGGGAAAGTGTTAAACATGTTTTATGTTATAAAACATGTTAAAGTAAAAATCTAATAGCAGCAGAGAGAACAGAGGTGAAAAATCTATCCTATGTTTTGTGCTATCTTTAGAGAGACGCCTGGACAACTGCTGCTGTTGGTTTTCTTTTTTTTTTTTTTCTTGTAATCTCTTGTCTTTGGGTCATCTATCCAAATTTCAAATAAAATGAATCACATGAACATCCTTGTTCTGATGCATGACTATATCAGTTCATCCAACAAGCTATTTAGTCATGCCCTTGGATAAATGCTCAGAAGCAAAATCTAATCAGTTTTACAGTTTTATTTGGTTTAAGTGCTGCTGTGTACGTCAGACATCAAGACTTTTTCATGGGTGGTCTCCCAGTCACCTATGATATGGCAAGAGTACACAATGTTTCCTATACCAGAGGAGACCTACAAAGACAGTGTTAATGACGCTTGAATTCATGCATGTCCTCTCATGAACTCAAGAACACTCCGTTTAAACTTGTAGGTTAAACAAGATTTAAACACTGATGTCAAGTCAGCTTAGCTTAATGTATGAACTGTCAATTCAACTGTAATGCACATTAATAAAGAACATAATTATTAGTTATGTTTGCTGGGTCCTCCAGCACAACTGGCATGACATATATACATTTTTGTTACTATGTGTTGTAATTTTCATTAAAAATTAATGCATGTCCTCTCATGTCATGACCTCAAGAACACACTGTTTAGATTTGTAGATTATACAGCATTTAAACAGTACTTGGCTGAATTCTTTTTGGTTATACTTCTGAGGTAAAGTCAACTTTGCTTAATGTCTGAACCATCAATTCAACTGCAATTTAATTCAATTAAGAATCTAAAATGCTGGTTATGTCTGTCAAATCCTCCAGCACAATTGGCATGAAATATTTACGTTTTGTCACCTTTTATTGTCATTTTCATTAGGGATTCTGCTTTCCCTATATACTTCTTTATTTATTCTACTTTAGTTTACTCTGTTCAGTGATTTCAGATGCGTGCCTTTGTGGAATGAACTGTATACACATACCTTCAATAATTTCAACCGCTGATGATAGGTAGCTCATGGCAAGATGCACACCAATAAACCATAACGGGAAGCTGCAAGTAAATGTGATGTTACAAACGATATACAAAAAGGAGCACATCTGTACATCTACAAATTCAGTAGGCTACTGTTCACATATGCACTTACTGAACATCCATCTTCGAACTGAATGAATAGGCCTAAACGCAAGCGGACAACGTTCGTAAAAACATGTGTGAGTCGTCCGCACGCTGTCCTCAACTTTCTCCTCCTTGGATTCTTCCCTCCTCACTTACTCTCCCCGTCTCTCACTTTCTGCCTCTGGAGTACCAAAGTGAACAAAGACTGTCTCAGTCTTTCAGTGGCTGCACTCACTGGCCCACGAGCGTTGAAACCCGACTCCTGCAAATCCCTCGGTGAGGTCACGCTTTAAATTTTCTAATTCCAACAACATTCACCCTCAGAACGGCCAGTCGGTTGCCAACTGCAACATCATGTTTTTTCCCCCCAGTGTATAATTTATGTTTAAAATTTCGTTCTTCCTCTCAATAATTGATTAAGCAATCAAACTTAACCATTTTCGAAGATCGATTACTGATTTGAATCGACGTATGCCTGATTGTCTGTTGTGTCATCGTGTTTGCCATGACGTTTATTGAATAATTAAAGTCATAGGAGAATAAATTCATGACAGACCTGACCCGTCTCTGGCAAACACATAGTCATGGTTAACCTAAATTATGCGTAACCTATTTACCGTACATTGAAGTCTCACATATATACATGGTTATGAATACTTCCTGGTAAGATCCCTAAAACTTTGACATGCTTCATTCAAGGATAAAGATCAGGACCTATGACTTTAAGACCTAAAAGTGGTTGTTCCCGTTAGTTAGCGTTAATTTTGATAGGCTCAGTGTTTGACCGTGTTTGATTTCATGTTTCATGACAGGCTTGTTTTTAAAAATATAACAATTTTTAAACCAAGCATATGGTGAACCATGAAATGTCATCAAATAAATCATATCATGAACCATCATGATCCAAGCAGAATTGTCTAGGATCATTTATGTGATTTGCTTCTAATCAAAGGTCATCTGGATTGTTATTATGGGATATTATCAGGTATGGGATATTATCTGGTTATCATTAGTCTCCTTTTAGAATGTAATGCAACAATGAAAAGTGAAACAGTGAACCCACCCACCCACCCCAAACTAAAGCTCTTCTTTTTTCCCAAAAATATGGATCAAAAATAGCTTGGATTTAGAGGACACTTGGGAGAGTTATGCAGAAAAGACTGTTTAAAAGGACCACCCGGAGAGGAAAAGGCCTGTTGTTACCCCAGGTGCCTTTAGTGTACTGTCCCATCAATACATAGCTTTGGGGATCTGAGGAGTGGCCCCAAAGCTCAGAAACAATGTCTCTCTGGACCAAGAGTGTAACACAGACAAAGCAGAGCACAAGGCCACAGTAGTCTTTAGTCTGAAACAAATGTTCTTGTCTGCCTTAAACTAGTATTACTCCTGTGCTGTCATTGACTTCTTTGCTAAAATGAACTCTCATGTTTCAAACCTTTAGTGAAAACAGACAGACCAGAAAAAATTTCTCTAAAGCAACAAAGTGATGGTTGGCACATGTCAGCAGTCTGCAATTAGTTGATTTCTAAGCGATAATGGTTTTGTGGGAAAATAGTTTACAGAGCCTTTGAAATGCTGGAGAATGCAGACAACCTGACAAGGTCCAGCCCTAATTGGTAATTGCATGCTTGTTTAATGACCCCACACGTCCCAGAATGGTACAAGCTCTGACTAGATTTCCAGGTCCGTGTGTCATAGTCAATATTTGTGTGAGGCAGTGTTGAGCACAATGCTCCAGAGATGATAATATTGGGAAATAATCTATGAACCACAAAGCAGTTGTAACTAAATATGAATATACAGTTTACTGCCAAGTTTGCATGAAAATCTTTGAATTCCCATGCTAAGTAACATCTTTAAGTGGTGAAAATAAAGACATTGTCAGTATTGTTGGACTTTTACTCATTTAAGATGAGTTCTTGATCTAGAGCAGCACTGTGGCGCACTCTCTGATGGGATTTCTGATACACTGGTTCCATAAGCATAGTGAAGCAGAAGAATAATAGATAAGAAAAGTGTTACAGTGTATTGCATCCAGATGGTTACATGCAACGCTGCATCAAAATATGGATGATATGCAGGTGCCATACAGACACACAAACCTATGCCAGCACTGTACGAGCTTTAACAATACTCACCATTACATACGTTTCTGAAATCAGATCATTGTTGTAACCCTTTCATTTCTGAAGCTGTCAAACTCTGAGATGAATTTTCAAACATGAAGTGAAAGTGAAAACATACAGTTATCCAGAAGTACAAAGACAAATTTTGTCAAATTGTCTGAAATATAGTTTGGGCAGATGGTATTTGAAGTGCAGATAAATTCGTAAACCTGTTCATATGCTTAACCTATGAAAGCGGTATCTTTAGAGTAAAAGAATTATTGCTCTTTTATTTCAAACATGCCAAAGGCTAAGTAGTTAAGGAACTGATAAAAGTAATAGCAGGCTTCTTTGTTTATACAGCCCCTCACTCTTAAGCTGTCTCTTGTCTTCTTTCTTAAGTACTGTGGGTATGCCCTGTGGCTGTTTGGCTTTGTTTTCACAGGGAAAGCCCCCTCAACAAAACTTTGCTGCCAATGGCATGCATCCTTTAGCAGTGACGTAGAATACAATTTGGCTCAGATTGGGGACAACATGTGATGCCAATCTGCTTCCTACATTTAAATTGCTGTCTTCTGGATAAGGCAGAAATGCTAGATTGGTCGTGAAGCTCTTCGCAGTATACGATACTTCAGTATTTAGAACCAGTAGAGGGTATATCCATTTATTAGCACTTATATAGGGGTTATGTGCATAAGTGATCAAGTTCACATTTCCTGAAGCTTAAAAAAAAAAGCTCAACTGAAATATAGTGAGTCAAAATTTCATTCTTAAATGTCTGACTTCTTTTATTTGCAAAAAGAGAATTTCTCAGTGAAAAAAAAAGAAACAACAAGAACAAAAACTCTGAAACGGTTACTGTTTTTCTATCCTCATTTTCTTGAGCTCTGATTTAAAATGAGTCCAAATTATAAACACTGACGGAAAAAATATCCACCCCAGTCCCTCTCTCAGTTGTCTGAGAGATTCCATTGGGACCTCAACTGAATTGAACCCCCTGATGTTCTTTAAACATTCTTTGATCAAATTTCACATCTTCAAAGCTATCTTCTTAAACTCAAACATGTGAAACAATGATACACACTTTTCTCATAGCTGAAAGTGGGCACATTCTATAAAAATCAAGATTATTGACTTACTGAGACACCATTGAAATCTGTCACAATAAAGCAGTCTCTTAGGCTTAGTTAGATTTGCTAACTTTAGAGAGAGGGGGGAAAATAACTGTGTTTAGTTCTCATAAACAGAAAAATGAATGAAGGAACGCACAGTGACAGTCTGCAGCTGCAAAGGAGATAAACACATAGATGCATTCAGACATATACTGTGTGCAATGATCACTGACCAGCATAGCACACACGGTTACTCTGAACTTCAGGGGTATAGTAAGAGGTTAAGACTGTCTAGACTGGGTGAAATACAGAAATGAAGTCCGTTACAACCAGTCCCAGGAAAAGTGACATGATTTCCTCTCTCTCATTCAATGAACCAAAGCACCTCTGATGCAATGGAATCACAACTGTGCAGTCCAAAGTCTACAATACTCATTCATTCATTCATCCTTTGGCTGAGACACTCAATTATTCTTACTCTGTAGCTCTGCAGGGCTGTAAAGTATAACAGCTATCACAAAAGATTCCTTTTTTGTGTGTGATCAGCACTTAGTTAATGCTTCGGTGACACCAGTTGACTTAGTTAAACTTGTGTAATACATATAGATGCGAGGCATACATCACTGTACTGAACTGGTTTGGCATAAGATCGTATCAACGTCATCCAAAAACATAAAGGAATCATTCAGCTCGTTCCATGAGCATGGTGACCTCCTGAGCCAGTGCCATTTCATTTCTGAGATGTGAAACTTAACTGAGACATCGGTACACAGATAGCATGCTGTATTCCTCTGCACTGTTTATCATCTAATCATCGATTGCTTTGGTGACCATTCTTATGCCATATGTGTTGAGAAGTCAGTGGGTCCTTCAGGGAACAGCATCTGTATTCAGAATTGCTGGAGGATCTGACAGAATGTGACTCGTGAGGAATTTGAGCTTGTGGGATGTGTTTGCATTAGCTGATCACAGAGCACAGACAGCTAACGCTAACCTCACGCTCCTCAGCATGCGCCACGCATTACCAAAAACTAATCTCATCTCTTTAATTATCCTAATGCAGTGAGTGATAACAAAGGTGTCCTTGTTTTTACTGGATGCAAATGTAACCAGGAGGCTGATCTTAGCTTAAATTCCACTAATGGAGAGGAAATCAAGTCACTGAAATTTGTCCTTGTTAAGCCAGGGGAGCACAAATGATCTGTCAAAGGGGAATCATCACTAGCCTCATCATAAAGCTGCTTCACAAATCCCTCAGTACACATACATACACAGATTTAAAGCTTTTAAACTTGTGCAGACAAGCAAAGTGTCCCCACAATGTGACCTTTCTAGGCGAACCGTTAACTAGTGAGTGTATTGAGGTCCACATGAGTTACGTAAAACCTAAACCAGACACACCAGAGGCCAACTGTGAAATCGAACAATTAAACCAATACTTAAAAGAGTAATTAGTGTCATTTATTATTTAGTAATTTATTCATTCATTTTCCATTTGATGGTATCCTTCATAAATTACACTTGAGTGGCAAAGTTGGATGCAGGGTAACGTGACATTGTCACAAAAATAAAATAAAAATTAAAATAAAAGAAAGTAAAAAGGTAGGTAAAATCATTTTTCATAGTGTCTGCTCTCCCACCATGCCTGGCCTCTGTACAGCTACAGTCTGCTGTGTTCATGACCTCTCCTTAACTTTGGAACTGTATGCTGGGTGCCTCAGGGAGGGAATTGCACTTTCATGTTGCTGCCAGGATATTGACCCTGTTTTAATCTATGGAGCTCCCTGGGAGACACTGAGCTGACACCTACACAATGGCCCTGCTCCTCTTTATACAGATCAAAGAGGGAGGAGGGGGGAAATGCCTGTTTGAGTGATGGATAAAGCAGAGGCTCTACAGGTTTCATAGAATGGGAAATAACAATGCTGTGACCACAATGATGAGGGAGATTTTTTGTGTTCTTTCTTACTTATGTAAATGTTGCAGTCTGTTCACAAATTCAAATGAACCAAGTCTATGTTATTCAAAGCATCAGTGATGTAAGGTAACAAAGAGATCAGTCATTTGTGATATTTTACTACTTTACAAGGATCTCAGGTGAAAGGAAAAACTGCTATGGCAGAAGATAAGGTTCCAACAACTACTATTACAAAGGTGTATCGCAATATCCTCAAAGACAAATCCGCTTAAGTGTACTCGGCACAAGTTTGCCTAAAAGAGAAGAATACTTTGAATAAATGAAAGTTATCCAAAATCACTGTTCTTTCGACATACAAAATAACAGAAATATCAGATAAAACAGTAGACTATTGTTTTGACTTGGAAGGACTTGCTTTTGTTCATAGCAATTGCTTGGTCCAACTGCCTGAATGGCGAAATTGTCATTTTGTGTCAAATGTAGGTCGAGATATTTCCAATCATGCAATGATAATAATTAAGCCATTTACAGCTTCCAACGAAAAGTTTGGCACAAAGCAAAGACACAAGCTACTAAATGTGAAAACAAAATGCTTTTATTGTCTGAGGTTCTTGGACCTCCTCCCATCAAACCAGCCTGTTTAATGCACAATCCTATTAAAGCCGATTAGAGAAAAGAGCAGTTTGCAGCTTCTTCATCTCAAAGAAAATGATAAAATGCATATCAGTTTTTGTGAACAATGTGAATGAAAAATAATTATTTTGTAACTTCATTTACCCTTTCATTTGTGATCGCACAAATCATATCCACACACACACACACACACACACACATATACATACATACATGTGTTTATGTATACACACACACACACGTGTGTGTGTGTGTGTGTGTGTGTGTGTGTGTGTGTGTGTGTGTGTATGTATATATATGGCTTAAGGTTTAGGAAAAAGTAAAGAGGGGTTTTGGTGCAGAATTCACAGGCTATCACGTTTCATTTGTGAGAGGTAGAAAGAAAGAGTCCTCAGTGAGTCTCTGTCATGGGAAGAGTGACAGGTTGAGAGAGGGTGAGCAGACCTGAAGAAGACATTAGCACTGCATGCTCAGACACACAGTCACGCCACACTGACACTAAACAGTGGCTTTTTGTGCTGGTCTGGAGTGGGACAAATGCAGTAACTGTGAGCTGTTGAAATCAGTTACTAAAGCACATGATAAGAGACACTGCCAGTAGAAAGAACTGAAAATAGATGCTTGTGTGAAACACTGAGATCTCATGAACCGTGTGAGATGGAAGATGGTTAGGTCCTGCATGCTTCTAAATAGATGATAATATCATATTTTCTCTTTATTAACTTATTCCTGCATGAATCAGAATAAAGGTGGTTGGGGGAACTCAATGGTATCCGTGAAGGGAGCGGCTGCTGACTTGCCGAGTGCTATGCCAATGCTTCTTCTGAATTGTAAAGTACCGAGGCTTTGCTACTTGAAATTGCAATTTGGATGACACTAAGTGCATGATGCTCTGGATGCGTGATGTTAATGCCCTCTGCTGGGAAAAGGCTGAACTACCTTGTGCATTAAACCGCAGTTTCAACATTTACCCTTGACCTCATGCGTGAAACAAACTTGATGATTTTAAACATCAATATCAATCCAGTTTTATTAAAATATGAATATGTTTCATACAATATGGCAAAATACCTAACAGCAGTAAATCTATGTTTGAGAGATTTTTCAAAGAAAAATACAACATCTAACATTAAGAAAATTCCATTTACATGAAGAACGACAAAAGCTTCCAAGCAACAACCAAACATTTCCAAAAATCCTCCATAAAAAGGTCTCTCTTACAATCTCTTACATTCCCTATTTTCTCTTGCTCAGTGTAGGCTGAATTTCGAAAATCTGCTGTGCTGATCATTAAACGCTGCACAGTTAGGAGAGTATGTCAAAGACTCTCCTAACTGTGCAGTGTTGACCTGTTTTTCATCCAGGAAGACATGATGATATATTTCCACAGGTAATTAAATGAGGTTATTATATGTTTCGAAAAACTGCTGTGGTAAGTGAAACAGCGTGGTTTTCATATTTTCCAAAGCCTCCAAAACAATACCGTACACAACAGAAACATTTTCACACAGATCTGACTGAAATTCATGATCAGTTCATCTGGAAGATTCAACAGGTAAACCAAGGCTCAGTAGCTTCAGATTACCAAAAGCTACAGATACATGAAGGACGAGCAGCTTCCTTTTTCAGAGTACTGCACAGTGCTTGTTTATGGTGTAAGTAATGGTGAAGAGTATTGTGTGACTCCTTGGTCATTACTAAATGAAGCTGGTACACTGAAATTCAAGCTAATACATTCTTCTAACCTCAATCACATCTTTTAGGGAAAACATTTTATTCTTCCACACAATCAGTCTTTAAAATGAGACAAAGTCTACTTGCCCAAGTTAAATTTCCCTACAGATATTTCTTATGTTCTTGATTGTTTGCTGTGCGTTAGTCTGAAGATCACTGCGCCTACAGTGATATCAGATTTAGTTCAAATAGCAATGTATCAGATGCAGGCAGAACATCAGATGTCTCGGGAGACAAACGGGCTGATGTATTTCCGTGCAATTTGCAGAAATACTGAGGAGCAAGTTTAACTGCTTGAGTTACTTGATGAGAAAACTTTCTAACATGCTAACTTTTGATTGCAACTCATGGATGTTCTTTGGTTTAAGCAATACTGTATTACTGTGTAGTCTGAAGGGTAAAACACTTATTATCTAAAATCTCAATCAAAGAAAAAATCATGCTGACATATTCAAATGCTGTAATTAAAACATTGAAATAGATCAGAGATGATGTCACGGCCACTGTAGGTTAGCCAGCATAATCTACCCAGCCACTGACCAACTGGGACCAGACCACGTGTTCGGTTTACAGTATATATGCATATAAAAAGCTAGAGATATACTCTGGTGTTGAGGTCTTGTATGCCTAGAGGTTCTATGCTAAATGTATTGTATACTGAGGAAAAAGAGGATTGATTAAATAGATGCAGTTCTATTGCTTCTATTCTCTCAGGAGTGACAACTCATAATGCACAGTTCATAATGCATAAAGTGCAGGACAAAATTCTGTTTGGCATTCCATTCTAGTCTCACACTTTCATAAAAGTGCCTGCTCTCATTTCTCTAAGACAGTGAGGGATGATCCTCTTCTTTGCTGGCACTGTGCCTACTGTGTGGATGCCCAGTCCAGCCTCTTGGCATGCTTCTCCAGACCACACACTGTGGTTAAGAGTAAATAGTGACGACCTCCCTGCCACTACCACGCACCAGCAGCACACGGTCCAAACCCTCCAACAGAACCTCCAGAAACTCCATGTCTGTGAGGACATGATCAGGAAAAAAAAAAATGCACAGCAACAATAATGCATATTAAAAAACCTGTTCAATATAAACCATGCCACATTGTGACAGTCAGCTGGCTTGGGTTGAGAAGTTTTGGGTTGAAAAAAGGATACAGTTCTCATCACCACCCTTGTTTTTGGGTGGTCCAGGCATGTTCAGCAGCACCAGTTGTGCCCCTTGAGATTTACTGACTACAGCTTCATTAAGTTTGACAGCAGTGTGCATTCTTCTCACATTTGTCTGGTTCCTGAGGAAATATAGTGCTCATAATCACAGAGAGATTGTACCATTACAATCCTATTTTAATAACCTCATTTTAAACTTACCAGTCACTTGTGATTTGGCATGTTGGTCAAACATGCTTACATAAAAGATCCATAATTGATGGACAAAAGGATTCAGATTTGTATTGTTCAAAGATAATGATAAGAAAAAAATAGAACTGTGTAGAACTGTGTGTGAATCAGTTTGGAAAAAAAAGGATGTTTGGCATTTTGTATCATGTATTACATATTATAACAGCTAGTAAATACAATATTCTGGGCATCGCTGTCTGAAATGTTACCATTACATATCAGACAGCAGTCCCTCTTAAAACAAGCAGAAAAAGATGCCAGGCCACCACCGCAGAGACATGGGTTTGAATCCCGGTGGCATTGCTTCCCGCTTGGCTAGGCGTCCACCCAGGTGCAAGCAGTGGTGTTTATGGGTGGGAAGCCAGCAGGGGATTGCCTCCCCAGCAAGGGAGTTGGCTACTACAAAAACGGGCGTAAAGGGATAAAATCGTGCAAAACAATAAAAAAAAGAACATTTCAGTGTGTTAAAACATGTGGCTTTAGTGTGACTGATGCGAACGGTAAAAAAAGAAAAATGCATAGCTTCAATAACATATGAGTACAGGTCCTTTTCAAGCCTGGGTTATGCTGAGAAGGAAATGGAAAAAAAAGGCTATGTTGACAGAGAGAAAAATTCTGGAGCATGCCATTAGCTGAATAGTTGTGACTTGCTGGTCATTTTAAGACCCCTTTTCACAATCTTTTTAATTCGTCACAACTAGCCTACTAAAAATAATCTAATCATCTAATGGCTAGATAATTTGCAAAGCATCTGGACAGAAAGTTGTAAGAACAAGCAAGGCACCACAAACATACGCTTTCCAACGGTATCAAAATAAACAACATTTACAAAACAATCAATTAGTAATTAAAATTTGGCATCTCTTCCTTTTTTTTTTTTTTTAAATAATTTTTATTTTGCATCTCTTCTGCAATTTTCTCCAAATTAAAAATGCATTCTTGCAAAACATACATGACAAGCACAAATAAAAGCATTTCTCCATGCAACCTCAATGTTACAGCAGTACCTGCGGCACTGCCTCTGGAAAGCGTATGTTGGGTGATAATAATGCAAATGAATAGGCTACTTCTATGCTCATTCACTGAAAATAAGTTCCAGAGCTTAGACAACATGCTGAGGCTGGAGGAAGAAGAAAAAAGACTTTATGTCAGTAGCCCAGTGCTCTCACGGAAACTTAAACCACAATGACATGCTCTACCAGCACAGGTACAACGATACAAGCACACAGAGTCACCATGCACATTCTACTAAGATAAAGACACACACATACACCATGCATTTTGGGCACATTCATAGGCACACATGTTTGGACAAACGCAAACAATATATATATATACAATGCTACAGTGGGGAATAAGGAAATATGACTTACAGGTTCTCCCATTCTCTAAAAAGGAGAGAACAAAACAAAGTGAGTAGACACTTAAAATTTTTTAGCTCAAATCATGTTCTACCCTGCAGGTCTGAAATACACATCTTACTTTACCAACATCTTAAATTACTATGTGAAATACACCCGTACTGAGGCCACTTACGGTTTCATATTGAACATGTCCCGTACTGCCATGTTGCCTTCACGATTTCGGTTCCTCTCAGCAACCAGTTTCTCTTTGGTCCAGGTCATGTGGACACGGTCAGAGTTGGATGTGGATTTTTCTTTAATAGAGGCATGGGATTTTGTATTCCTGTCATGGATGAGTTGGGCCTGATGGAACAGGAGAGGAGCTGTTTAGCATGGACTAGTAATTCACACCACACAGTGTCAGAGAGGCTTATGATAGACAACACTAGGTGTTGGACAAAATGAAAAGTACTGTGGATAGCAGTAACTATGAACTCACTTAAAGTCATTTTAAAGCACTTATCATACTCACCATGGCTTTGTATTAAATCTAAATCAGATTTCATCTGTACTTCACAGCGTGCATACAGAGTCAAATTTGAGATTGTTTGTTATAACTGTACATACATTAAGTTTATTAAATACACACACTGTAAATTAAGTGGCCAGTGAATGTATGTCTTGTGCTTACCACAAATGCAAGTGGGACAGCGGAAAATAAAAAGAAATATTCTGATTAGTAAAATTAATGGCCAAGATGCAACAGAGCAAAATTCCAGGATGAAATGGGAAGTTTTTGAGGTCAGCTAGACAACCTGAGGCTTGTTTGGGTTTGAAGCAGGAACTCTCTCGGTCTCTATGGTAACACATGCAGGCAGGTTTACTGATGAGGTGAAGACTAACACTTTCAGAGCCACAGTAATGCTTATTTACATCAGAGCTCTGCCCATCTATCTTTCCATCCACCCTTGAGAGAAGCACTTTGACCACAGCCAGCTGGACAACTACAGCTGGCATCAATAACATTGTTTTGATTAGGATAGGATTGTGACTCTCTGTGGAAAAAATGCAGTGGCTTTGGCACAGTAGGCCTGGACATTACTCCACTGTAAGATATTATATATTTTTTTTCAGAATTGTAAGGTATTTTATAAGGCACCTGTGGCTCTGTTATGTCTGATATGCAAGGTTTGGGTTGGGATATGGAGATAGAATAGGCACCTCAGAGTGTTAGCTATGAATGAAAGGGATGTTTATATGGGATGGCAGTTGCATTCACGGGACATCACTAAACTACCTCTTCCTCCAGAGTGAGAATGCCTGGAACCTGAAGAATGCTGGGGGAGGTTCTTCCCCCAGCTGGCTTCTTTCTTTTGATAGAGCTGCGGGATTCATCAGTGATGCTCTGAATCTGGACAACCCCCATGTAGCACACAACCGCATAATGTTCATCAAAAGGACATAACTTTGGCCATGCTTCACACAGAGCAAATTCTGTCTACTGGAACCTCTAGTCCACTCCATCACCTCTCACACAAACATACAATACATACCCATTAACTTTACTTTTCACACAATTCAAGCTCTAACAAAATTAAAAGCTGGAAAGTCCTGCCGACTGGCTTAACTGTGGCCCCACATATACACCAATCAGCTCAAACCAATCAGCTTAAACGTTGTTTTAATGCATGCATCGTCAAAGGAAGTCAAGACAAAACCTGTTACCTCTCTCTCCCTCTCTGTCTTAGATAGCTGCATCTGCTTCAGCATCTGAGAGCGCTGTTCCATCACTAGCGTCTTCTCATAGGTGAAGGCTGAAATGTCACTCTCATGCTGATCAAGAGGAACAAAAACAACATAATTCCAAGTGGTGTATTAAGATAACTGCACAGCATCAAACATTTGGGTCTAATAGCATAGGGCTGTTTTCCTTTCTGAGAAGCAGAGTGCTGGCCTACCATCTCCACCACCTCTACTTCAGCATCCAGACGGAGGTGGTACAAGAACATCTGCAGATCTTTCTTCATCTGGATACTGTTATCATCCAAATGAGCCACAGTGAAGATACGCATCTTACACTTCCTCCAGACCTGAACAGGAAGAGAAAAAGAGTGAGACAGTGAACAGGAGAAAACTGTAAGAGGTCACTGAGGAATGATGGGGACAAAAGCAAACAAAAGTGGTACAATACAAGAAGGTGGCAAAATAAGGCTCCAAATGCGGAGGTGCATTCTGTCTGTTTTCGTACCTTGTGTTGGCGGAGCAGGAAGGGTAGCAGCATAAGTAAGCCTCCATCATGGACCACCCACCACACATCAATGGTGCCTTCACTCAGTCGCTCTTGGTTTTGTGGAAAATGGTCAATGTTCTTGGCAACCAGCAGGGCCTGGTGCACTGCAGTGGTCTCCCTTACTGTCTCTGTAGGATATAGGTTCTTGGATCAGCCTACTAAGCTGTACTTGAGAGTACACCTCTTAGCTATCGGGAATGGTGATACTTTTCAATTTTATATGAAACTTCAAATATATAACATTTTGCAGCCATGTAATCTACTTTTGTACTGAGGTGAAGACGTTGTTTTGAAAACTACACACTTCTGCCTTCATCACTCCTATCTCCTTTTCAGTGAAAATATTCAATGCACCTTAATTAAAAAAAACAACATTTAACCTCAGAAGGACCTGTAAACCACCCTTTAACACCCTTTTATCCATATTAACGGCCCCCAACATGGCAACATCTGGATCTCCTCTAAGAAGATTATCTGATTGTCAGCTCCAGAGGAGCATACAGTGCTCATACCGATGAAATTCTTCCAGGAGAGGGAGTCCTCAGTCTGTCTCCAGTTGCTGGGCCAGGCCATAAGCACTGCATTGTGTTTCATACCCCCCAACCCAGCTGACTGAATGAGGTGAGAGAAACCATCCCGCAGGTTAGAGGACACCACCACATGACAGAATCCTTTGGTTTTCTCTGCTGACATGCAGGCTTTTATGTTCTGCAGAGAGCGTGACAGAGAAAGAGAGAGAAATGTTTCTTTGAATGAGATCAATGAGATTGTAATCAGCATTTGTTCCCTTAACACATAAAACTCAATACATGTAACCCCTAGTAATCATTACATGCTTTGTCCTAAAGAAATCAATATGAAACTGACATCTACTTGTAAGAGATCTCTGGAAATGTACTCCCATGCCTGCTGTGATCGATCAAAAGAATTAAGTAATAAGAGAATATGCTCTTGCCACTAACTGACTTATTTACATTTTAATCAACAAACAGAATGAAGCACTGATTGTGACTATTAGACATGCTATACGTCAAAATTTGATCTATTGAAAACAGTTACTGAGGTTGCAGGCACGATAAAAAGAACGCAAGTGATAATAATAATAATAATAATAATAATAATAATAATAATAATAACAATAATAATAACATTTATTTACAGCCCAATATCACTATTTATAGTCTCAAAGGGCTTTACATATCTATAACAAAGTCAAATCAAAATTATATCATGCATAAGTTCGAGAAAATAGATAAGTCTTTAGTCTTGTTTTCAAGGTATTGAGAGAGTTTGCTTCTCTAACTTCTTTAGGTAAATCTTCTTTAGATAAGACATGCTCTCTCTGTTCCTATCTCTGTCTCTGCCTCTGTCTCGCTGTCTGTCTTTCTCTGTCTCTCTCTCTCTCTCTCTCTCTCTTTCTCTCTCACTCTCTCACCTCTTCAGAGCGTTTGGCATCGGCATCACGGGTCATGTAGGTCCCTTCCAGCACAGAGCTGATGATGGTCAGGCCGTTCCCTGCCTTAAGCTGTGAGGTGAAGGTAAGAAGCCTTGGGTGCTTCACCTCCAGGTCTGAGTCCAGATTCAGAAACACCAACAGCTGGGGCCTAGAGACACAGACCAGGGGGATAAAAGGAAGAAAATAAACCACATTAGCACCGGATAATTTCCAATGGTCTCTCTCAGAGTAGTCTACAGTCATAACCATTCCTACATTTGATCTCTTGAGCGAAGCAACAAAGGACTATTACATGTAATTTTGAATACTTCATCACATTTGTTCACCTCCAATTTTTGGTATGTAGTGGAGCCTCCTCTAGTTTAATAAGGGCATAGCGGGCAGCATTAAGGGACAGACCACGGATTCCATCACCCCACTCCTTCTCTGCCCTAAAGACAAGGGAAAAAAAAAAAAATCACAAACGGCCTCAAATTATCTTGATTTATCCATCGACCCGCTGCACTAATGCATTTTTAATGACTCTATAATCAGATGAAACAAACAAATAAACAAACAGAAAAAAACGATCTTACCCTCTGTACTCAATGTACTTGTACAGGCATCCAGCAATCACCATGACAACCAGAGCATAGTACCATGATGAGACGAACATAAGGGAGAGGCAAAGACTCATCCCAAGAAAAGACAGGGTCCTGAGGGAAGGGAACCAAAATCACTGCCGCATATTCTAAAACTTTACATATCAGCTGTTGATTGCAATCTTTCAGAATTACACATCACGAAATATGGCTGCAACAAAGTGATCACTGCAGATCAAGAGTAGCTAAAGCCAGTGAATAATCTATTGTTTGTGAAATAATGAGATAGTTATTTTGATACCATTTTGAAAGGGTAGTGAAATATCAGGATGAAATATTAGGGCATAATAAGAGTGTCCAGGCTTTGTAATGGAGTGACATGAGAATATGCAATGGTGCCATTATTATTTCAGTATTTTAAAAAATTAAATCATTAATGGAATATATGACTCACCAATGATAAAATTTAAACCTTGGCCTCCAGTTGGGAGTGTGTAACAGTGTTTGGATTGCACATGCCAGATTGACAAACAGGTAGCTCATCAAGAAAAACCTGTACCAGGTAAACAATGAGACTATTAACCTCATACCAAATAGTTAAAGCATACTGTAATGGAATCAACCACATTCTATTGGTGAAGACAGAACAAGGAAGCAGCAGTGGGGAAAACACACCCACATTGACAAAATCGGAGCAACATCATCCAAAGAGGCAATAAGAATCCCAATCTCACAGATTCCTACAGTCAGTAGCAAGCCCCATGTTGGCTCTCCATTAGATTTCCCATGACCAAAAACCTGCCAGTGGAAGACACAATCCTATCAGTGGATGTGGTATTCCTTTGTCTACTGGTACACGTTATGTTCATATGAGTGTAAGACATTGTCATTTCATTGCTTTGTTTTTGAAGGTTACGTACTGTACTCAGATTAATTACTAGACATACAGATAGAACTGTTATAAGTTTATGCCTCTGCAGAATTTCTGGTATCTTGATGTTATGTTTTATATTGCAGTATGTACATCAATTGATCACTTGTTAGGTCCTAGTGACGGTGTCTGCACTCACCCGCAGGAAGGGGGCGATACGATCACGTGCTATGGCCTGAAGAATCCGAGGAGCGGCAGTGAGGCTCTGCAGCCCCGCCCCACAGCAAGAAAAGAAGGAACCAATCACAATTACCGAGGGTGATGGCCAAGCCAGTGTGCCAATAACCAAGTTGTTTTTCACTGAATCTCCACACCTGGCACGGGAAATGAGTTTACACAACATACAAGTCCACACTGAGTATATATGTCCACAGGTAGAACAGTTACACTGTATTTTGACACTTTGTTTTTGTAATAATGCAAATTAAACAAAAGCTTTTAATAAAATGAACATGTCAAATATGTTTTATTGTCTTAGATGTATGCTTAAACTGCATTGTACTGATTGTAAATTGACATCCTTACATATAGACACTGAAACCTCACTTGTCTATTTTCTCAAGTGAAGTTTCCATAAGATATGCTCATATCAAACAACAAACACAATAAAAGTGTGCTTCATGCACTGAGAAAACACAGTTAAACTGTCAAGATACGACACTTACTTGTCTCTCAATACCACACCTTCAAAACAGGCACCAAAAAGCACCACACAGGTCATGTCTGTGAGTCATGATTCAGGGAGAAATGCTTCACCATATCAAAGTGTTAAGTGAGATTATATGTTATACGCTCTCTTTCGTTGTGGTATTTTATCTTTCCAGGTAGACTTTGAGAAGGATACAGAGAAAGGATGTGGTTGCTATGGCCAGAATGGTGCCAGTGGGGATCGACTTCTGAGCATCCCTGAGATCTCCTGACCGGTTGGATCCTGCCATTATTCCTACAAAAAAACAGATTGAAGACGGTCAAGACTAAGTTATAGATTCAGATAGAACATTATTGTATTTAAGCAATGGAACCCGTTGCTTTGCACTTAATTACACAAATACAGATAATGAGAGGTTATATAATTCACTCATATTATCCTTTTGCAAGTAAGTGTAACACTGTAAGGGATGCAAAATAAGTCTGAAATGAGCTCTTAAATGTCAGCGCCATTTTTTGTGGTATTGATGACTATAACTCAGAATCTGCTTTAAGAGTCTGTTGTCATTAATGTGTATTGCCTGATACTGTCAAAATCCATGTTTTGGTTATTATCATACGCATGTTTGCGCATTCAGTTGCTGGAATTCTCGACTGGATACAGACACGAGTGCATGCAATGTCACAAATAGTTCTTTGGGCAGTATTATGGCCATGAACTCATTCAGCTGTATGACTGAAAAAAGAACACGCTTTCCAAATTTTCCTGATCTAACCACAACAGTTTCAGTACTCAGCCTAGCCTCTTATCAGGAGGGTGTTTTTGAGATAACCCTTTTGCACATTCACCAATGTTTGAGGACATTCCAGAAGCATGACAAATCCTTTAGCAGTCAAAGCTGCTCTCACCTGTGACTGAAGGGAAGTATATGCCCACCAGCAGTGTGAAAAAGGTGGCCATGTCACTGGACACATAAAATGTGTTGAAATTTTCAGAGAGATCTGGTGCAGGGACTGATGTAAGATTCTTCTTCTCTATCAGCATCCCACTAGGTCCATATTCTCCCCACAAATTATCTGGACGACACAGACATTCAATCTCTATTAATCAGTCAAACTTAGTTTTATATCTGTATAAACAGTACTGAGATATGAACAGATCTGGGTCCCAGATATTCCCTTATTAGATGAGATGTTTTCCATTCAAGTCATGTTATATAATCACCTTAATAAGACTTTGTGTTCTCTCTATCATTTTATAAAAGCAACTACCTGAAATGACTCCACTTAGCAGTCCTGGGACGCCCAGAATCTCAGTCACATTGTTGAGAGTAAAGTAATCATCACATGTGGCGTTAAGCCACGGACCATCACAGAACAGCCTCCACAGATTGGTGGTGTAAGTCACGTTGTCGATATCCTCCGTTTTCATACATTTGTCAATGTCTTTATTTTTTAAGGTTCGGTTTCCTAGTAGACAGATTCTGTTGGATTAAACAGAATTCGTTCCTTTAGGGCCGTACTCCTTTCGAATCCTTATGAGGTCTTTTTGTATTGACATGTTAGATCAGAGTGAAAGGATGTAAGAAAGAGCATGTTTGGAATTCATGTTGCAGACTCACGGGAAATCAGGTGGTTCGATGACTGTCTTGATGACACCAGCGTAAATGGCCATGATGGACAGCACCACGCAAGCCAGGAAGACCAGCGCTAGTTTGTTGACATATTTAACCCCAACAAACACTACCAGGGCCATGAGAACCAGGCAGCAGGTCCCATAGACACGCATGTTATTGGGCATATTATCCTCAAACAAAACTGCATTCGGCACTATGTATATCTGTGACCCACAAACCGGGCAGAAAAAGATACAGATGAAGGGACAAAGAGATACACTGTCATGTTTTAGGTGGGTTACATGTGATAAAAGCAGACATCATCAGATTGTGCAATGTACTGTCTTTCCCCTTGCCCCTGCAGACATACATACTTTTCAACCCAAACTAACAGGGATTGTCTCACCAGAAAGATCTCAATGGTGCCCAGTATGTACATTGAGCCAGCAAAAGTGGTTCCCAGGTAGAAACACAAACCAACAGCCCCTCCAAATTCTGGACCCAAGGACCTGGATATCATGTAATAGGAGCCACCAGCTAGAGTAGGAAATGCATTTGAAATATTTAAAAGGTAAACTGCCCTGCTGCTTACACCCAAAGATGTTGAAAATTGTAAAACAATTAACGGGTTTATTGATAGGCTAAATGAAAACATACCTGGCACTACTCCATTTGTCGCTATGGCACTCATCGAAATAGCAGTAAGCATAGTCTATGACATATAAAAAGGACATAAAATTAAAATAAGAAAATGAGTCCAAACTATTTTAGTTTGTCTCAAACATACCAGAATGATGAGAAAAGCAATGATTCTGAAATAACTGAAAATGATTCTCCCTCGATTCATGACAGGCATATACATCTTAAATGTTCAAAATTAATCATTTTTGAACATCTCTGCTTCAGGATACTCACACAAGCACAACACATGAAGACCATGGCAAAGGACTCCAAGATGCCAGCTGTCCCCACTATCCAGGGTAGTCGCAGGAAAAGAATGACACCCAAGATGTTCTGCATGCATGGCAGGTAGACGCCGATGAAGGTGCCCATTTGAGGAACCTGTAGAATCAAGGGAAATGAGATAAAGGACTGAGTCTACCTGAAACAAAGGGCCAGATATGGAGATGGGTTGCATGAGGGAACACCACTATAGAGACAGGGGCACCAGCAGAGGTAGGCTGTGGGGAAATGAACTGAAAGTGGATGCTGGGAGGAGTGAAGATGTCAGACTGAGCCAGGAGAAAGGAAAAGCAATAGTGTTGTTAACAATGCATGTGAAATGAATGTGGTTTTATGAATGTAACATTTCCATGTCTGTCCAGGGTAAAGGGTGGAGCCAAACAAGAAAGAGCTAGTTCTTTCTGATGAGTCAACTTCCTCCCAAGGCTGAGAGGTGCAGGAATCTTTCCTGTTACTATCTTTGTGGTGTTCAGTCCCAGGATTCCATGAAGCTGTTAAGGTTGCAATAACACTATATGACTTAAGGCCACACATCCAAGGTATCTGCTCCAACTGAGCATCAGTTTAACTGAAATCACAAATCAGTTTGTCCCATCTCAAAGAATAACAATCTTACAGAACCCATCAAAGATGTCTAACTGAAAACTGGTTGTGCCATGTTGCACTTTGTTCATTACTCTGTGAAAATGAACATATTTTTAACTAATATGAAACATGTTTTTTTTTTTTTAATCCAAATGAAAATTCTGTAACCACAGGCAGGTCTGACTGTGAGTCCTCTGCCATTGGTTTGATGACATACCTGAATGGCAACCCTCTTCACTCCATCCTCATTTTCAGCCTCCTCATGCTCGATGACACCCTGGGTCAGGTTGGTGTAGTTTGCCAGTTTGCTGAGAAAAGATGCCACCATAGGATTGCTGTCCATCTCTTCCTGTGTTTTGGGAAATACAACACAATCGTGTGAGAAAAACACCATTGATACAACAAAGAAAATGCATAGAAACTAATTCCTTTTTTTGACTCACTTGACTCATAATTCGAGATAAGTGATCCCTTTAAAACAGTGATGATGTCAGCATAGATGCATATAGAAAAAAATTATCTATATCATAAAGAATACCTCAAAGAGTGCCATATTCTTTCCATCATAATAATGCCTGGTATCATAGTCTGACGTTGTGATGAATGGACTGTCCACTGTTGGAGATTCATCTCCTGACAAATTAAATAAAAAGAAGAAACGCACAAAAAACAGATTGATCTCCAACGTGTTTTAAAATTCACATCAAGAAAACATACAGAAACATTCATATTCATACTGAGTATGAGACAGGCTGTTTTAATAATGGAAAAGTCCAGCAGTATTTAGAAACCTGCATTTCTCAGATTACACCATGTTATACAGGTTTTCAAAGCGTTTGAACTCAGTGGGGCATCCTAAGACCAAACAGTGAAAGGGTTTATAGAAATCCATTATGTTGCATCAGATGCATGTAGTCATTTAACAGAGCCTGTATTTTGACATGGCATAATGCTGCCACACAACAGCTATCTCTTGCTATGGTGGTGAAAAATACACAACAATATAGAACTAAATGCTTCACATTTAAAAAATACAAATCAGTATGTATAAATATCAATTAACGTTTAAATGCAGCGGTAAAATCCAGGACTTTCAGATTCTCTTCAAGTGAATTTAAAAGCACAGACTGAAGGATAAAGTCTTTAACGTCCTTACAGCTCCCAGGATGTTTGGGCACAGGTTGCTGACTCAGTCAAGTCACCTGATAGCAGCACTGATAACGCTGATGAGACTATTCTGCATTGTGCTCATGTCTGTGCATATGTAAGTGCACATACACACACACACACACACACACACACACACACACACACACACACACACACACACTCACACAGGCATGCCAACACAAAGACAGACAAGAATCGTTATGAAATACTCCTTGTCTACTAACCGTGTTTATTGCATTCCTCAGATTGACACATAGCTTATTGCTTAATTGTAAAAAATATAGAGAGTGCTGCAGTAAAAGTACAGTGACCGTATCAATACTTTAATTTGTAAAACCAAACCATTCTTGAGTCAATTATCAACCTGGTGCTGATGAGTCATAGCAATTCTGGTCTGAAATCACAGTTACAGCCACACAGTGCTGAGAGAACAGCAATGCAAACTCAATGAGTAAAATACAGTGTTATTGTAAGAAACGTGTTTACAACCAGGTTCTTTTTAAAATTCATGATTTTATTACAGATGCTGTTTTATTTGGCCTCAGACTGCGACTGTCACCTCAGTCCAGTCTGAAAGAGTGTCCAGACTCCCAGCTCTGTCAATTATATACTAATCACATAATTCTCATTAATGGGAAAGTGGTGTTTTACAGTCTCTATATAAATAAAGGACAGTGCAAGCTATAAGATCTTAATCTCTCACTGTTGCAACAGTCCAGCAAGCTGAATGTACCTGTGTACCACTGAGATCCAGGACGAGACAGACACACAAACACACACACAAACATACATGCACACACAACCACAGAGAGACAGAGAGAGAGAGAGAGAGAGAGAGAGAGAGAGAAGTTAACATTGTCCAGAGAGAGAGAGGAAACAAAGACAGACAACGTGTTATGAAGTGTTTGTGGTCTGTGGATGACAACAGCTGAATCTGAAAGAAGTTGTAAAATTAAACTTATTCAGAATTAGGTAAAATGTCAGACCCTGGGAAATCATTTATTTTTCAGAGGAACTTTCATTTATGAGGTTTCCCAGGAGTACCAGTGTTGCAAATACACTGTACAAACACTCTAACTGCCCAAACTGTTCATACAAAGGAAGTTAAGAAATCTTTATTGGACAGTATTTATTGAACAGAAACCACGTTGCAAGGTTAATAATAAAAAAAACCCTAACAATTAAACTTAACCAGTTTCCATGTACCAACATGTGACACATCAATACATGGAAAATGCAGCACATTCAGAATAAGATCCCAATGTCAAGGGAATGCTGAATGGAATTCTGTCAGTCCAGTGTTGTGATCACCTTACAGACACTGAGAGAGACAAAGAGAGAGAGAGAGAGAGAGAGAGAGAGAGAGAGAGAGAGAGAGAGAGAGAAAGAGAGAGAGAGAGAGAGAGAGAGAGAGAGAGGGAGAGAGAGAGGGAGACAGAGAGGGAGAGGGAGAGAGAGAGAGAGAGAGAGAGAGAGAGAGGGAGAGAGAGGGAGAGAGAGCCCTACACAGTCCTACACAGATCTCACATTTACTGAGATCTGCCCAGCAGCACTGATTCCCTGTCAGACTCAGCACCAAAGCCATGAAAAGAGCTGAACCCAATTTTCTCTGCTTTTGAAAGTGTGCCCATGCCAAATAACATCATACCATAACCACGATTACGACAAAGCAGAATTAAATCAGTGACTGGGAACCTGAATGAAATGAGTTGTGCTGCCGGGCAAAGTCACACGAGACAGTGTACCAGTGCTGTCAGTCTTGTAACTTCAGACTGTTATTGTTTAGGCCAATCCTGTCCAAGGGCCACACCAGGTCTTTTTCCATCGCAAATACACAACAACCAGAATGGGTATGCGACGAAAAACTTTACAGGCATCACAAACATCCTTTTCCTGGAAACTATTTCCATGTGAAAGTACTCCACACTTTCCTTTTACGTCAAGACCATTCTCTATCCTGTGCAACGCATGTCATAAGGAATATGAAATCTCACAGGGGATTAGCATGTTACTCCAGACAACAAATACAGGATTCTCTGTTGTCCTTGACCCAACTGTACTGCCAGCTGAGATATGAGAGATGCTGAATCTGCATGCCATCTCCATTCATGCGCTTTCTTTACTTTCAAACACTTCTGTAGATGTATTTTTACTGGTAGCTTACAGTGTATAGAACTGGTGCAGCCTACAAACATTTACAGCTTAACCAAATTTGCTCTGTTAAATATGCGCATACAGATTTTACTGTAGTGTTGTATTTCTGTCTTGGAAAAACTAGCAAAGAGAGAGTGAGTCATGTGAAATGTAAACATAAACACAAAAATACCCCTGAGATTTCTTTCTCTCTTTCTAGTGACAGATAGAGAACAACAAATCTGACTTTGAAAAATGTTTGTTTCGTGTTGATCCCAAGATACAAGTGCTACTACCTTAGTAGATTTAGCCAGCAAGGAAGTGTTCGTGTTACATAACATATTACACATTTTACACTTTTGTTTTTCTGTGTACTCGTGTGCATGTAAACAGTAACCATTTCATAGCAATAAATCCAAGAATCTACCAACATGACAGGAGCCTCTTTCTCTCTCTGCTCTCACATGCTCAGGCTTTGCTTTATTCTGAAAGAAATGTAAAGAGCACCTTACTTGTAATTATTTTATTTATTAAAACATACAGAGTTTCTCTCTATATTCTTTTTCTCTCACGTTGCTTGTCAAATCAATGTACACTTCCTTTTCTGATTGCTACTTCTTTCTTTCTTTCTTTCTTTCTTTCTTTCTTTCTTTCTTTCTTCTCAGCTTTTCCTCTCAGTCTAATCTGTTCACCACCATACAGCATTATTCAGTAGAGAAGGCAACATAAAGATGAACATAAGACCTGAGCCCTGAACGAGCAGCAGTGAGGAGAAAGAGAGGCAGGGAAAGTGGGAAAGGGAGGGACAGTTTTAGTGAGGGGAGCTGAAGGTAGATACTGGTAGTACTACTGTAGGTACTGCTGGGTAGGCAGGGGTGTAGGTCATGGGTATGTAATGTCATGAGCGATATATTTTTTCAGAGTTTTGTGTTTATGCTTTTTTGTTTCAGTTGCATCTATCTGTAGTTCTCATTTGCTTTTTGGGATTTTTTTTGTTTTTAAATATTTTCCATTATTATGAATCCCCCTCTCTCAGTAGATAAAAGTACTTCCATTTCCTTGCAGTGTGACTGCATAGTGCCATCATTTTCTGACTGTAAACTGCGTGTAGAAAACTCAAAATACACATTGAATCGATTTCAATAATGCACAGAATTCACTGAAACTGTTCAGACAGATTAAAGGGAGAAATCCTCCACTCAAAGAGAGGAGGCAGTGAAGTAATGCAAGTGCTATAGGTTTTTACTTGAATTGGGAAAAAAAAACACCACAGATTAGGTTCCAGAGAGAAAGCAGCATCACTGAGCCTGGTTGCCTTGTAATGAGAGAGCGTGTGAGGTTTGGTTGATCTGGAAACAATCAGTTTAGCCATGGGAAGCCAAAAAACCAAGGCAATCATTAAAGATATGGACATGTAGGAAGACAGCTGATTTGAAACAAATGCAGGAGACACAGACAAACAAAAAACTCCTATATAGGTGTACTCCACACAACAAACACATAACGTAAAACGCTCTAATGTAAATGTTTAGATAGAAAAGTCAACTGGAATTGGGTGTCACTGACTAAAATATTTTTAAAAACAAAACAAAACAAAAACCACGAACTGCCTCAGGTATGAAGATCAAATGACATTGGTTTATATATATATATGTGTTCAGGGTTGTTTAAGTTCAACATGCTATTGATGCTGAATTCAAGATCTCAGGAAACAAATGCAAGGCTTTGTGTTTTACACTAAGCCAATCCTTAACAAAGCAAAGACACTTAAAGAGTCACACTTAAGAAAAGAAAGAAAATGAATCACAAACATCCTCAACAGGGAGCCAGTGTTGCCTTCAAAGGACAGTCTTCATTTACTGTTCCTGAGTGGGTGTGGCAAATAAACACATGCTAATCTATTACCAAAAACTGCTACAGAAGTTATGGTGAATGAGGCTGGAGGTCAAGTAAGTTTAGACCTTTGTTGTCATTACAAATGTGATATAAGTCTGCTCTTCTAAAGCATATTATATATGCTAGCAGTAGAAAAACATCTGAAAACAAGAGACAAAGAGAATGAAAGTGAGAAGAGACAGAAAAGGGAATGAAAGGGAGAGAGAGAGAGAGAGAGAGAGAGAGAGAGAGAGAGAGAGAGAGAGAGAGAGAGAGAGAGAGAGAGAGAGCAAAAGAGAGCAAAAGAGAGCAAAAGAGAGCTCAGGAAACAGCCACTTGTTTAAACTCCAAGAAACTCATTTAAAAAAATCAAAAGGTTCTTGAGGTCATTCTTTTTTGAAGGGGTCATAAACCTAAACACCTAAACACAAGTCCGCGGTACGAGTCAAGGTGAAAACAAAGAGCTCCCACAGAGAACTGAGCATGTCTGGGCCAGACCTCAGAGCCACAGTGTAATATAAGGGTGTGTTTCCCAAAAAGCCCTCACCCGAATGTGGTCTGTGAGATATACCTAGCTCTCTCTCGTCCCCTTCTCTCACAGCTCTGTCTTCACTGTCTTGATGTGGGTCTGTGCTATCCTCCACCGGCACCACTGTGAAGTTTGTGGGCATTTTCAGTCCTCGCACATGTGCTCCAAAGACGTGTGAGTGTGTCCTTCTTCCCAGTCCCAAGACTCCTTGTCAAAGTTCGATGTCCTCTCTCTCTCTCTCTCTCTCTCTTTCTCTCTCTCTTTCTCTCTCTTGCTACTATCGTTTGAGGTCTTTGGACCCATGTGATGTCTCTAACCAAATAAGGAAGATTGCACAACTCCTCCCACTTGGCAAAAGAAGCCTACTTCTCCCATAACACTATTGTAAAGGGGGTTGACTTCCTGGTTTTTTGTTTACAGCTTTTCCTACTTAACCTGTGGGCATTGAGAGAGAGGACTGATTGCCTGTGGTGTCAAAGTCATTAGAGAATCATGGAAGTAATGAGAACAAAGGACAGCAGGTTGTGGTAGTGCTGGAAGCCTCCACAACCACTCCTGACAGCTCTAAGGGCAACCTGTGGAACAATCACTCCATTCAGTTTGTTGCAAGTGTGGAAACTTTTTTTTTTCTTTAATGTCTTCTGAAGATTAGCCAAAAGAAGCTAATGTATGATTAGCCACATTTTTAATGATCACAAGTGACGAAAGTCTAACATCTCAGCAATGTGCAAATTTGACCACCCTACAGTTATAAAAACAGGTTTGGGTGGGTCTTGTAAAAGTAAATCATTAAGTGCATCAGAGATTTACGTGAGTGAACTGTCTGTTGGTTTAAAACATTAAACATTAAAAAAGTTTAAAACATTACTTAAAAAATCCCTTCTCATCCAGAACAACACATACTGCAATAAGTCACAGAAAAATGAACAGTCTATATGTACCATAGGCCTGCAAACAGTAAAATCCTGTGTAAACAAGCTTGTTTAAAATGCACCAGAGCAGTAGAAGCACACCAAAATCTCCAGTGAGTTAAGTCTGCATTCTGGAAAGCTTAATGTTTCCATAACTAATAAATAAACATATTTCAGTAGGTACTGACCTTTTCAGAACAGTTATCTTGTAATGAAAGGGCAAGCCATTTCCATCACTTAATATGGATGTATTTTTATGTAAATTCAGAAATCTTAGTGGGCAGCAGTTTATTTGAATGTGATTAGGATGTTATAATGAGACTACTTTACCTTTTGTGGTTTGGAAATTCAGGTTTGGAAATCCTCTAACTCAGATTAAACTTTGCCGGCGTTCCCTGAACCTGTGCCGATTTCTTCCCCTCAAAAATGCTGTCTTCTATTGCCCCCTAATGGTCATCTGAGAAATAAACTCAATTTCCTCATGGCAGAAAAAGGAACTGTTGTCATCATATTCTATACGTGAAACATCTCTGGTCATGGTGATTTGTTGCATCTGACTGGCTTTGATAGCTGAGTTCCAGCACTGTGACATTAAGAATGCTGCTGGTACCTGAGCCCTCAATTTAGCTGCTTCACTTTTTGTTTTCAAGGCGCTCCCATTCGTTAAGCCAATCACAGCGCTCATGTGTCCAGTGGGATACATTAAATCAAATCCACTGGATCGCATTAAATCTCAATCAACAGAGCTGATTTAGAGTAAAAATATGAGGGTTAAAAATATTGCCTAACTTGTTGTGAGTGTACAAAGTGAAGCTGCTGGATAGCAACCAAAAAATTTTTCCACACGTATTTATGAAAATTAAGCTAGCCTACCTTTTACCATATCAATTCCCTCAGCATCTGCATTGATAAGTTGCTTAAAACGAAACTGTTTAATGTATTTTGAGGGGAGGGAATTCATTTTGGATGAACGACAACTGTCAGCAGTTAGGCGATAATTATATCTGGTGTGCTACCCAGTGCTGCAGACTATGAGATAGCCCGCAGACAGACTATGTAGACTACGTTTATGTGAGTACTGTGTCATCATAATCATCATAATTAGCCCAAGGCCATAACATGGGAGAAAGCTACAAAAACAAGCAATAAATAAAGCCACGCAAGCTTATGGCGTGCTTTTCAACCCGCTTCAGAGTGTTAAACCTTCAGTTTTCATCACGAGAACCAATTTTTTCTCCTGCTCGGTATGAAGATGTTTTAGCTCCAAACATTCAGCTTCTTGATGTTCAGTCAGTGCTTAACAGCCATTTAAAAGCTAAAAATAGACGATAATATTACTGTAAGGAACTGGTGTCTACAGCTTACTGTCCACAATGTGGAGGTTGATGCCCAACAGAGCAGACCCATGATCTGTCCTGATCCACACAGTCTGTTTTTGTGTATTTGTATGAACCAAAAGTGACGATGCAGTACAATATTTTATATATTTATTTCGATATGTTGACACACATACACAGCACACACACACATACACACACACAGTCAAATGGATTGCATAGATGGATAATGGATTGCATTTACAGGTAGGAGGACAGATATAAACAGCACTATCTCTACATCTATTTAAGATGTCATTTCTTCAGAGAGCCCCCACCCAAAGACAAGAAAAATGTAAATGTAAGGATATATTATGTCTTGTTTTTGTTAGACAACTGAACTGGATTCTTGAAATTTAGATTTTTTTGTTACATACTCTCGTCTGAAGATGAAAAGATATCATTAAGTTAAAAAAGCTATGTCATTCTCCCATCTTTATTTATATATAAGTGCAGGGCATCTGAGAACTGACTCAGTGCACACAAAGTGTAGTGGACTAATATAGTACATTATTCAGTATTACAATGGTTTGGTAAGATTCAGTATTGATAGACTATTGTATCCTATGGTGTTAAGTAATCTTAAGACATTTAAAGTTTCATTAAGAGCTACACTGACATCACATGGAAGTTCAGATCTTGCAAACATTCACATCTCTCAGATTAATAATCAGAATCACGTTATTGGAACAGGTTAACTTACACATGGAAGGAATCTGACTTGGCAAGTTGTTGACAGTGCCACAGTTAAACATATAGTATGACTTGTGAAAATGATAAAATTATTAATGAAGTGATTATGAGTGAGGAAGAGCAGTACAAGTGTGCTAATGAATAAGGTTCTGAGGAATGTGCACTGGTTGATAGAGGATCTCTGTATCTCTAAATCTCTAGAATTTACAATATGCAAATGTATTTCTTAGAGCTAGGTTAAGTATGCGTGCTATTGGTTGCGGTATATACAGAGTATTCTATACAGGTCTCACAGAATATGTACAGCTTCAAACAAATTTACACTGTGCACGTGTATTTCTGAGAGTCTGGATAAGTAACACATACAGATAAACAGAAATTATATATATCACACAGATTATGCACACCTCTAGAGAGAACTGCACCTAAAATTGCGTTTAGGGTGGAGTGTGAAGCTTTCGTGTGATAGACAAGAATTGTACACGCGAAATATTTAGGTTCTTCTGTCGCATCTCTAAAAACGCTATGACTGTTAGTATAAGCTAATACAAGAGAATATGGAGAAAAAATTGTAACATCCGAATAGATGATATGTGTCCCCTATGGGTACTCCCTGTCTCAGCTCCCCACTCCTCCCCCCTCCCTCGCATACGCTTTACTTGTCTTTGAACCGATCGTTGGGAGCCCCTCACACGTCCACGGGTTTTCATTCCAAAAACTTTACAACTTAGTGAAAGGCAGAGCAGAATTTTAATTCACGTTTTACTGAATTACATTCTTCAGTTTAATGTGGAACAGCACAGCCTAATGCCTAATGCCATCCATGAGTGCAAACATCGATTTTCTGCTACGGGACCCTGACTGAAGAAGTACTTCTCCAACGTCCAAATCAGCTGAACAGTGTATGTGAGTTATTTTAAGGCGACGATTATAGAGAGGACAGTGATAATATAGCCGACATCAATAAGCTGTGATCCAGCCATGTGAGCAGAGGTCGACGACATTTGCGTTTAAATCATTCAGACTTTCGGAGTTTAAGCACCACAGTGGAAGTGAACATTTGAATACTCCAAGACAGACCTACACAAAGTGAAGTGAGTGACTCTTGAACCTGTCAAAACTCTCAGAAAGACGAGTACAGAATGCCAGTTCGACGGGGACACGTTGCGCCTCAGAATACTTTTCTGGACACTATCATACGAAAATTTGAGGGACAAAGTGAGTAGTAGATACCTTATTTTGTATTTAACTTGCAATGAAGTATTTCACAGTTAAATTTTCGTCTATCCAAGTGACTATGATTTGGTTGATTTTGGTTAGATTTAAATATATGGAATGTGCACGAAATATATTGGTTTCAGTTAATGATTGAAAGATTATATGCAGATCTGCAGTACGCGCTTTGCCTCAGATTCAAAGCTCGATTTTAACTGGAATTGTTTAGAACCCAGTGCCTTTTTATTAGAGCATTTTCGTTAAGTTCCTGAATGAAAAGTTTTAAAAGTGCATTTGAGATGGTTAATGAATAATGTTAGATACATGTCATGTAATTCTTTATAGTCTGAATGCAATGTCTACATTATTTTATTCCCATACTACGTAGAAATCGAACATGCATAACTTTAATTAAAAGTTCTTTTATTAAAAGCGCTGACCTTTTCACATAAAAAGGAATTAAATGTAGCTTAAAATCAGATTGATTACTGCTGGCAGATTTCTTGCCTCAGATTCAGTGAATCAAAAGGGTAAAACAGTTCCATGAAATATGTCTAATTTTCAGTCACACAAAGCATTGCATTTTTGCTTCCACCTCCACTCAGATTTAATGTTGTCACTATCTTTGTTGTGTGACAACCGAACTATTGTATATGACTATAAACGATATCAGTTTGTGCATGTGATGGACATCACAAATAAGGGCATTTTATAGCAATTACAATAGCTCAGCATGGCATGAAATTTGGTGTTGCAGAATTTCAAGGAAAAAAAAAATCAAAATCTATAAACATGTAGCCAATGCAGAAAACATACTTACATACGTGCAAAACTTAAGCATAAATTTTATTTAACAGAATTTTTCCAGATTTAAGATCCCTGGACTCACACTTGCTAATTCAAACACAAAATGGAAATCTTGAGGTTTAAGAACACTGTGCTCCCAGTTTGAGATTAGATTTGCAGAAGACATTTATTTCTTCTTAACTCTTAGTTGTGAAATTTTATTTACACTGTTGCACAAACCACCGACAAAACAAAACAAAAAAAGACCTGCAGAACAACATTGCTCATAACGTCACAGCTGGGTGCATTTGTCGAGGGATTCGACAAAAACCACCCTCTAACCCCTATTCACTTATCCCCATATCTTTTCCTCAACAGACCGTAAATTCATCATTGCCAATGCTCGGGTGGAGAACTGTGCTATCATCTTCTGCAATGATGGCTTCTGTGGCATGTGTGGCTACACAAGGGCAGAGGTTATGCAGAAGCCATGCACCTGTAGCTTCCTGTATGGGCCGCACACCGGGCGACCGGCTGTGGCCCAAATGGCCAAAGCTCTGCTGGGCTCTGAGGAGAGGAAAGTGGAGATCTCTCTTTACAGAAAAGATGGTAAGCTCTCTAGGCGCTTATGCAGCAATGGATAGTCTGTGGGACTGCTGAATATGTGTAAGCCTGTGACAATCTGACATCCAGTGATGTTCAAGTAAAAGACTCAGACCTGTCTTCAGAGACTGTCTTTTTTACTCACTCGGCTGTTTTTCTCATGTAACAAATGTGTAGATTGTGTTATCCCACCAAATGATCTTAGACACAAATACTCTGCCCCTCTGTAAGAATTGAACTTGGTGTGGTTTTCTTAACTTAGCCTTAATCTTATTCTCCAACAACTGCAAAATGTTTTCAGTTTGATTGAGGCCAGGCATGCCGGTCACTTCAAATGCACATATATATACTCCTGGCTTTGTCCGGGAATCAGTGGCCCACAGACTTACTCAGATAATTGCTAAAGGACTCAACGTTCATTGATCAAGATCCTTTGGCCCATGCATAGCATAAATATGGTGTTCTGTGACAATCAGCGGAACTCCTAATCGATGGGTCATCGCATTAGGTAGGCACATTAACATTCCTGTGGAATCGCCTTCTTTCAATGGATCAGTATCATGTATTTCTTATATTAGATAAAGAATTTACTTAAAGTAATCAGAAATCAAGTATTATTTCATCTTGATTTACTAATATTTTAATTTATTTATTCATAACTTTTTTTTCTTGACATCAGCACATGCAGACAGAGGGTTATTTGTTGTTAAATGAAATTTCATTCTCTACAGTACAATGCTTATTTAATCCAGAGAAGGCATCTGTTTTACCCTGCGGTGCTGTTTTATGAGCCATAGTATGATGTACTCTGTCCAGATACCGAGCCGATGGTGATTGCTTAGGTTGCTGTTTCTTTGAGGATACCCCCGTCTCTGGAGCCTGTGTTTCATATGTGGAGCCTCTGTAGATACACAGGGATTACAAACCAGGCACAATCCTAATTATGGCCAGTGTAGTCTTTCCCTATTTAAAGAGACTGCTGGCCTGGATGATGTATTGATTTTCAGGACAGGTGGGAGTAAGAGAATTGGAACAATAGAGGTAGAAGAGACCGCGTCGTGATTGCTTGAAGGACGATTACTCACTATGCAGCTCAAATCCCGTAGCTAACCCATGGATTTGCCCATGGTTGCATAAGAAGCTGTAACATTAAGTCCGTAAAATTGTATGTGAGAAAGGCTGCTAAGCAGAGGTAGGGGAGGTAGTACACAGACACATTCCGTTGTCTCGAAGCATGAGCAATAACTGTGAGAAAACAATGCAAAATATCAATGTGCAGATGGCTCTGCGATCTTAGTTGATTTATATACAATTTCACAATTCAATCTAACAATGCTGTTTGATTAGGTAAGCATTGTGTGATACAATTAACCATGATTACCAACCAACAAGGCAAACATAAATTAGTTTTAACCTTGTGTCTTTCACTTGACTTCTGCATTCTCAGTAGGGTAGGAAAATATATTTTTATCGTCATTGCAAGGTCATAGCTGAGGGCCATTGTACAATAATAACACAAAAGAAAAATGACATGATTTGTCATGATTTACATAAAGTTGTGGTGATTTATGACCCCCTAAACAAGTGAAGGACTTCTCCCTTACAAGATGACAATGCAACTAAGAGCAGGGGAGATACAGGCATGAGAGACAGCATGTGTTTCTACTGATCTGGATATCAGGGATGCCTTGCAGGGTAACCCTATGTAACTCTAAGAGCAACACTTAAAGCTCTCAGGTGAGATTGGGCCAGATATAGCCACTCTGAAATGTGAGACTCAAAGCCATCTCATTGCAGTGTGCAGTCCTGGAATGCCTAAATACCATTGAACTGTATGTTGGTCACAGTAGGGCATGTTGTGCCTCTGTGCTTTGTGGCGGCTAAAAAGAGTTATAGATATCCACAAATGGACATTGTTACATAATATATGGTATCTGTAAAGTAAACTGTACATTTTCTATCTATAAAACGTAATGTCTTATGGGCATCCATAACTAGCCTTAAATATGTAATCTCCTGTGTCTCATGCTTCAAGATCCCGGTCCTGATCATGGTTCATGTGAAACAGCTGAGCATGTGAAGACAGCTTATGTTTTTCTTCTGTTGCCTATGCTCAGTGGATATTTAAAACTATAAAATGTTTATTTTTTTGCATGAGTGAATGGCTCTTAGAAAGAAGGTTAAGTAAATGTTATGTAGATTCTTTATTAGAGGTCCTCATCATGACGTTGAAATCCTGGGTAATTACAGGAGAAGGATAAAGTGTAGCTGATTGTTATGAATTAGCTACTTTCTCCTTTCCATCTGTGTGGTGCATTGCCACCCATAAAACATAATCCTCTTAAACAAAATCCCTAATTAGACAAGCAGTCAAATATTGTGGTCTCCTTCAAAGCGGTAAGGGTATCCCATTGGGATAATCTGAAGTAAAGAATAGCATGGCAGGAGTCCCAAATTTAAGATTAACGGGGAGTAAACAATGGAGAAAGTCACTCTTCTGATCCAGTTCAGGGCATGCCCTGCGTAAGGGCACTTCAAATTAAACTTGTCGTGAAACAATAAAACCTGAATTAAAAATGAGTGAATAACGCCCACAATATTTCAATGGGCAATAACTTCTGTGAAAGAAATATTCGTTTCTCTATAAAATTAGTGTTAAATCAGATATAACTCAGAATATTGTATGAATATTTTATGTCGTTTCCCTCTCTTTTCACTGTGGATCATCTTTTGCGGTTTATTGTATTTTTTATTACTGTTACATTATATATGAGCACTGAACTTGCTGTAGGGTGTGCATCAGTTTACTGTGATCACATAGACTTGACTACACCTAGAAATTTCATGCTAAAGAGCCGAGTTTAATCGAAAAATAACTGTAATGTAAGAATTTGATTTTAATGTCAATTTGGATGGGAAGACTTATGTGAGCATTTGGCATTTAAACATTACTATTAGTGATGACAAAATGTTTATACAACACTTCTATGACAAACACCCATCATTTCCATTTTTGTGAAACTACATCAGATGATAAACACTTTTCTTCTCAAATCTATTCATACAGTGAAATGATAATAATCATTTCATTGTCGCTTTATTGATTTAATGATAGTATTGTGATTTCTGCACTTGTTTGACAACTGTAGTGAGTATACGCAGCAGAGAAGTGGGGATCCATTTGGAAGTTGTATGTGACTGTAGAACAGAGATCATTTTTTAATGCTACCTAATGGAGTATAATTAAGTTGTCAGACTAGAATGGAAAGTTCCATGGCCTGTGAAAATGACCTACAGTCTAAAAAGACATTATTTGGAGTGCATTTGGACATGACTTGGTGGAAGTGTTAAGAATGCCTGTGCAGGGTGTTTTGAGAATTGAGGTGAGAAAAATAGTGAAATGTTCGACATGTCATGACTTATTTGGACATGAATATTCTGTTGCAGTGACTGAGCTATTAGAGTAAAGAAACAACTCATTGTGAGTTAGATGTGGTTCCACTCTAACTGAACGCAGTGAATTGAGCTCAACCAGAGAATAGCCATGCTACTGATTTTGCTAGACACTCACAAGAGAATTACAGACAATCTGTGGAGAAATACAAAAAAAGAGAGAGAGAGAAAGAGAGGCCAGTTTCCATGCCCCTAATGATGACCCTGGAGACGGGGGGCTTACTTTCAGATTAACATCTGAAGATAATTCTCTCTCTGTGGTGCTTCATTAAAAGCTTTATTCGGTCATGCAATTCAGAAAATACAGTTTGTAAAAAAAAAAAACCAAAAAAAAAAAAAACGGTGCCTGTTTGTTAATTGCTCCTTTATTCCTGGGTTTTACCCCAATTGCCCAAATATAAAGTATATGACCAATAAGTGTCTACTGAGATTAAAAGGGAAAAGTACACAATTGTCAGTGATAAATCATCTACTGGCATTTAAGAAAAAAAAACATATATCCATGTTTCAAGCATGAAGTAATTGAATAATTGCCCATCTTAACAGAATATGACAAAAAGTCTATTTTTATGAGTTGAGTAGACTGGGTTCCCTGCAAACTAATCAAATACATTTATCTTGTGCGTAACATGGATGTCTGTTAGACTAGAAAGGAGAGACCCACTGAAAGGTGCTGTACTGCAGAGAGAGGATGACCCCCATCATCTGTCTTCATGTGCTGGTAATGGCTTCCACAGCTATAATTAGATATAGTAATGAGTGAAGCCATCTTAGGGAGTTAATTATTTAAATGTCCGTTCTTCATCCCTGGCCACTCAAAGACTTTTCTAAGCAAAGTTTAATATAGATCCAGAGACTGTGTTGCAGCACTGTTGTCTATCTAGTTCTTGGGCCATCTGAAACAGTATTTTTATTAGTTTCTGTTATATCTGTGCTTGCCTGTTTTCACCCTTCATTAACTTTTAGAGTCAGCACTAAACCTTCTGGAGGTTTTTTTTTTTTTTGCATATGTGGTGTCCCAGATGGAGGTTAGAATATGAATTAAAAGACTATTTGCTTCTCCTTCCCTATTAACAGCAAGGTTAAAGGGTTTCTAAAAACACCTTAAGGTGTCTCCAGTACTGAGTTTAGTATCACATATTGACAAAATACATACTCCCTTCTTATTCTTTTCAGCAAACTGTCAGAGTAAGACTCTAATCTGTCAATGTATCATTGGAGTTTTGATTTTCTAACAGAGCAGAGGTAGTCAGGTATTCTCCAAACTAACTGTGTTTTTTCTAATTCTGTGTTTTCGTTTGTCTCGTTCTATTTTCACTGAATACAAATGATATCATGCACCATGCTGAGTCTCTGAAAATGCTAAAACATTTTCTACCCCTGCAGATCTAATGGCAGGTAATCACAAAATAAGGCTACGGCACTACTTGTCTGGTTTAAGCAAAATAATTTAAAGCTTAATTTGTGCAAAACGAAAGATCTTGTAGTCAGTTTTCATGCAGCCTTGATATCATGAAACTATGATATAAAGGACCGTGAAGTAGGAAGTATCAATTTAAACAAAGCATCCATACTTAAAGAATGACACACTATATAGGAGTATAGGGGTATTTTAGAGTATTATCACATTGAGAGTGTTGTCAATCACTGTGTGATATAATAGACATTCTCAAAGAGGTTGCTACATTCAGCTTCTAAAATGATTAGTTTTCATCCTCACCCATTACCTCAGTGTATTCCAGACATATCCTGTGCATAAATCTGAAAATCATAAACAATCACTCTCATTCAGCCAGCTTTTCTCTACCACTGGGTAAACAACAAAGATCTATCATACCCAGAATGACTCAAGTCCTAAAGAATGCATACCACAATGCTGTTCAGGACTTGAAATCTGGTTTACATTTTGTGCCATCTTTCTCCCTTTTGTGAAGTTTAATTTATTCATTTTATTCATGAAGGTAACATAGACTGTGGTTGTTAGAGGTATTTATGTAAATAAAGTCCATGGTATCCCAGTGTGACCTTATGGCTTGATCATGCTTCCACCTTATTGTGATACATCTGAGTGTATAAATGGAATGCTTATGTGATGTCTCTATGTGCGGGGTGCTCTAAAATGATAAACAAGCATCGCTGATAGGAAATGCAATAAAACGTTTGACCTATAACCTCAATATGTTCACTAAAAGCAATATGAAAGAAATCAGTTAAAACACAATAATACTATTTGAAGTCCTAAATGACTGTTCTAAGTCTACCAATTGATGTAGTAGCATGTGCTTATCACTTTAACCCTAACCCAGGTAAAAGGGTTTTTGTAAAACTCTGTTGCTCTTGCACTGTTCATAATCTCTTAATGTTTACATGACATATTTCAAAGTGGTTTCACTACAGTTTAATTTGAGTGAGTGATCTTGCCAAAACATTTGTCTTACAGCTTAGTGACTGATGTCATTTTTGCTCATAATCGGGTTGGTTTGCAGTCTTCCTGAATATTAACATGTCATTGTTCTAAAGCTGCCAATATACTGAATCCTCAGTGGGTTTGTCATAGTGAGAGGGCAGTCACGAAATGCCTGTAGTTCAGCTCAACCCTTCGGCGGAAGTGTTAATTTGCATACCGTTTGGTTTATGAAGATATTTGAATGTCAGGAGGAACTTCAAAGGGGAAGTCAATGTGGGAGGAAGGAAAATGACAGAGACAAAGTCAAAGACCACCAAAGAGAGATTGGGTCATGTCATTTAAAGAAAAATGATTGGTGGATTTGGAAGCAAACTCCAGACAAATTATAAACAATCAAGGGCTCTAGTAAAAAAAAAAAAAAAAGAAAAAAAAAAAAAGAATAGTTCAGATTTAATTTGTTAATGACAACTCAAGGAGTCTTCTCTGTTCAAAGTGATTAAAGCAATCAACTGTATATTAAATAGAGCAAGTAGTAAGTATAGCAGGGGCCCCACTTAATTTAAAATGGACCATTTATGTGGAAGTGCAATTTAGCTGTACAATGTTAATGATGACGTAACCCTGTTTTTCTGCTTTACTGTATGCAGTGCTGCTGTAGGAGACCTGAGTCAGATCTGTGAGGGCTCCTGTGCTCCTGAGCCTAGTGGTTCCTATACTCTTATCTTGAAGGCAACTGGTCCAGCTTAAAGTGCCCTTGGCAATTCAGATGAAGAGGGGAAGGTCAGAGCACTGAGAGACAGAAAGAGTTAGATAAACAGAAATCCAGAAATTGAGGTCCATGCCAAGGAAACTATCTGACAGCGACGCTTGAGTAGAGGTTGATCTAGTAGAATGTCTTATCGAGCGCTTGAATGATGAGGAAACAGTTCCTGGAATGATGTTTTACATGTGTTGATCCACCATTTAATCATTTAGTTAGGAGGTGGTCAGGAGAAAGAATGAAAGACCAGGAATGACAACAACAGTGAGTAAAAAAGTGGCCAAAGAGGTTTGGTAATATGATTAGGGGAGGAAGGGACGGACTGGAGCGTTGGAGAACGGGATGGTGTGGAAAAGGGGGGTTATAAGAGGAGGGAGAGAAGGAACCCCCGTTTGTCCAATCTGTATCAAATAATTACTCTAAAGCGAGCAAAGACTTTTGTTTTTGACTGACAGCTCCAGTGAATCATGACAGGTCTGTGCATGCAAAGAGAGGGAAAGAGAGCTCTAAGGCAATGTGAAAGCATTACATCTCGTCATGCAATGGAAATGCCCTGTAACAGAATGGATAAAGGAGGGGATAGAGATAGGGAGAGAGGGGGAGAGGGAGGAGGGGGGAGGGGGGTTTGGCAGGTTATGGTGATATCTCAGTAGTTCCCTTGGGCTCTCATCAGCTACTGCTCTTTGTGCTTCAACTGGAGGTCAGAGACTCAGGGTGTTTGTGTGGGCTAACCACAGAGGCCATCTGAGACCTCCCTTAGTAACTTCCACAGGCACATGACACATAGGCTTAAATATGTACCATCAAAGAAACACACAGCTGAAGACATGAATTATGTATAGAGACAGCATGGAAATGTCCAAATGAAGTGTTAGCAACATTTATATTCATATGGTTGGCGCAGAAAAATATGACTTCTTAAAATATATGTTGCAGGAGACTGGTTTCATTTAGATCAATTCATTATAATTTTAATGTTCAATTCAAAGTTCGAAATTGTGGTATTATTAATATGGCAGTATTTTGCTCAGAGGTTCATTGTCAAAGCTAGAGGACAAGAGGAGAGAAGAGAGGGAGAGAGAGAGAGAGGAAAAATACAAATGAGGAGAGGGGAGGGGAAAGCGTGGGAGGAGCAGGCGTCTGAGGTTTTAAATCCCACTATTAATTTCAGTTTATATGGCTCTTATGTTCTTACAAAAACATTGATCCTTTCCTCCTGGGATATTAACTGAACTGTCTCTGATAATGGTCTCTGTCCTTGGTACTGAAGAAACAAACAAAAAAAAAATCCTCCTAACATGAATGGTTATGGCCGATGCTAATGGGGTCCATTTCTTCACGTTCAGTGATCACACATATGGGATGCTTTTTTTGGGTCTCTCACACTTCTCACTTGCTCTGCAGTATTCTTCACGCTTGTTTTCATGTTAAAGCAGACATATATAATGTGTACAATAACCATTGTGACAAATTAGAAACCCAGGTCAGTTTTTCTTCATAGGAATTCATATATTATTTAAAAAAAAAAAAAGACTAGCACAGACTATACTCTTACCTGTGTGAACCTCCTTTCACCTTCTCCAGGTGGATTATGATGCAGGAGCCGATGTGGTTAGAGGATATTCTGCAGCAGATGGTTCCACTGTACAGGGCTGTGTTGTATAGTGGCAGATGTCAGTGGTATGAATGAGGTGATTTAAAAAGGAAAAAAACAGTAATGTGTTCTCTAATCCTGGAGAGAACGCTCCGTGTACCCGGTCCCACGCTTGTCCTCTCTGTCCTTGACGATGATGCCGTCTTCAACCTCTTACTCTCCCTTTGGCAAAGGCCCCGGCTGAAAGTATTGGCTGTACATAGCGCTGTAACTCTTTGGCACTGGAAGCCAGTTATCAGTGTCTGCAGGGAATTGATCATCAAACAGGAGACTTGCCAACACACTTATCACTAAGCTTAAGACATATCTCTGGGGGGTAATAAAATGAAACTTGAGAGCACAGTGTATTATTAATTAATGATTTGAATGCCAGGACATGCCCCACTGTATCTGTCCACATAGGAATGAATTGTCATTGTCCATTACAGCGGGGTGTTGGGTCAGCTTGACAAGCCATGCTGTGTCACACAGTCATTAATTATTGCAAGAGTAGCAGCTTTCATTCAAAGAACGATAGAGAAAGATGGAAGATGGATCAATAAATGTTTGTCTCCCTCTAGTGGAGAGTCTGAAATGTTTCATGTGAGGCTATAACCATTGTTTCTGATGTTGAAGATTTGCCTTTACCTCATTATCCTTTGCTGTATATTGCTACTAATTAGTGTATGTATATTTTCTTCTTCACACCCAGGAGTGTGTTTCCCCTGCTTTGTGGATGTGGTTCCAGTGAAAAATGAAGATGGATTAGTCATCATGTTCATCCTAAACTTTGAGTTGGCAGATCAGCAGGACAGACCAGTGCAGAGCTCACCAAGCAGAGAGCTCAACCACAAACTCTCCATCCCTTGGCTCTCAATAGGTATGTACACCACTATGGCGTCATTGGTCTCGTACAGTACACAGCACTTTATTCAAGCACACTGTGCACCACTTTATCAGTTTTCATTTTGTGTAGTTCTGTTTTGTGTAAAATCAGTCAATCAGTCCTTCTTGGAGTCACTGAAGATATGCATTACAACTTATAAAACAGTATTTAACACATTTTTTCCTCTGTCTCACTCTCTACTCTGGCCCTACGCCTCTCTCTGTCAGCTCGTCGGCGGAGGTTTAAACTGCCACTGCCCCTGCTGCGGTCTCTGAGTGGCAGTAAACAGTCTATACAGGAGGATTCGGAGATGGGGTACATGCCCCCTATGGGTCATGAGTCAGTGGCCCTGGACAAGCTTCTGTCCCTGCCAGAGCGCTCAGCGCTGGGGTCTCCCCACATGCTCCTCTGGGATGAACCTGAACCTGAGCAAGAGCCCCAGCCGTCCCCGCCCGCTTCCCTGCCACCCCTGCCCCTGCCCCAACCTCTCTCTCAGGGCTTCTCTCAGTCCTCGCCCAGGCTGGACTGCCTCAGGCTGGACGCCTCGCCCTCCAGCTGCAGCCTGAGCCACAGCCGTTCATGTGAGAGTCTGTGCAGCCTGAGGCGCTCGCCGTCCACCAGCAACTTTACCTGGAAGCTCCCTGTCAGGCCCAGCAGCACAGGTCAGCCTACACACTGGGCAATGTAGGCTAGAGAGGCGGGGGGGGGGGGGGGGACCCCCCCAGAAGATTAGAGGGGATGATAGTAAGGATAACTTTATGTGATGTTATGTGACAGTGGTAGGGCTATGTTCAAGACAACACAATGGGGGGAAGAGAAGCAAGTAGAAACAACAACAGAAGAGACAGGAGAAGAACAGACTGGAAAAGATTTTCCTGTTTGAATTTAACAAACACATGTAACCCCAGAACAACCGAACAATGTGGGGTTTTTTTCAGTATTGTTAATGATTCAGTGATGACAACTGATGATGTTAATTAAATGTAAAACGTTCTCCTCCAGGTGCTATGATGAATAAAGCAAGCATGCCGAACTCCACCTCGGATTCTGACCTCATCCGTTTCCGCTCGTTCAGTCGCATCCCCCAGATTACGTCCAGCTTTACCGACGTGAAACCAGACCCCCTCATCGCTGTGCCACCTAGTGAGATTGACATCATTGCACCTTGTAAACTCATAGACCGTACCCACAACGTGACTGAGAAAGTCACACAGGTAAGTAGAAAAAGCCCGTCTTATTGTTGCTGAAGTTGCTTTTTAAATTTAGGTCATTTCTCTGACTGAAAAGGTAATAGGTCATTGCAAATAATAGTGGGTGTATGGATTTACAGATAACAAATAAACTCTCTCTGTCCTGTGCTACTTCAGCATGTTATGTCTCATTTATCCAATGGAGGGCAGTAAAACTAACTAAATTTCATTATCCTGTGGGGCTGACACAGAGACAATTCTGAAAGAACTTGTAGCCATCAGTGCTTCAGAAAGAACCTAAGATCTTCAGAGTGTTATCTCTATGTGGCTCGCTGCTACTGTAACTTAACTGTACCTCTGAAAACAAAGTACGCATTTCTTTTCACGTGATTATCTACACACGGTAGTCCTCTGTCGTCAGCAGTTGTATTGAGTGACTGACATTATGAATGGGCACTTGAGAACGATTCCATGTTTTCTATACGTTGCTCCTATGCCTGATCAGTTCAAAATCCTTGGTGATTCTCCTCTGTTTCAGGTGGGCTAGTAACTAAGAGATCAGGGCTGTTCTGCTGTGTACAGAGACATGCTCCGGTAGCGTGTCCATCCTGTGCATCACAGTGTAGAGAGAGTTTCTAGAAATGCATTCATTCTGAGCAAATGAGGTCATTCAAGGAATGTTGTTGGAGGTGATCAGCTTGTGCTAACTAATCAGAGCACATTATGCCAAAAAGATTCATACCGCCATGATTCAATTTACAATTTACAATTTAGTATTTAGCAGACGCTTTTAGCCAAAGCGACTTACAATCAGTGCATCAGTCGGATTCCTAATACCTCATAGGCAGACATCGCTAAAAAGACTGAGCGTCAACTTACTCCTTCGTATTGCGCCCTGGAATTCTAGACAAACATAGATACAAGACAAGGTTTTTTTTTGTTTGTTTGTTTTGTTTTTTAAGGAAGGGGGTTAGGCTTAGGGGATAGGTGGGTTCTGAAGAGGTGGGTTTTCAGTTTCTCCATAGACTCCATAGACTTTATGACTGCAGCTTAGGAATATCTAGGAATGTTACATTATCACACTGGTTTTGTGATGAGAGTCTGTCACCTGCTATCCAAATATGAATTAGTAAATAGCCAGTCTGATTGGTTTAGTAGAAAGCTGTGGGAATCAATCATGCCATGCACCCTGAACAGTGAACCCAAAGCTCTTAACTTCTTTTTCAGGATAACTCAGATATCTTGCCACGTTGAGAACTGCAGCTGTGTTTTTGATAGGTTAACTGGTAACTGTCAGAATCATCAGAATCATTCTGCATTCATGTCACAACTTTATCATCTAAAATGCAGCTCTGTTATTTTTGGATGAACCATATTTAAGTTGTATATATATGCTACATCTATCAGTATGTAATAAAAACTGACTCATAAATTCAAGTAGGTTAGAAAACACTGTTTTGATCATCACTGAAGTTAATTTGGGATCAGTAAGCTACATTGTTTTTTACTATTTTGCACAGGAGAGGTTCTAGAGGAGAAACTGAGTGTATCTGATGCTTAGAAGGTTGCGGATTGTATAAATAAACATCTTAGGGTTAGTGTTAAGGTTAAGGTTCAGGGGTCAGGGTGTAACTGGGGTTTATTGTAATTGTGAAGGTCAGTTTAAGGGTGAGGGTCGGTGTCAGGTTTAGTATGCACATGCATTCTCCAGTGGTTTTACAGCTTCACTGTGTAAGGGCAGTTTTACTGGGAGCTAATACTAGACAATGACTGTATGACATGGGTGAGATGCAGCTGGTAGCCCTGTGAAATGTGGTTATTTGCCATTAACAGACTTGCGCATGGTGCTTTTTCCCGTGTGTATTCTGGCCGCATGCCACAATATTTCATTTATAATACATAAACATGCATAATGTTATTCATGAAACTCAACCAATGCTCATTAGCACGGAGAAATAATACCTGCAGCAAGGTACTGTGGTAACATGTTTACCTAACATTTTTTGGATGTAGCTGTTTATCATTACAATGGATATTGTTTGGTATATAAATGGAGCGGCTAAGTCTGTCAAGTAACGTTAGTTGCGTCACTTCTTTCCATTGCTCACCTGTGCTCTGTGCTCCCCAGATCCATCCACTACTAATCTACCTCACCTCACCAACCAGTGAGAGATGCTATTGTAGCAACTGACAGAGCAACTGATTGAGTATTACTGAGTCTCTGATGATTCTGGGGAAAGAGAGAGGGCCCTTTCCTTCTCCTTCACTCCTCTGTCCCAAGCTTAAGGATACCCCTGTCTCTAGAGTTCCGTCCCAGTTGAAGAACCATTACTTCATTAATCACAAGGGCACAGTACCATGGCAAACACACACACACACACACACACACACACATACACAGGCACATGCGCATACGCATGCAAATACGTACAGGCTTGGGGTCATTCCATTGTCACTGCAGCTGTGTTTATTTAACTGCTGACATCTTCTGTCATTTTGTTTTCTTTAACCTTGTTTTCTGTAAGTGGGTCATTTTTGTTTTTATTTTTGATTGAAGGAGCATAAAGTAGGCTTTTTTTTGTTATGGAGGTGTGCAAGGCAAAAATCTATCAATTATGCATTACGGGGGTGGCCAGGTGCTGATTTAGTCTGTCATCAAATTCATTTTGTGCAGAATGTTTAACTCTCTCTCTGTCTGTGTGTGTATGTGTGTGTGTATGTATGCGTGTGAGTGACTGTTTGTATTGCATGTATGTTGATGGGGTGAAGAGATAACTCCCCTGCTGTCTTGATTTATCTTTCTCTCTCTGCCCCTGACCACCTGCCCCTTATAATACAATACAATTGCTTCACACAGCTGCTTATGTGGTCAAGGACTCCTGCCTCTGTAGCACTGTAACATATCACAAGGCCAGCTCTGAGCCATATGGCCAGCGCTCTGCTGTGTTGTTGGACATGCAGTGTATTCACAAAGTTGTCAAACAAATAACTGACAGAACACAGGAGGTGCCATTGCTGACTGTGTTCATACATGGCTTAGTCACGCCAGCAGGCTGTCTAAGATGGCTACCACATTAAATCCTTAACGCTTTAGTCAGAGAATTTTTAATGGCGTGTTTGATAGAATATCATAAATTGACAGGTACAGGAATCCCAGTTTAATCTGGGTTAGAGGCACAGATTTTCTCAAGCTTGCCTTGAGATTCATTTTTCTCCTCACCTTTCCCCCAGTTCCTCCACCTATAGATGACTGTTGAGTTCTCTCTCCCGATTACTCATAACAGTTATTTGTCTAGTGCCTCCCTCTCTGGTCCTACAGTGTTCCCCTGAGAGACGATGTAGAACACAAATAGATGTTTCCTACACTATGGATAAACATAAGCCCTGTTTTGTTGACTTTCAGCTCATACCATACAGGTACATGGTTTCTGGAAAAACTGTATTATAGAAATAGTCTATAGTTTATAGTTTTTCCATAACGAGACTAATCTTTTAGTATTTTTATGTACAACACCCTACATGATGACGTAGGGTGAAGTAATCTTATCGTTTTGACTCTATAATTTTATTTAGGAGACAGGAGACCCCATACGTCATTCATTGTAGCAGTGAGTTGAATGTAATCCAGCAGCTAGGCTGGGTCTTATCTTATCAGTAATTTTTGACGTCAGCGGGTTTTTGCTGTCTGTGGAAACAGTGCCAGTCTATAAAAATAACACTCATTTTTCCTTATGGAAGTTTTATGGGTCGAACTGCTCAGTGGCCCATATCTAGAGGAAACCCTGTTACATTAGCAGTGGGACACATTCCCATTGTTTTCTCTGGTGCAGGTAAAGCAAGGCAGTATGAATTTTGGGCAGCCTATTTAAAGGATCTCATATATGTGAAATGGACCCAATTTTATTATCCATCGCGATAAAACCGGAAAGGCCATAGTGAGTGGCTTCAGTCATGCTTGGCTCTGCTTTTGATGTGTTATTTAAATGTAGATTACGTGCTTACATCTTCAACTGAAATGCTAATTACTGCATAAAACTTTTCAACATTTTCAGCTAAATAATGATGTTAAACTGCATGTTTTCTATTTATCCCCATGTTGGAACTTGAAATTGCAACAGGTTTTCCGACAAACCACACTATTTATGGTCTGACACCTGAATCCATAATCATTTTCTTAAAAGTGAGTGATTATGGAAGCCCGAGACACTTAATAAAGATGCAGTTTTATTTTATAATGTTAAGACAGTTACACATTTTCATTTTTCATGGTGAAAATGATGCACATGTGGAGGTACCAGTGTACGTGACATCAGTAGTAGGATCATTGGCAGGCTAATGGTGATAGTGAGGCAGAGTTATTCTTGACCTGCTGCTTGTGTACATTTACATTTCTAACATCATAATACCTCGTCTTTAATGGGTACGGTCACTTAAAAGAAAGGATTTTCAGTGTTGATTTAGACCCAGGCTAAGTGAAGCATTATGTTTATGTTATTATACCCATTATGTGTAGTGTTTTTGCATTTTAGACTGCTGGGATGTTCTGCAGTTATGTTGTTATCCTGCAAGACTTTTGGCATCACTTGGTTACAGTGCTCTGGACTGGATCCAGATAGCCCATTAGTAGCAAAACTACACGAAAGGACTCTGAGACATGGCAAGAAGTCGGATGTATAATTGAGGTGTATGCACAAAAACTCGCAGTTTTATTTTTATTTCTATTATGTTGGTTTTCCTCTAAGGTCAACCAGAACATCAATGTTGTTGAAGAGCAAAATTCAGGTCTTCTTGAATTCTTCTACACTTATCTGTTATTCTCTGTTATATACTATACATAAGGGCATGTTCACGTACACAGTGGTTTCTTCATCCCATCCACTGTTGTCATCAAGGTACAGGGTGAGTAATCAGTCATTGTGACACCTGTGCCTTTAGCTATAGGTGATCCATGCAAGGTGAATTTCCACTAATGTGTCCTATGGGGAAACGCGTAACTCTAGAGTGATTACACAATTGTACTAGAGATCTCTCTGTTACATCTGAATTTTAAATTTCATAGTTTTTTGTTTTTTTTTATCTTTTGCCATTTTCAGAGGAGCTGCATACTATAAAATATTATCCATGGCTCTCTATCACACAAACACACACTCATGCTGTGATGACTTTGATAAAGTAAGTATATGAGTTCTGTTAGATTTTGACATGGTGCCTACATAAGACCAACATATTGCAGATTTACAGTTGCTATGGTGTATTTACACTTGTCTGTTGTTGGTAGACAAGGGAATGGGGATGTTATTGGCTTCTCTTGCTTCTCTCAGTCCATAAACTCTGTCCCCTCTCTCTATAGAATATGGAGTTTTTTTCACTGTGAAAACAGAATAAGCCTATCACTGTTTTCAAGGTGATCTCAGTCTCCCACGCACTGACTATTATCAAATAGCTCAAAGATCTGTACTAACCCCCACACACTCTCTCTCTCACACACACACACACACACACACACACACACACACAGACATGCACATTATTGTACAGACAGAATGACCTATGAATTCAGGCTCTGACTCAAAAATGGTTACACACAAAATACTCCCACCCAGCTACAACACTTACACAATTCTGAAAAGCTATTAAAAAAGAGACAAACTTTAGTGTTTCAGCCCTGAACATGTATATTTTTTTAAATACATTTTGAACTTACATTATTGTTAATGAATCAACATGACAGATGTTTTGCATACAGTTTCAGATGTAATGTAGATGTGGTCAGTGTCAGATGCATTGATGTGCTGATGTTGTGTGGTTAAATAGACTATTACACTGTAGTTCTTTTGAAGAACAGTTCACTCTTATGCTCAGGCTTTATGTTCAGACTGCTGATTTTGCTGACAATGTGCATGTTCTGTCATTATGTTCAGGTAAGTATTCTCTAAGGATTTTATATTTCTAGTTCAAACAGGATTATGATAAATTAGTGTATGGCCACAAAACCATTAGATATCAGCCCACATGGTGTTATGTGGTGCATTAAGGACTACGGGAGATAGTGTTTTCTCTGGTGAAATTTCAGTACAAAAACCTCTATTATGTGACCTTCAAGCACACAAGATAGAACTATGTGTATCTCTCTGTTTCAGAACAGATACATCACGAGGTAGGAAAGTATGATTATTCTTGTAACATAGGAGTACAAAACATATGTTTGTTTTATTGTCTGCCTAAAACACTTGGGTGTCCATAAGAACACGCTGTTTTTCTTTCGCCTCCCATTCATTTTCATTTTCATATTGCTTTCATATTCATTCATAATTGTTGATTTTCTTATTCAATCACGCTATTTCAAAGAGATTCAGCAATAACTACATTCCTACAGACAGAAAAAAATCACAAGTTGTTTAAAGCTTTACATCATACTGATACACATTTTGCTCAGTGTTTACCCCTGTTTACTAAATTAGCACAAGGCTACGCTCAGGTATAATGTCAGAGTATTGCTTTGCAAAGAGAGGCCAATTTATTATCAGTATGCGCCCATGTTATTAGTTTTGTGCAAGCCACTCCTAAGGGGACAATTTGTCACAAATTACATGTCTCACAGCCAGATACAGTGATAGTGAATGACCCTCCTAATCAATAACTCCAATAGTATCCTTGGGTGAGACTGTACTGACCCATATTAACATAGATGAAAGGTAAGCTCCCACCTGGGGGGTCATGTATGAGCATGTAATTAGGTTCTTGGTTGTTATTTTTCATTTTGAGACAAGTAGGTCATTTTTCATTCAGAGAAATCAATTTTCTGTCCAAGGTCCTTTTTATTTGGAGAAGTGTATTGATATTTCAAAATGGACACAGATCACAGCTCCAAGAACAAGGCTGCTGGTTACAGCAATTTATGCGTTTTAAATACATTTTAGTGAGTTGTTTTGGCATTCTGTAAATGAGAATACGGAGTAATTAATCGCATAAGTACTCCAGAACTTGCTTGCGCAGACTGACATAGTTATATTTTCACAGTTGCATACTTTCTTGAATGAGAAGGTTCCTTCAGTGACTGGGAGAAGTAATGGATATGATGATGAGAGAAGGTTGGACAGGGTCTCATGTGCTCCATATTCAAAAATAGAAGGGTCCATTTATTCACGAGCAAATCAAATTGTGATTACTTTTTCACGAAGTTGTGTTTGTGAGTGTTGCTGTTGAAATGGCAGTAAAGCCCAAATTAGGATTAGATGTGTCAGGTACGAAAAAGAGAGAGAGGGAGAGAGAGAGAGAGAGAGAGAGACTGTGTGTGTGTGCACTCAGGAGAATGGGGCTTGAAATTCTCCTCTAGCATCCTCCAAATGTGGGTAAATCTTGAAACACTGTTAACTTTGCCTGACTCTTTGGTATTTGGCCAAAATATGCTCTTGCCAGCATTTCTTACAATATTTGCGCACTCATATAAAATAGATCATTCTTGTCCTGATTGCTGATTGGCTAAAACAGTATTCCAGTTGTGTGTATAATCATGGTGTGCAACCGTTAAGTCCTGTAATCTTGACGTAAAGAATATCATTGAAAACAAAAGCAAGTAAACTTAAACAAACGTAGCTTTTTCAAGGCAAGAGAACATTATGTCTATGACTGGGCATAAATTGGGGGGCTCACTGCTCGTGTCCTTGACACTGTTTTAAATATGTGGTAATCATGTAGTTTTATTACAGTAATAAGGCACTCAAGGCTGCAGTATATTGTGAATGAAGTTGCAGCTCAAGGGCTTCCAGACATTGCTTAAACTTCAGCTGCGTCCATATGTCACAGTCCTTTGGGTCTTGCTGCATTGTTGTAGTTTATGAAAGTATATAACACTGAAGTCACCATGAAATTTACGTTTGGCTTGTTTGATTTGAAATGATTTCATCTAAAACATATGCATGCATTTATGTTTTATGGGCGTGTTCATTTCATTTTATTGCCTTTAATGTATTTGAAATGAAATATTTTGGTGAGGTAAAAAAGTGTCTCATGAGTTTTGAAAACCATGAAAAAAAAAACCTTAAGCCCAACAGGAGGGCTTGAGTAAAATGAGCAAGGAAGAGAGCTACAGATATGAGCCTGTTTATGTTTGTCAGGGGAGGAGAGGATAGGATATCAGTCAAATTGTGTAGCTGGGTCAGAGACACACAAAGAGGAGGAGAAGGAGCATCTGCAGACAGCCAGCTGCAATTGCAGCTTCTCTTGATTGGAGCTTTCACAGAGTAGAGAGAGGAAGGGAGGGAGCGGGAGAGAGAGAGCGAGAAACAGAGTGAGAGAGAGAAAGAGAGAGAGAGAGAGAGAGAGAGAGAGAGAGAGAGAGAGAGAAAGAGAGAGAGAGAAAGGGAGGGAGGGAGAGAGAGAGAGAGAGAGAGAGAGAGAGAGAGAGAGAGAAAGGGAGGGAGGGAGGGAGGGAGGGAGAGAGGGTAGGAGGAGGATTTCAAACAGGGATATCACAACGTGTGTAAAAAGTGGAGCCGTGAGCAGTTTGGACGGAGACGCAAGTTCCTCCTCTTGTTAATGGTCAGTGGATCACAACACCACAATAGAACTCATTTTACAATCAAAGGAGTCAGGATGAATGAAGAAGAGTTCACTGTGAAGACCAACAACTTTGCCTATCCATTGGTTCTGGCAAATTAGGAGAAGAGAAATTTGCAAGTCTAAGTAGTGGATGACAAGCTTTATGAGAGATGAGACTCCTCTAACACTCAGAGCGCACACCTGGTTTTGAGAACTGCACACTGTGGACTGAAAGCGATGAGACAGACTGGAATTGCAGAGCTGACAGATAACTGAAAAAGCCTTAGAGTGAGAAGGAACAGAGTTCCATCAAATAGCAAAGCACAGCTAGTGAGAGAAAGACACAGAGAGAGAGAGAGAGAGAGAGAGTGACTGTATCAGCCATGGAGGTGCACTGGGACAAAAGCTGAACTGGACTGGTGAGTGTGGAGGTTAGGAGCTGTACCCGTGAGCAGTAGCGTAAAGATGAGGTAAACTCTGGAGAGTAATGGACACAGAGGAGACACAGTGGGACAGGAAGATGTCCCTTAGTGGCAGAAGCAGTATTCCTCAAGAGGGGGCACTGGTGAGTAACGAGCGGAAGAACACCCGGGTGAAGAGAGTTGTCCGTATTTCCAGCATCGTTGCCCAGGAGGTGAGTTGTCTTTAGTCCAAAGACAGGCAAAGAAAGAGAAGGATGGAAAGGAGACTGCCTTGAATATGACGCCAGCATCCATGTTTATACTTTTAGATGTACGAATAAAAAAAAAAACCCTCCTGAATATGTTGTAATTTTTTGTTTACAAAACAAATGTGGTGAGAAATGAGGGCAGTAAGATTACTCACAGTCAAAAAGTGTTGCTGACGTATTCATAGAATACATGCTGAAATGTGGGTGTAATGTTGTGTTGCTTATGATGTATTTTGGTGTCTCTACTCAGCCAGTTAAGATTCAGGAGAGTAGCTGGTGGTCTTAATGACTTGGAGAATTAAGTGTGGAGTGTTTTAATTACTTTGTGATTATGCTAAGATATAAATGTTTTTAATTTTCTTTCATGTTGTCAGATCTGTGAACTCATTTCTGCACACGCTGGTTTAGAACTAGAACTATATAATTCAGCAGACAGAGCAAATATGAGTTAAGGAGTAAACTGTTTTATGAGTATTCAAAAATCAGTCTTTAGTTTAGTCATGTATGTGTTGATACAGGACTTACGTGTGACATACATGGGTTTTAAAATCTTTACAGAAAAACCCATGAAGCGTGTATAATGGTTTGCCTTGGGCTTGCAGTATGTTTGTCTTTTGTCAAGCATTCAGTGCCAATGACAGATAAAATAAAGACAGACTGAACTGAATAAGTCATTCTTGGTCTATTGAATGATAAATGAAGAATGTATTTTTAATGAGTGGCATCCACCTACACAGTGTGGTTATCGTAGTTTTCCATTCTGTTTCCATAATAGCTGGACTGACAGTCAGATGTTGTAAACAGCTACTTCTCCAATGGTATCATTCTGGAACTGAGAGAGTCTTCATCAGTAATTTTATTCTTAGCCTGCCATTAATCAAGAACAGTGTTTAAAGTCATGAGTGAGAACAAGTTTGTGACTTCTTATTTTAAACCAGTGAAATCAATTGCCACTTTTTTTGCTAGATATGATGAAACACTCTTCAGGGGAGACAAAAATTACAATGGTACCATGGTATCCTAGGCCACAGTCACATTTTTAGTCCTAATGAGTGGCGCTGTCATTTCTGAGCATACGCCCATTCAGAGCAGTGATCGGGTCAAGTTCTCAACATCCGTCTGAGCAGAAAGATGCCCTTGAGTACCACGCCACCATCTGTGAGGCACGGAACCCATCATGTACTATGGCATTTCCCACAAGGCTTTACGTTGTTAAGATTGATGACAGCCCTCAATGGTAGGTTTACTCCAAGCTGTGCCTGTCTGACTTCATATGATTCACCTGGCTGGTCCACTTCCCAATCCAGTTTTGCAGTAAAGTTATTTTCCTCACCTACAGTATCCTATCAATCCTCCTTTCATCTTCTCACTGTCAGGTCTTGCCATGTTTTACCATAGACATTGGCCGAGCAGTCATGAATTTGTGAATGGAACATTGAGTTAGGCACTGTCAGTGTTCCTGACTCATTAATTAATCAGTATAGAATCATTAACTTCCATCAGTAATGGCCCACCTGATAGTCTTTTGGCCTTTAGCCTGTCTGTTCTGGGTGTGACACTTGGAGATTTCTTATGTTAGGTAAGTATGTATGGGCAGAGTAAAGATTATATTGCTTGTGGGACCTGCCCTCCAATAGAGTACATATAAAAGAGTGCTTTAAAAGACTGCTGTTACAAAGTTACAAGACTACTAATGCATTACTACATATATCTACAGTATCTGATTTGGTAGGGAAGAACATAGAGTATAAACAGGCATACCAGTGCACACTCTATTAAGGTCTATACTGTTCTCTAGTAAGGAAATTTGGTTGAGCCCATTTTAATATCATAATAATGCAGTGAAATTGAAGCTGGATTGCATCAGTGTATTTTATGGTTTGCTGGCATGTTACTAGAACTCAGTCTCAGAAAGCTCTTTAGAGACTCACAGCCAATTGCTTCATTCTCCTTCTCATCTCTTTATCATCTCAGCTCCATCCCCACCTCCCTCATATTCCCCTCACTCACAGTTAATATGTTTCCCACCTATGGAAAATTTGCAAGGACAGTAGAACAATGCCATGAGGTCTTACATTCTTTCTTTGGTTGTCTAATGGACTGAGACCAAGAAGATAGATTGCATAAGTCAATTTAGTTGTTGAAACGTGTAGAGAGACTTTACCAGTAGATACTTGAGGAGACATTATAGTAAAAACCTGCTTAGTAGCTGTGTCTTAAATGATCCTTTCATCATAGTAGTGTCCATTTCCTGAGCGGATGTCTTTTATCTATCCTTACATAATATAACAAACATATCTGCCACAGCAACCGTTCTGTTTCAAGATGCATGCTGTCTAATTCTTACTCGGTCTCTCCCATTGCTTCCCTCACTATCTATCTCTCTGTCTCCCTTTCTTGGTCCTTTTCTTCCTACCATGTGTACATGTGTTTGTGTGTGTGTGTGTGTGTGTGTGTGTGTGTGTGTGTGTGTGTGTGTGTGTGTGTGTGAAGAAGCTTCAACAGCTGTTCTGTGTCATATCTATCTAGAGCAGCAACAGAGACTTAGTGAATCACAGATTTGTATTTTCCATAAAACTGCTGATTTAATCTGAAATTTTAGTATGTATGATTTATGAATTAGTTACCACATGGGCCACTAGGACCTCGGAGATCTATGAAGCAACTTACACAGCTGAGCAGAAGAGGGAAGAGTAGGGTGATCGGATATGTGTAACTGGTCATAAGTGGACTACATCTCTCAGACAGCAGCATAACAGCAGAGCAGGAAGAGCAGTGTGTCAAAGACCAAAAGAGGCGAGCTGTGGAACAGCGTGTGGAACGGGTCCTATGAGGTTCAGTCTCCAGTCCCTTTGAGTGTTCTGTGGTTCCAGCTGAAACCTGGGGATGGTACTGAACTCCAGAGCTGAGGCATCAGTGCCTTTCTCTCACCCCAACCTGCTGATTGTTCTGTGGGGTTGTGGCCGTTGGAGTTCCTCTGGATGGTGCTGAGGACCATGATTCTGACGTTGGTGCTTAAGTTACTGAACAAGCTTCTTCGTTCTAATCCTCGTTTTCCTCGTCTCCGTCTTCCTCCTTCTGAAACACTCATGTCTTCCAAGCTGGGCTCCCAGACCTTTTGGTGCTGGGAAAATAGAAGCCCACACCTGCCACAGGAGGGTAGAGAGGTAAGAGCTGAGAGTTCAGGGGCTGAAAAGTTGAACGGACAAATATGAGGTTGGGTAGTAGATACCTTTATAAGATGGGTAAAATGTTAAACTAACTGAATTGTGGTTACAGCCATGGAGTCACTTAGAACAAAATGTAAGTGTGAATATAGTTGCTCTGTCTAATATAAATGATACAAGAGTGTTTTTTTTTTTTCCTCACGCTAAGTAATTTTATGCGAACATAAGCTTGCTTAACATGGAAAGTTACTCATGTTCTTCTGTTTGAGAGAAAAAATAAACATCACAGACGAAATGGAAACTGCAAAGGATTTTTTATGGTAATTGTTACTGAGATACAGAAATAGGGGCATGAATTAAACATATCAAATCCACTGGTAAACTACGGTTTTGTAAACTATAACAAGAGCTGTTCTTCTGAGCATGCACCTAATGGGGTGGCAAAAATAGAATATTTGTCTGTGGTTATAAAATGTCTTAAAACAGTGACTTTGGTTTCCATAAATGAATTATATTGTGAGGGTCTGTTGTTTCTGTTCTGCCGCGGATATAGTTTCTCATTGTAATTGGTGGATAACGAGCAAGAGAAATATTAGATTAGCATAAATGAATTATGACTTTGTATCTCTGCCTCCTCTATATCAGTCTTAGGCTGCTTCCAGATATGGGAGATTTGTTACCCTTTATTTACCAGTACGTTTCCACTCACTTACACAAAGAGTAAGATTAGACGATAGAAAAACTGTTCGCCTTTTTGTGTGTGTGTGTGTGTGTGTGTGTGTGTGTGTGTGTGTATTTATGTTGTCTTTAGGCATGAGCATACACATATTTTTCAGGGTAGTCCCACTAGCCCTTGACCTCGGCTGGGCAATGGAGTTTGCCTCTGAGTAATTAAAGCCCTGTCTCTGGAGCCCTGAACTAGTCATAGCTGTATGAGTACTGGTGTTTTCCAAACGGTGCCTCAGCAAGTCAACTCCTGCATGATCAGCTACTGCACTCATTCCAGTATAACACCATCACATGGGACTACTGCTAACCCTTAACTGCATTCAGTTGCCATTGTTATTATGCAAAACCTTCTGTTTTTGGACTGCCACAGTGAAAATTGTCACAAATTTCAAAAAGTATTACAACTTGTTAAACTGGTCTCGGTGCTCATCTGTTGTCCCTGTCAGTCCCTGTGCTATAACCTCTGACAATAATCTTCAATTAAATGTATACATGTGTGCATATATATATATATATATATATATATATATATATATATGAAATGCACCCATCTTATTCTGATGTGAAGGAAAGCATCTCAGAATAGTCATTTCCCTCATACAGGTCCTCTCTCTGGGGGCAGACGTTCTTCCTGAGTATAAGCTACAGGCTCCCCGCATCCACAAGTGGACCATCCTGCACTATAGCCCCTTTAAGGCAGTCTGGGACTGGGTTATCTTGCTGCTGGTCATCTACACAGCGATCTTCACACCATACTCAGCTGCATTTTTGCTGAGTGACGAGGATGAAGCCACCATGCAGCAGTGTGGCTACACTTGTAGTCCACTTACTGTGGTCGATCTCATCGTAGACATTATGTTCATCATAGACATCATCATAAACTTCCGTACCACTTATGTCAACAGCAATGACGAGGTGGTTAGTCACCCCATCCGTATCGCTGTGCACTACTTCAAAGGCTGGTTCCTGATTGACATGGTTGCTGCCATTCCTTTTGACCTACTCATCTACCGCTCTGGTGAAGAGGTGAGGTGGCTTAGGGATATTGTTGTCTTTGATTTACAAAGTAACACCATAGAGCAGTACGTATACTTGGGACTTGGTGTATGTAACTTATTTTTTCCACAAACCTACCTAATACTTATTTACTTAATTTATATTACAATTATTTGCTCTTCCCACTTCAGACAACGACTCTGATTGGCCTGCTGAAGACTGCACGACTTCTGCGATTGGTCCGTGTTGCTCGTAAACTGGATCGTTACTCAGAGTATGGTGCTGCTGTGCTCTTTCTACTCATGTGTACTTTTGCACTGATTGCTCATTGGCTGGCCTGCATATGGTATGCCATAGGGAATGTGGAGCGGAACGGCGATTCCAAGATCGGCTGGCTAGACTCTTTAGGAGAACAACTTGGGAAGCCCTACAATGGGTCAGACTCAGGACCCTCCATAAAGGACAAATATGTCACTGCCCTCTACTTCACTTTCAGCAGCCTGACTAGTGTGGGCTTTGGAAACGTGTCTCCCAACACCAACTCTGAGAAGATCTTCTCTATCTGTGTTATGCTTATTGGCTGTGAGTTTCCCATAAAGATATTCAATGCTGCCAAGACACATGTGGTGTAACCCTTTATAAGAGCAGAACATGCCTGTCTTGAGTCCTGAATTACATCTGGTTAGATTTTTGAAACAGTTATCAGCACTCAATGTTGTTTTCTATCTGGACAGCACTGATGTATGCCAGCATCTTTGGAAATGTGTCTGCCATCATTCAGAGGCTGTACTCTGGCACCGCCCGCTACCATGCTCAGATGCTACGTGTGCGAGAGTTTATCCGCTTCCATCAGATCCCCAACCCTCTACGTCAAAGACTGGAGGAGTACTTTCAACATGCTTGGTCCTACACCAATGGCATTGACATGAATGCTGTGAGCCACTGTCATTCCTCTCTCACACACAGTCACATGCACACGGGAACACACACACACACACACACACACACACACACACACACACACACATACACACACATTAGCGCACGCATGCGAGCGCGCGCACACACATATACACACACACACACACACACACACACACAGAGGAGCCCATACATTATAAATCACATGGTGGAGCTCAACAGGTATCTCCCTTTGTTTCCTGCATACTTATTAATATCTTCCTCACTGTTCCTGGGCAGGTGCTGAAGGGTTTCCCAGAATGCCTGCAGGCAGATATCTGCCTGCACCTGAACCGCACTCTGCTCCAGAACTGCAAGGCCTTCAAGGGCTCTACTAAAGGTTGCCTGCGCGCCCTGGCCATGAAGTTTAAAACTACCCATGCACCACCTGGGGACACACTGGTGCATGCAGGGGATGTCATCTCTGCCCTGTACTTCATCTCCCGTGGATCTATTGAGATCCTGCGTGGAGATGTGGTGTTAGCCATCTTAGGTAAGTTTACTGGATTAGGAGATGTTGTCTGTCTTGCAGCCTAGCCAAAAGCAGAGAGAGGGCTAAACAACTTTCAGCAGGATTTATTGCATTGGATTACATGAAAAACTGTTCCCGAAACCTTTTGACCTTGGACCAAACTGTACATGAGCACCAATGTGTGTAGCCGAATATAATGTTAATATATTTCACAAAAACTCTATTTGTCTGTGCATGTAGGCTTCATTAGCATAACAGTCGCCATAACCTATTTAAAGCACGTTCCCATGTGCCACTTCCAAGAGTGGCGCTGTTCTTATGTGGTTATAGCCTTATGTGAACTCATTGATCAGCATGACATACAGAGGCACATGGGGCAGCTGGAGCTGATGGATATCTGTAGATTTATTCTGTAAAAAGATGTCTTTTTAGGTTTAGGCAACTTTCTTTCATGGCAACGTTATGGAAGTGTTTCTGTGACAGGCCTGACTTCTTAAGCAGCAATGACTGGCTTAAATTCTACAGAGTTACAGGGCATACGCAAGGCTGTGCCATTCATTTCAGAATCATGAAAGCGTGAGACACGCTGTGCGTGCCTGTACCTGTGAGTTCTGTCACCTCTCTCTCTCTCTCTCTCTCTCTCTCTCTCTCTCTCTCTCAAGACTTGCTGGATTTGCAAACATTTGGAGTTCTTGGACCTCTCAAATTACAAATCAAGCACTGTATCCAAGTGTGAACATACTACATGAAATTAACTTATTGTGTACTTTGTCATAGAAATGAAACATTTAGACTGTAGCCATACTGTTTGGCAACCATTGTGTGTGGTACTGTCATATGGACCTTTCTGTTAGGCCGTTATGTTTTAGACATGAACACTGAGGATACAGCGCCATCTACTGAGAATGCAATTGTAGCATCACTGAAATGCACCACACATAGGTGTGCACTTCCTTTTTTTTCAAATTTGGTATACAAAGACAAATAATGACAAAATAATGTAATAATCACTGAGTTTACTCATTTCTGTAGTATTGCCCCCTATCATACTCTATACTATGAGTGTTGGCTGATTACTGGTGTGTTGTATTGTGCAGTGTATAGTACTGTACTTTACAGTGCTGTATCGAAGCGTATTGCATTGTACGGAGTATACTGGAACATGTATGGTATATTGTATAGTGTATATTGTACTTTGCAGATGGGTCTGTGTTTTGTATATTGTATATTATATCATGCAGCACAAAAGAAGTTTCCCAAAGGAATGAATTAAGTTGATCTTATCCAGTCTCATCTGTCTTGTCAGAGGGTGATGTATTCGGTCACTTACCTACACAGCAGAAAACCAAGCATATTATGGCGATATGTAATTCTGGTTCTATTCCACAGGGAAAAATGACATCTTTGGGGAGCCCATTAATTTGTATGCTCGTCCTGGGAAGTCCAGTGCTGATGTCAGAGCACTAACCTACTGCGACCTGCACAAGATTCACAGAGAAGATGTTCTTGAGGTGTTGGACATGTATCCGGAATTTTCTGACCATTTCTGGAGCAACCTGGAGATTACATTCAACCTGCGTGATGTAAGTATGCAGAGTTAATATGGTAAAATGATGTAAGAAGGTCATTGACTGATCAATGACGATAATTCTCTGCACTCAACACAATTTTAGTTTTAACTTGCACAGGTAGTTCATACTTGTAAGTGCACATAAAGGTTTCTGATCAAGTGGTTTGTTCAGCACCTTGCTCTCTTTCTCTCCATACAGATAAATATGATCCCAAGATCAATGAGTAATGAAGAACCTGACAGTCTTTGCCTCAACCGTCGACTACGCAGAAGCAATCTGTCCCTCCATCACAGAGATGAAAAAGGTAACAACCCCAGGTTCCCCACATCATGATTCACATTACGCAGTACTTTCTCACTGCTAAAATGAAGTGTACACACACACACACACACACACACACATCTTTTCATATCGTGGCACTTGCCTCTCAGCTTGCTTCATCGTTACTTCTCAACTATGCTACATCCTCATTTTCCGTTCTCCATGTCACATTATGGCATTTCTTGTCAGATCACATGGATAATGAGGAGGCCAAACAGAAGATAACAACTCCCTGGCAACAGGATCAGAACAACAAATACCACGGAGACAGAAGGAATTCAGGGCAGCCACCTTCTCAATCAAGCAGTGATGAGGAGAGGGATGCTTTTCTACCAAGGCCTGGCCAGTCCACGTCTCATTTCAGTGCAAGTAATGATACAAATGGAGAGACTAGCACATCTTGCAACGCACTCTCAGGTAGACACATTATTACTGCGTGTTACATCTCTGATCCTCACTAAATAGATTTACTATTTGTGTATATATGTGATTAAATATGCTGGCTCCTCATTAAAAAAGCTCAACCCTCTTTCAACTGTGTAGTGTAGCACTGCGGTTCACATTTCACTGTTTTCTTGTTCATACTGAATAGGCTTGCTGAATTTGACATCCATGTATTTAACCAGGAGCTTTTTCAGGAGTATCCAACATTTTTGGTTTCTGGGATGAGAGCAGTGGGCATCAACACCAAGAAGTGCCCAGTCACTCTATGAGCTCTTCATCACTCCCACCTCCTCCACCCAGCGCACCCCTTCACACTATCTCACAGGGCCAGTGTGCAGAGGTGGAGAACCGACTGGACATGTTGCAAAAACAGCTTCACAGGTCAGAATTCATTGGGCAAATGACTTCACAATAGTTTTCAATTAAAGTATGAAGAGCTAACATAGCCCATTTTATTTAAACAGTAAAACCATTAAACAAAAAAAAGTTGAGTTATACATTTTGTATGTTACCTTCTCATGCCTTACCCCATTAACACTGGAAATCCCTTGTAGTTCATGGCTTAAAGTTTAATCCCAGTTATACACCGAATATTGCTTTTTTTAATCCTGCACGTTGCCAGACTTGAGTCTCGCATGTCCATGGATATCGGGGCTGTTATGCAGTTGCTTCAGAGGCAGATGGCCCTGGTGCCCCCCGCCTACAGCTCTGTTACCTCTCCCAAAGACACGTCTCCAAACTCACTGAGAGCTGAGGAGAGACTAATTCCACCTGTTAACCCTCTGGACACACAGACACTGACCGTACTGTCAGAGGTACTGAGACACTAAACTAGACTGTCTACTGATAATGTATACACTGTGATGCATTGTGGTATTCCATGCTGAGCCTAGTCAAAGACAAAGTAGATTTTGCAATGAGAGTTTTACTAAAAGAGGAGACTTCAAAGTTTAAATTAAAAAACTAAGTGCTGCACTAGGAGTTTATTTTTGCATTTTATTGTATTTTAGTGTTCTTATCCAAACCTTTTTTTTAATATAAAAACCATTTCTCACCTTTTTTGTATTCCTCTTCATATCCTCAATCCACAGGACTTATGCCCAAAAAAGTCTAGTAAATCCTTCCAGGATGCCCTGGAGCTACAGCTCTTGGATTCTCCCTTAGGTAGCCTAGCTGAAGGCCAATCCCAGGATCAGACTGGATCTGGACACCTGAGTACAAGCTTTACACTTGGGAGTCTCTCTCCTGTCTTCAGTGTGTATCCAGAGAGACACCTGGTAGACATTACTGGACATCCAGAGACTTCCATAGTCCAGGGTGCAGGCCAGGATGGACTGTCCCTGGACCCACTAAGTCATCCACAGGCTGCAGCAAGCTCATTGCCTGAAAGACACCCAACTGAGGAGGACTCCTTGACACCAGAGGGACACAGCTGCAATTCTGGGTGTTAGGTGTTTATGCCAATTATCTTAGAGGAAAATAAAATACAAAGAAAGATGCATTCATTGTTATAAAAGTGGGAGTGTGGTTCCTAGAAAACTGCCATCTTCCACTGTTTTGCTATATAAACACACCATAAAACATTATCTAATCAACAGACCTTGCTAATAGATTTGAGGAAACTGTATGTGTTAGCTGGTCTAACAATGCAGAGTGTGCCCTCCTGCTATTAAACAGTAGCTCTTTTAAAGAACATGTCATATTTCAGCAACCAGCCTGGTTCATTTCTCAAAACCACAATGAAATTAATATGTTATAAATTCTAAGTAGGTCTTCTAGAGAGCATATCCATGATGAATTCTATGTGAGGCATTGAAAAATGATGACATTATCTTTTGTAGAGAGGATGTGTTTAACAAAGGGTATGCATCTTCTTTTGTAAATAGTTATTATGAAAGAAATCTGACATTCAGTCAACAAATCTGAAATCAAACAAAATGCATATTTTTTTTCTTTTTCATGGCTGTCCTACTCCAGTCTTTGGTTGTCACTAATGTACATTCAACTATATTACAGAACTCATGAATTTACCAGTCTTAGGTCGATGGGTGTTCTCATTATCTGAACAATTCCAATATTCAGTCAAGAAACTATTCATTTGAGTAAAACAAAAAGTCTTGGAGTGAAAGCTGTTTATTTTAAATCAGGGAGATTTTCCTTTATATCATACATATCATTTAGATTTTTATTATGAAGATTTTTGATATTTTATTTAGGGTCTTCCTATACATATGCACTATTAGGACATTTGTGTGCTAAAATATTCAGGTGGGAATAAGGTTCCCATAAAGAGTGTGAACTTCAATGTTAAAATGCATCTTGAATGTTAATGGTACTTATTTATGTGACACCCTAATTAGAGATATGTGTTGATTAGAGTTAGATGGGTTATTGTGCAGATATTAGCTTATTAACTCTGATCATTACCGACTGCTTGGTTATTCTTACCAAATAAAATACTCAACTGATTGAAAATTTTAACGTCACACAGCAATGCATTTTTGTACCAACTTGCCCAAAAGACAGAGGTCATAAAATGGGAAAGATATGTGAACAGTTTGACTTGAATGTCACATCATGTGATGTAATGATTAATAAATATTATAAGCATGCACAATGTAAAACACTGATCTGAAATCTACTATGACACTGTGTGATTAGATTGAACTTTAGTTAGCCCCATTCATTAACTTCTTACTTGATTATTGCGAGGGAGAAAAGAGCTTAGTTATGACTTACATGTCTTTTTTCATCTGCACGGTTTTTATATATATATATATATACATACTGTATGCGGAGACAAAATGAGAAGTGGCTTGTTTGCATAAACACAGCTGTTTAATAAAGAACTATTTGGGTTTAAGACTCGCCCACAAAGGGAAAAAACGGAAACGGAAAAGCGGTTGCTTTAAGCATAGAGATAGTGATCCATAACAATGTTATCTGGTCACACACATCTTTTTAACCTGTGCTTTTCATCTGAAAATGAGTTGCAGACATGCTCTGTATTATTCATTAATAATAAAATATTTCAACTTTATTTTTAAGTATATTATCGATGGTTAAGACGGACAAAGGACACAATATTTCTGCTTTAAGATAAAACACCGCTTGCAATAATTCTTAATCGGTTAGCCATAGTAACGTTTCCTTTCACCATCCAATGCGAAGCATTCTTATGCCCAAATGTTATGTCATTCCTTTCGGCTATTCATGGTGGTACAAACTGTTCTCTGGTTTTTGATTGGGCAAAATGATTGCCTCTCGGTTAGAAATTAGTGATGTTCATTGCGCGTATCGGCTGTCCCTCATCAGTCCGTAGGCATCTCCGTAATAAGGATGCTCCAAAATGTATAGCAGGGTAGCATGAGTATTGCCATAATGCTGGATCTTAAGGGATCAAAGCATTGTCAGTAGTGTTCCTTCATCGCGATTGGTGCAGCCAGAGAAGGGGCGGGTTGTTTTTTTCTTGGTCAAAGAAGCGCACTGTACGAGAAGGCGGATCTGATTGTGAGCAGAGACACTTCTATCACGGACAAACGATTTCAAAAACACAACAACTGGTGAGTGGTCATAGAAAATCATACTTTCCCCACAGTTATTGTTGCTTGAAGCCAAACAATTTTTCCAGTTCTTCTATATAACTCAGTTTTGAAAATGACGAAATTGTGTTAGAGTATGCTCTTTATGGACGCTTGCTAAAATGCTGGGTGCAGTCGCAGTCCCTTGACAGATGCTGGAATTACTGTATGCGATCAAGCTGTTAAGACATTGTAATAATGTGGTGCATTTCTAAGTTGACATTTTGTATGTGCAAAAGAATATAATTCATAAACACCGTACTAAAGACATTTTCCTTTGTTGCATCATTGCCGCAGTTTAGCTTAGATGCTTTGGTTTTAGACAGGTGTCCGCTGCAGCACTCCAAAAACATTCAGTCATTGTCATTGTCGTTACATAACTGTAATAATGTGCTCACTTTTAGGTTGTTAACCATTTACCAGAATTTACATACCCTTTGGACTCTGTTAGTGTCCCAAATGATTGACGCTTTTCATGCCGTTACATTCGCCACAGTGGATTGAGCCGCTTCAGGCTTTTTTTTTTCTTTAACTGCTGGATGGATTCGCACGCATTGTTCTTTTCAGTGTGGGCACCGTGCACCGCAGTCCATATATTCGCTGTTCAAACAACGGGTTGCATCATGAACTGTCATGAGCGTTATCATGTTGTCTTTGCTCTGCAATGCGTCTTACCTGCATACCTTAATATACACTTTACGCGTCATCATATTGTGCTAAATTGTGCACTGAATGACGTTTGGTTATATAGGTAGTGTAGCTGATGGATGGATGGATGGATGGATGGATGGAGGGATGGATGGATTAGTAGGGATTGGATTATTTATGCGTTATGAAATGAACCTCTTCCTCCTTGCTGTCTTGCCTTAAATCTCTCTTTAGCTGATCCTTAGGGGTATACCTAGATGAAACTGAAATGCATCACATCCTCCTCGGATTACAGTCTAATTGAGGACCATGAGAGGGAGCCCAAGGAAAAATTACTTCCACTTGCTGCTTATGTGTGCTCTACCACACCCCCTTTTTCTATTCCCTAACCCAGCAATGGCTGGGCTATTTCTTTATGGTGTAACCATCAGCTCTGTGTTTTTTTTCTTTCTCAGGTGGCACTCTTTATTCATAGTGAGTGTTCTGGATTGGTTATTTTCCACAAGGCTAATTTTGAGCAGAACTGCACCCATGTTAGGCTTTGTGCTAAACTAGCTGAACAGGTGTTTCATAATAAAAGGGATATACCCTTGTACCTTGTGTGTACATTGTGTCCTGACTGATATGTGTAGTGCTCACCGTAAGACCAGGTCTAAAGTGTTGGCTGAAAATATATTATAATACATGGGTAGAATTAACAGAAAGTTCTGAGGTACAGCTATACTGCAAAATATTGTCACTTTTGTTGAGTGCACTCCTGCTTCTCTTAAATTCCCTGCTTCCCTTAATTTATTCTCCTTGCGACAGAGAGGAGCTGAGCAGAAATGATAATAAAATTCAGATTTGTCCTACAGGACTAACCTTATGACTCTAAGAAGAACCACTCAAGTAACGATAATACTTAATAATTGTTTGCGCGACAGTGGAGGATAAGGCATAGTGATGTCACATGTTAAAGGGAGTTGGGAGCAGGGGAAGATGGCATACAGCTCTCTCATGTGTTTGGTTGCTTGGGTGTCAGGTCAGGGCCTGCTGGCCTGTTGTGATGCCTGGCTTGCTGTCACACACAATCTGAATTGCCCCGAGAGACACTCGCTGACCGTAATCCACCACGACATCCTCCCTTCTCTGTCTCGCAGCGACCAAAGGGGAAGCAATATGACGCTCTTATGTTCTGCATGAAATTGGGGAAGTGTAAGGGCCTAAGCAGTGACAAAGGGAATTGCAACTTTTAAAATGTTGAGCAAAGGAACAGTAAGAAGCAAAGAAACAATAAAAAGCAGTCAAAAACATCTAGTTGGAACTTTTGTGACTGTATGAACTTTTTCAGTTAAACTGAGCCTTGAGGAAATATTTGTATGAATCGTTTTTTTAACTCACATCCAATGATGAACACTTTCTGTGATAAACTTATATATGCCCCCAGTTATTCTTTTTGTAAATCCAGAATTATTTATTAGTTTCCAGCCTGTCGATCCGCATGTGTGCGTTTGGGTGGGTTAATCAGCTGTTTATAAGTTTTGGGGTGCCCCATGGTTTGGCATAGAAAAGAAACTGAAAGACAGTCTGTGGCACAGAGACATAAACCCTTTGACAATGAGTGGTGGTCGGCTACAGCGTAGTCAGTAGCTTTGGATCACAATGGAATGCATTGACTCAGAGCTCCATCCCACGTTGCCTGTGCATTCATACAGGAATGCTGGAATAGGGAGTTTACACAGCAACACAAATGGGTACCAAAGCCAGCTGAATCCCAGTACTCTCAAATAGTACTGCAGTCTTAACTCTCCTTTAAAGCAAGACAGGAAGGAATGTTAGTTTACGTCGGTCCATGTTGACCGTGTCAAGCGTTTCAGTCGAGCAATGTCTGAAAAGACACAACTCTTAGTTTAGAGAGAGCAGTAGCTCCTCTTAATGTCCCTTATCTTTTGTTGCTGTTTATGTCCTTATAGATATCATGATGTGTATCTCATGATGTGACTGAAATGTAATAATAATGTTGTATTGTGTGTTATGCAGTCAAGCACGATATGCTGACATGGCTCTCCACACACTCATACACACACTGAAAAACGAGAAGAGAGTGACTGAGAGTGCTCTCACTCCAGTCTCTTGTGAGGGGAAGCAGTAAAAGAGAAGTGAGGTGATGTCAGCAGGACTAGTGGCATCATGCGTCACATAGAAAAAACTGCTGAATCACCAGCAACTCGCTCACTGCACACAGGACCGCTCTGAGACTGATCAACACGGGCCTCTGTGCCAGCCTACAGCCTACATTGCAGATCAAACCCAGACCAGAACAGATGAACCGACTGTTCCTCAATAAGCCTATACTGTGCCTGCTTCTCCCCCTTCTGAAGGAGCTGAATGTCATGTTGGTTGGGATAGCATAGACATGCACACCTGACTGTATTAGAATGACAGTGTGTGAACTCTCCACAGCTGTGTCAGAGAATAGAAGGAGAAATTGAATAAATTATCTTTAGATTGTAAAATTACGCTCATTGTGTTCTATGCCTTGTTTTGAAATCAGCCATTTCGTCTCGTCGCTATTTTGCAGGGCAGTCCCTCACACTGGGCAACTGCAGAGAAGAGAGAGAGTTGGCTTGTGTGGCAGAGGGATTGTGGAATTGTCCAGGGCAGAAACAGAGGGGAAAGCACTCCAGCAGTAATCCCTAACAGTGCTGTACCAGCTGATCTTTAGCCTCTTATCATCAGTCAGAGCATCCCAGTATACTACACGTTCATCCAATGCCACTGCCCCATGTCTGCCCACTTCTCAGAGGGGGGAGGGGCAGGAGAGAAGAAAGAGAGAATGTATATGCAGAGACAAAGCTCTGGATAAATAGTTTAAGTGAATAGGAAAGAGCAACAGCGAGAGAGGGAGAGGGAGAGGGAGAGAGAGAGAGAGAGAGAGAGATTTACGTTAGTTGAGGGGGTTTTGGTTCTGAAGCTGTAGCATTTTAATCCTATGTTTAGGCCTGAACAGACTTGCATAATCATATTAATGCTTTTTCATCAAACAGGGATGGATAAAGATTGACTTGTCTGATTTACCGGTTTATCAGCTCACCTCTCTCCGTCACCCTCAATAATTGTTTGCACAGCACGTCTCTATTTGTGTGCCTTAATGTCGTTGTTTTTTTTTCTGTGTGGTGTACTGTGATTTGAGGCTCCTACAGGACAGTGCAGTGTGTGTCATTATGCTAATTGGAGCTCTTTGACTGTACATAGTGTGGTCACTCATGAAACAATGGAACACAGTTCCTTCCATGCCAAACAAACATGCACTCTTAGGCTGCTGCACAATGACAGCTTGGAGATGGTTCTCCCTCTCTCTTTCTTTCTCCCTCTCTCTCTCTCTCTCTCTCTGCCCCTCCTCACCTCCCGCACATCCCCCCGTCTTTCTCTGTTTGTGTGTGCGCAATTGGACAATGCTCAATTGTTTGAGTGTGGAGTGTGTAGACGGATCAGAGAATGAGGATTTAGAAATGAGAAAAACTATAATGACTGCTGTGTTGAAGCATGTGTCATTTTCCTCACATGTAGTATAGGGAGCATGATAGTAACAGTTTTTTATTTGGAAAATCCTCGCTTTATATGTTTGATCATGCCCCTCATTCCTTCTTCCTTTTTTTTTTTTTTTTGGTCGACAATGAATTCTGATATTTTCTCGCGAAGTAACGACTGCAAAAGGTCATCAGGCCTCACTTTTTGAGGTTTATGAAATGGGAAGATTGAGTCGGGCCCAGTGCCAAAGACCAGAATCATGGCCGCTGTAGCACCTGGAAGTGCTTGAGATGGTGCTAATCTTTCTTTCATGAAAAGACTGGTCTGTTTACTCTTGTGTTTGGGCAGACTTACCGGGTTTCATTCTTTCTCACTGGCCTGTGTTGTAGGGGGAAAAGGAAGTCATGAAACTTGGACAGTCTATTTAGGGGGAAGCAAGAGAAAAAAAAACATATAAGGCTTGTTTGTGACATTGTCATTCTGCCTGTGAAATCTACAGTGATTTAGCATGTTTTAGCTTGTTTTAGCAAGTATGTTTTAACGTCACGTCAGTAAATCTCATTCCTGAACGTGATTTTCTATTACTCTAATGACTGCGTACATGAAGGAATGCAAACGTGTTATTTTCTGCACGTTCATGTTTGTTCTGATTAACAAATAGCATAGTTTTTTAGTGTCATGATGGCTACAGCTGGTCCCTCATTCTAGTGGGTATGAGTTGTTGCACTGTGGTATTTCTCACCAAGGAATAATATAAAATGACGAACAGCAGAGTTGCCAAACTTAATATTCATGGAATGAGAAATAGAAAGAATATAACAGATGAGTAAGCAGTCAGGGACATGTTGGAAATTGTTGCCAGGGATGTGGGTTGATGGCGAATGTATCATGTCATTATGTTTTGATCTCAGCCTGTTGCTGATAATTTATAAGACAACTGGACTTATTTAGCAAATGACCAGATTTAATTAACATTGATCCTACCATAACTCTAACATAATTTGTGTCTGCAACTTAATGCAAGATAAATTACTAAATATATTTATAATACTGAGAAATATATGTATATATGTAGAAAATCAAAAAACTATAAAGGAAGTTTGAATAGTAGCAGACCGGTAGAGCTCTGGACTATACTGAACTAAATTTCTTAGCATCGATTTTGAAGTCTCATACAGGCTCTATATTTAACGTTGTCTGTGGGATATAGGGTAACCTTTCTCTTTTGCCTGTTTTTGGTTTCACTGTGAATGGCTGGTAGATCACAGAATCATAGTTTGAATATGCGTGATGCCCAGGATATGTATGTTGGTTGTGCAAAAATGTTGTAAATATGACCCCATTTATTAATTCATTAACCTGAATGAATCTTTTCAACATTAAGCAAAGACCGGTAAGTGTTATGTTCTGGTCCATGCTCTAATGTTGTGAATAAGCACAGATTTTGTGTACCCACATAAGGAACACTGCCAAATAACCTATTTGTAATTGTGGAACTGATTGTGTAACAAGATTCAAAACTCCATCTATGTGTATGTATGACCACAGTGTTGATAAAAATGAAAGAATTTACTTCCAAAAAAAGTGACTTTAAATATCACTGTTTTTGATCATCATATATGTTTCATGGGCTTAGACAGTGGCAAAGGCATATGGTCATGTGATCAAATATCTGCAATGTCTGAACATCTGGTGTAGCCTCCTGCTGAGAGCTGCATGTTATAAGCCACCATTGACATCTGTGAGAGACCAGGATGTCAACAGACCACCACATAGAAATAAAAAGTTATTTTATTAAGGCTGTGGTGTATAGCCAAAATATCAGTTTTATTTCATGTAAAATCAGTACAGTATAAAATCAATCAACGACACACACCGTATTGCATTCTATTGCAGAGACAAAAAAAATAAATGATATAATTGAATAAAATGGTACTTTGATAAAACCGATCATTCTATAGCTAAGCGGCTCAAGTGTGATTGGTTGTTTAATCTTGATCTGTCCCTACCCGTTTCAGAAAATGGACCTGAGCTTGCGTGACGCTTTCACAGATGGCGCTCCCAAGCCGGGCCAGGAAAGCGTTCTGAAGAGGGACTTTGTGGCTGGACTGGAGGCAGAGAGCTTTGACGACAAAGTCGGGGAGACTGTGGGGAAAGCTGACTTCCGCCCTCTGATGGATGGGATGGATGGTAAGAGGGAAGGTAAGGTCAGATTTAGAATAGTGTGGTTTGGAGAAGTTTTTTCTTTTTTTTTTTTTTTTTTTTTCAGATTAAGCGCAGCTGGAAGTCGCTTTCGATAAGAGCTAAATGAATGAACGTAACGTAAGGTGAATGTAAAGCTTCTCTAAAATAGAAGCACAATTAGTCTCTTAATTGATATACTTTGAGATCTATAATGTAGGTGAGTTGTATCTTGAATGTTGTACGTTATGTCTGTTCACTGTACAACTGTATGCTAGGAGACCAGTGTCCATGTCTGCGTCACAGTGCGGAGTACAGTGTGTGTACATGTGTTGAATAATGAAGTGCTTGAAAGATCCTGTGGGACAGAGGAACTGGGCAGGACAATGATCAGGAACAGTCCCACCCCCTGTTTCACATTTGTTATTTACTGTCTTCCTTCCTTACTGGACTGCAATCTGATTAAAGGACTTTTCAGTTCGCCCGTGTTTGTGCGTGTATGTGCACACGTTTATCTTTGCGTTCAGGTGTTTATGTGAACATGATTTTTATGTTTCCCTCTTCAGTTTTTCTGCTAAACATTATGGAAACATTCAAAGCAAGACCAGACATTTTTGAACCTCCTGTGATTGTTTTGGTTGTTATTATGATTTAAGGGCACTGCTATTGTGAATCCTTCTAGAACTTGATCTGAGGTGGCTGCTTCCGTGACTGTAATTGAAAAATTTCCCAAACTTTATCTATGAACCTAACTGAAGGCCTTCGGAATATGTGTTCTTTCGCCAAGAGACTGCTTCACATTCCATGAAAAGTCACAACTCCTTTCGTAAACATGAGGAGCCTCTCCCTCCGTGGGCTTTGACCGTCATCTGTGTTTATGCTCAACTATGATTGTTTATTATTTACACAGATACATTTTCAGAGTTGTATCATCCATTATGCCCATCAAATGATAATGGTACTTAGCCCCCCATTTCAGTTCCAGTTTACCCAGATAGTCGCTAAAAGGGGTAATGTTTTATTTGGAGAGACAGTACCTATTACTATGTCTGCTAACATACAAATACAGTCACAATGAAGTACCCCAGACTATGGTGAGTGTCTGATTAATGAGGTTATTACTTTCATTCTTTGTGTCCACATGTCCGTTTCAACTGTCTTCATCTTTCTATCTCATTCTCTCTCTCTCTCTCTTTCTCTCTCTCTCTTTCTCTCTCTCTCTTTGGCTCTCTGTCTTCTTTAATCTCAGTATTGTTTAATGTATAGAGTCATTAGAGTTATCTATAGAGATTTGTGCTTTTCTACATGGCTGATAGCAGTCAGCCATGTTGACCTCTAGAGCATGATCGTTTTCGACTGGATGCAAAATGCGTAGACAGCAATACCAGCAGGAAGCTCTCAGGATGGACAGTGTGTGTGTGTGTGTGTGTGCGTGTGTGTGTGTGTGTGTGTGTGTGTGTGTGAGTGTGTGTGTGTGTGTGTGCGCGTGTGTGTGTGCATGTGTGTGTCTGCTGATTTCAGCAGATGTGGTATGACTGATATTTATAACTATATAGCATATCACATAACTATGGGCTCTAGTTTCTGAGAGAAGGTAGGATGTCATATCCCTCATTCATTGGTGCAGGGAATAAACAATGTCTTTATGTTCTTTATGTCACTGTTAGCATATTATGACTACATATATGTATGAAAATGCATATCTGAACAGTCCATGACCTTTTGTTTATATAATGACAGTCAGGGGTTTTGAGAATTCAAGAATAAAAGGACACATTGCAGTAATGCAGTAAAACTCAGGTTGAGGTCTGAGTTCCTCAATAGTCAGTGATCAGTGGTAAATATATCTGAAAAAAATTAGAGACATCAGTGATAAAGATGTTTTAAGACAGTAGATGTTAATTAGCTTGGTAACTCTTTGTCTGTTTGATGTGGCTCCTCAGACATCATCTTATCTGTTCTCACTGGGAAAAATTTAAGGGTAGTAATATTTAGTAGAGACAAAGAACGTTTATTTATTTATTCCTGGTTTTGGCAGTTGAACAGCATGTTAGCATGTACCTTGAAGTGTTTAAACAATTGATCAATAGGGTTTATGGCTGGAGTACCCTTTGGGCATGTTTCAAATTAACTTAGTAACAATCTACTCTCATCAAGCATGCTGCTTAAATGTTTAAAATGAATTTTTGAGCAAATTATGGTGTATAGCATAGATTTACTCCAAAACCAAACCCTTTCATTCTCTCATCCTCTCAAACTTTTCTACTGTTATTAACCTACTTCTTTCCTGTCTCAGCCCTCGGTCTAGACAGTAAATATTCATTAACAGACTGCAGACCACTTTAATATAACTTCCTCTCCTAGCTATCTGTCAGTCCGAACTCCAGAATGTTTCCAGTACCCTTGATTTATGTCATTTTTATATAAAGCTTGTCCAAAACCTTGGCCTTGGGGCTCAAAATGAAGCATCCATTATACCTTTATGAGAATTGCTTAAACATTTACAGCAACTTTATTGCGTTATTTATACAGCATCTGTGTAATGTGTGACACTGCAGTGGAAAAGAATATCCTGACAGAAGACAGATGATTTTAAAATAAACACCCCAAACAGGCAATTACTTTTCACACAAAATATGGAGTTTTCACATCTTAATTTAAATCCACAGTTACAGTTAACCAGACATGAAAGATAAAATAGTTTACAGTGACAGCTTATGTCCTTGATGTAGACGAAATGTACCCTTGAGTCTGGGACTCAATTACTTGAATTTCTATGAAAATATATATTTGCAGTTTTGGACACAATCCATACTCCAACTCCAACTACCTTCTAATGAAATAACATGACATTTCATCAGACAAGGAAATGTTCTGATGTGCAAGCTATGAATATTGCACAGTGAGTCACTTTGCCATGAAAGATCTATCCTAGATCCCTAAATGAACCCTAGATGAGTATTACTTTTTCAGTCAGTTTACCAGACCCAAGGACAGTGTCAAGCTATTCCAGGGCTTTGCCTTTGGATATATGAGTGGAGATATAGTATGTATACACAACTCAGCAGTACATTTCATAGTATTTTTAGAGTGCCCTGATTGAGCCATACATATCATAATATTAAAACTACATACATTATGTGAAAATGGCTCAGAGGACATTTAGATTGGAATTTCCTTGACATTATTTCACCTCTGTATAAATGCTGGAATGTACAGGTTAAAACTGGTCACATGCCTGTCGCAGTGATGACATGCATCATATCTGGTACAGAGGCATTAGGCCAAAACATATGTACTGAAGAAAACACTACATTATAATGTCCAGATTTTTCTTCATATTCTGGTTTGGATTAAACAAATGGTCAACATTACATTTTTTCATGTACAGCGGTCCTCTCACAACAAGAGCTTTCTGGACATTAGCTCTTTGTTGGATAATGTACTGTTTATTGTAATGGACATCTAAAGCCAGATTAATTTTGACCTCATTTGTGCTTTTAAAATCTGTGCCAACTCATGTGTCGTACAGCAAGACACAAATCCCTCCCTTTACTTTTTTTTTTTTTCTTATTGCTGATAACCCTGTTTGCTGAGTAAATATGTGAGCATTGATGCAGACTATGACACATAGTCTAGACTAAGTCTGTTTTAACCTTTCAGGTTGAACTCTCTTTGGAGTAAATTGAGGAGATGGGGCTCCTTTGTGAGTATTGCCTTATGTAATGACTAATGGGTAACTGACAGGGAAGGACATTGCCCCTTCTCTGGCACGGACTGGGGCGCCTTCTGCACTAGAATGACCTGGCAGTCTGAACTCATACCACCCAGTCCCTCACTTCTCTGTTTTTTTTTGTTTTTTTTTTTTAAATTTTTTATCCCTTTTCATTAGTCATCAGATTTGGATTTAAACACAAAATTCCACTGAGGGTTTTCACACATCTCATATGCTCTTAAGGGTGTTTCCCCGTGAGTCATTACAAGTCTTTCCCTGTCATCCAGAGGTCCGTGTATTTTCAGCTTTGTTTTGTGGGTATTTGTGTCCAGTTGATTCTGTTTATTTATTGAGTTCCAATCAGTAAAAAGGGCTTCAAAAAATAAACATCATCTGTCTTATATGTAACAGAGATAGATTTCTTTTCAATGTAATCACACATATCCTTAGTTTGATTTTTTTTTGTAACGCCAGATGGTCACAGCTGTGATAAGCACAAAACAGCTTTGAGCTTGTCTCGCGTGATGCTCCCCTCCTGTGCCATGGCCGATTTTGGTGCTTTTTAAAGCAGCATTTTTAGAATTGGAAGAGAAGGAGAGAAAGAGGGGGGCAGAGAGAGAGGGAGGAGAGAGAGAGAGAGAGAGAGTGGGTGAGAGGATTGTGGAGGCTGAGCATATTACATGAAGCGTAAACAGTCTCAGCACCTTAGTGCTCTCCTGAGGCTGGCCGCACTCCTCCTCACCAACATGCAGCGCTGGAACTGTGCCACCCAACCCCTCAGAGGACAAACTGGTGCTCTCTCCTCATCAGCTCTGACAAATAGACTGGCTCCCCATGATCCACCCTGGCATCTACACATATATGTTGTCCTTTACCACACAGAGGATAATTAGATGCTAATATGTGCAGTACCTCAGGATGAAAGCAAAGCTCAGTTGTCTGCCTGAGGCTTAGCTAATGCTGGATTTTCATGTCAATCACTCTCGACAGTGACAGGATATGTCGCTGCAGGAACATCAGATGGACTCAGCTGTTTGTGTAACCATGGTAGCATGTCCGCAGTGCTCGTTCTGTCTTCTGTTGTCATTGTTACTTGTCATTGGTCACTCCTCAGACTGGGCATGAATGGGGATAAGCTCCACTTCTCTGCTATTGACTAGGAACGCATTGGGCCGGGCTGTCAATTGGATTTCATGATAAACTTTCAAGCAACTGTAGTCAGTAGGAATGTACAATGTCCTCCGGGGAGTCGGATCATGCTGACAAGAACATTATGTTCACTACAGAGCAGTTTGCTCTGCAGTTCATGTATTATGTTGTTATGGTTTATGGATATCACAGTGAGTTCTTCTTTTCAAGACTGTCATAGTTCACTGTGGCTTCCAGTCTTGGCTGCCAGGATTCTAATTTATTGTTCATAATCCTTTTAGAAGAAGAAGATGAAATGTATCTAGATATATGTGACTTATAATGATATATATCTCTGTTGTTTTTCTGCTCTCTCTGATATGATAGGTTCTGGTTTTATGTCTGGGGCCCAAATTGGAGGTCAGCGCCAGGATCCTCAAGGAGAGCATCGTTCCAGTCCACTGGGGCAGCAAGCCTTTCGTACCGATTTTCTGTCAGGTGAAGCATCAAGCCTGTATATGTTACAACAGTTTTCCCTAAAACTGACACAGAAGGAACTCATTTAAATGAATGGAATGAAATTTATGCATAGATCTCACATTAGAATTACTGAATAGGCAGTGGATGTGAAAATACATGAAAGTGAAATTATCTGTCTCTCCCTCCTTTTCTTTCTCCATAGGCCCAACATCACTGATGGGCATGTCTGATCAGTGGGGAAACCAGCAAATGGGCTCTAAGATGAATGACCACAGCATGGATTCCTTTCTAGGTTACTATTGCAAAAATGTTAGCCCATAAGGGTTATGATGTCATGGAGATGATTACAAAAATGATTTTTTTTTTTTGGGGGGGGGGGGGGGGGGGTAGTTTGGTTTGGTTTATTTGACAGTTGACAATAGAATGAATGTCCTCTGTTTCCTTCAGTCCAAAGAAGTGCAGAGTGTAGGTTTGTTTTCAGTTGTGTTTGTGCTTGTTTGGATGTTAGCAGTGTGCTTTTCTAGTGCTGTGTTTTGCATAGCGTCACCATTATTCTTCAGATTGTTTTCTGCATCACGTGGCAGAAGATCAGATGAAACACAAGACACAGTTTTTTCAAATTATCAGTCCAGTCGGAATACAAATGCATACAGTATATTATACATATATTGCAAATATTACATATTACATATATTATATATACAGTCACATATAAATCTATGACAGTATCTCATTTCTCCTCAGGTTTGTCCCAGCCAGGGATGAACATGAATACACATATGAGCATGAATGTGAATATGAATGTGGGCGCAGCCCCTCTTCAGACTTCGCAACCTCCCAGCATGGGTGAACCATTGAAAACCTCTCCTCTGTTTGGCACTGAAGCACCCAAACCAACCCAGACACCTGCTAAACCAAGTGACAGCAGTCCTTTTAACGTCCAAGACAACGCTGCAGGTAAAATCAAGCCCATTCTGTCACACTTCACCAAACACTATTAAACAGGCAAGGCCCAAATTAACAGCACTCAAGATAGGCAGTGCCAATATCTGTGCAGGATCTTGCATTTGCCATGACACATTTGACCTTCCAAACACTTAAGCGTCTCTGCAGTGTTATATGGACCACATATTTCTGTGAGACATTGGACAAGATACCTGCAGGATAAAACTACAGTTGCATACTGCGCTGTTCGTCTTTTTCTAAAAAATTCCAAGCTTCTTATAAAATGCAAGTAACATTGTTGGTATTCACATTTAATCTGTGACTAGTGTCTAGTTCTAAAGGATCTTTTTTAGTCTCTTTTATGCAATAGCTACTGCCATGCACCAGAGGGCTATTTCACTGCAGTACACAGGCTTCTTAAGTCTCCTAGATAAAGACCATGTCCTTAAAAGTCAGAATGTGTAGGAGGTTATGAAATCACTAGTTTAGTGCGGATTGGATGGGCGACTCAGTGGAGCAGAAACTCAGGAATGCTCCATAGAAAACATCACACATAAGGTCTTAAGCACTGATACAGCACAGTTCTGTGCTCTAAACCTAGGGTTGTTTGGACAACACCAAAAAAAGAAAAAAAAACACAGTTACACAGTTAGTTGTTCGTCGATCATTTCAGTCTCCCAGGATGTATATCATGATTTCAGTCCATGGGAAACGTTTCAGCACAGTCACCTTCAGTCTTACTGTAGGGGTTTAAAGGTTTAATTTTACTTTTATTACTGGTTGAATGAATGGGTTGAATGTACAATTGTTTGTATTTAAGCATGCTTTACAACTGGTGGAAGAAGGTTTGACATTAAGAGACTATGACGAGAAATACTAAACACAACAGCATCCAAAACACCATTCATTCATGTCTTGTCTGAAACTGTCTGAAATTTTTATTTGCTCATGTTTTTTATGAAATTAATGTGTTGGAAGTAACATGCATTCCCCCACCTTAATGAAATTGGATGTTAAATGTTTAGATATTGTTTAGACCCTTATGTAGATAGCGAAAAATGCCGCGTCAGATGGAATAATGTTGGACATGGTCAATAAAACATCCCAAAGTATCTGTACATCATAACAGTGTGAGTCTGCACTGAGGACTTATGTGTGTATGTTGTGAGGGGAGAGACATTTTAAAGATTCATCTTCCCCTCTCTGATATCGCTCTCCGAGTTAAATGGCCGTTAGACTGAGGGAGTAATGTGGCACCTGGCAGACTGCCAGGGCGTGAATTAGAATGCACTTACACCTTTAAACAGCTATATAGCCTGAAATATAGATGCTACTGTCTATGGACCTCCTCCTCAGGTGTCTATTTATAGTCTTATGATCAATGAAGTGCATTGAGGCACAGACTCACAGTCTTACTATGAAGCATCATTTTGCCAGTTGGAAACACCAAGATCAATACATTAAATCCTTGTTATTTATACCTGCTGTCCATTGAGAGTTGGATGAACTAAAATCTAGATTTGTAGAAATCTAAGACCAAAAACCTAAATTACTAAAATCTAAAATGTGAACTAGTATCCAAATCTAAAATCATTACTGTATCACTTAGAGAGACAAAATCAGTTTTTGAAGTCTTCTTTAATGTTCTGTCTAAAGTTGTAATTGTTCTGAATTTTGTTTTGGTTTGTAGTGTGTCTTTTTATTTTAGAGTGTTATTACTTTTTTTCGTCACTCATACTTTGTCCATTGTAAATATTTTTTGTCTTCAGTACAGAGTGTTACACAGGGCACTTCATGCCATATAATTTCTCTCTGTGTCCTTTGTCTCCTGTGTGTGTGTGTGTGTGTTTCAGTGACTTGTTTATGTTGTTTACCAGTCTGCCTGTCACTTCATTTTGAGTTTATCTGCCCATTTGCTCTGTCACTACTTCTCTTAAGTGAACCCATCCTGGTCTCCACACATTCTCTCCCAGGCTGAGTTTGAACAGTCACACGAAATCAGCTCCTGTCTGTAACGGAAATAGTCACAGGAAACTAGCCTGTCTAGGCATTTACTGTTTCATTTATCCATGTAGGGGTCATATAATCATGTACCCCATTGAAATATACTTTTCAATGCCCAGAAGGATCACCTGAAGTGAGGTGTTTCATCATGTTTATCTTCACAGTGGGGATTTCAAAGGTCTGTTTACATTTCACCACAAATTATTGCATTATAATAGAAAGGATCAGTGGTTAATACGAACAGTTAAAATTGCTGAAAAAATATGTTGTGAGATTTTGATTTGGAGATGCACAAACAGTGTTGACAGATGATGTGTTTGGTAGATAGTGACACTTCCTCTTCCTCTCTGTACACCAAGAAGTTTGGGGGAGCCCTTGGGGAGGTGAGGACAAGCTCACAGTGGAGCTGCCCCATGCCCCCAACTCCTCCACGGCAACCAGTAGGCAAGCTGACCAAGAACCTCAGAATCCCACAGACCCATTGGGCTCCCCTGGATCCCAGTGTGAAGATGCAGCATCAGGGGAAGAGAGGGAGAAAGAAGGTGGCAACTCAAAGCAGCAGAAGAGGAAGAAGAAGAAACGAAAGAATAGGGAAGAGGTTTATGACCTCCTGGAAAGCCTTGGCTCTCCAGAGTCAGAGGAGACTCCCTCAGAAAGTTCGAATCACGGCTGCCCTTCGCCACCCAGTAGGGAGGAGGAGATGTGGGAGAGTGAAATTCAAGAGAGGGGTGGAGGAAGGGTCAAAGCCAGAAAGAGTAAGAGCAGGAAGAAGCTCCCTGAGGAATGGAGCGCACTTTCAGATACCTCTGTCACGTCCCATCCTCATGAGCCAAGTCCCTTAACTGCGATGGGTGTAGAGTTCAGCACCAGTGACATGCATGAAACCCAGAAACCCTCTGGCCATAGCGTAGAGCAAGGGACAACATTACCCTCCTCCACACCCAACCCTTTTTCCCTCACAACCGCTACCCCTTACTCCCCGCTGTCAGATAGTCAGGTAGACACCTCCATGATGTCTGGCTACTCACACAGCTCCCCCTCTTTCACCACTGCCACCCATGCTGGAGACTTCACCCTCAAGACTGATAGGGATGACAAGAGTCTCTCAGCTCTAGATCATATTGTGACTGATGCCTTTTCAGGTATTACTGATATGGATACAGACCACTTGCTGGACATCCCTAAGTCTACTGCCATAAAAGAGACCCCTAAAAATGACACATGTCCTGTTATTTCCCCTTCCAAAGATTTGTCTGAAAAAAAGAGTGTTGATCTTCAGCCTGAGATCTCTCCCAAATCATCTGAGGGCGTAAGCTCTACTTTGGATGAACCTTACCGTCATGGTGATAAGACCTTGTACGGTACTACCTTGCATGAAGTCAACCAGTCAAATCAAGTTAAACACACTGAATTGACTGTAGATGTAGGTACGACAGATCATTCTATTTCTTTCCCCTCAAAACTGTCCTCATCAGATACCCATCCATCCTTTGATCCCAACCATAAGACCACCCCTGCCCTCAGCCCAACCTCCCAGACTGTCCTATTCCTCGATTCTGTCTTACAGACAGCCACCGCAGATGCAAGCCCCCCAACTCAGAGCACACCCGATCTCACCCCCACCCTTCAGGTCACTGCTACACCTACCCCAGTCTCTCAGAGCCCCTCAGCTGTCAGTCACATTTCCCCACCTGCCACCCCCAGCCCTGCAGTGAGCTTGAGCCTTAACCCTGCGGCCCCGCCTTTCATCCCTTCACACACAGAGCACCTGGAGCCCCCGTTGGCACAGCCCCCCCTGCTGGAAGGTTGGTGATACTGAAGACTGTATCGAGATGATATACATAATGCATGGCTCAATTGAGTGGGCCCTCCTCTGCTTAGCTGTTTCTATAGCTTAAAAAGACTGTATTAAGAAACTAATTACTCAGTCTCTCTTTCTCTATTTGTCTTTATCTCTTTGTGCCAGTCATAAGAGCTTGGAGCCTTCCTGCATGTCTTTTCTGTAATTCTGATGCAATAACACATCTGTCAATGCTGTCATAACACACTGATTGCTATGCATTTGGGCAGCTAATTGAGTCTTACTCTATAGTGGAGCTCAGATCAATTCCCTCTCTTTTCTCCCAGAATGCACTGATCCTGTAGCTATATGTAGCTCTGAAATCCCATGAGCTGTATCATCATCTGTGTGGGATATAATGTTTACTAATCACGCTGAGTGGGTGGATAGTATAACGCTGTATTTCTTTATTTAGAGCTTGCTAAATAACTTTCTTTATTCTCATGCAGTCCTTTTCTCATCTTGGGCTGTTAATTCTTAACACAAGCGTGTGTGTGTGTGTGTTTACAAAAAATAAAGCTCAGTGTCTTTCAGTTCATCTGCAGTTTTGATAAGCATCACTATCAGTGCTACCTTCAAATTACAACTGAACTTCAGTCAGTACAATCGAGGTTGTCATATGAGTAACGTAATCTGTTTTTCTGTTTGACTTTCCCATATACTCACTATATTTGGTCAACTCTGGATACAAAACAGGTAAGGAAAGCTCTCATTTTTCAGTTGGTTTTCTATACCACTGTCCTAACTAAAATATTTACACAAAGTCTAGCAAACCATCCTTCATTTCTTAGAAGTGAAGATCTCACCAATACCTAAGCTGTGTTCAAAATGTCCACTCACCCACTATATAGTGCACCATATAGTGAATCAGCCATTTTGTAGTGCTGTTTGAAATCTTAACTGTAAATTACATAGCAGTGTAACATCCATATAGTGTCTGAAATGAATCAACAGCTGTCTGCCCTTATCCCCCCAGTGAGTATTCCATGTACCAAACACCATATAGTAAGTGAACAAGTGGATATTTCGAACACAGCACTAAGTTTAATTCCTAGTCTTTTGTGCCAGTTGTTATCTCAGTCATATGCTTAGAAAAAGGTCCATGTTTTAGATAGTTTGGTTAATTCGATAAATACAAATTATCAAAATTGTTTGGTCATCTTTATGCACAGCCTATCATTATAATATCACACTTAATGTTAAAATGTATTCATCTTTTTATCTGCCATTCTAGATACCCTCCTCTCTTTCTCTCTCTCTCTCTCTCTCTCTCTCTCTCTCTCACTCTCTCTCTCTCTCACACACACACACACACACACACACACACACTCATCCATCCCACTCTCCTTGCTCTTCTATCTCCTTCTTCAGCTAATGCAATATTGATGGGTAGGCCCTTACATAAGACATGCGGAGCTGGTCTTTTTATAGCTGCTGATCAGTTTTGTGTGTGTGTGTGTGTGTGTTTGAGTACTTCTGCAGTGAGTCAGGGTTACTGGTTGAATATGTTATAAGTATGCATAAGTAATGCAGTAAAGCAGCAGTGAAGTTCTCTGTGCTTTTATTTTGACTTCAGGTAAAGTTGAAGAATAGGTAACATTAAGTGATGTTGCTTCAGAGCACCAGTGATGCTACTCTTATCAGAACACCAAGCTTTTTGTTTGCCTCCCTGTACATACTTAACCATGCTTTTAGTTCTCGATAGATTTCTGTTTTGCCAGATGAGTATCATTTTACCATAAAAGACACTGGGGCATATGAACCTGTTTGCATTGTTACTTTGCACATCTCAGCTCTAGATGATTCATTAATATCACTAACATAAAGACAGAGGGAAAGGGGGTAGGTTAGGTTAAAAGGATTGGTTTATTTCCATCCTGTTTTCAGTAGGTGTTAGCTCATCCACTTTTTAGCTCTCAAAGACCAATCCAGCTTTTCTGTTTGAAATTTTGCTGTATGGAATATTTGTATATATACAGTTTTTTTTTCAGAGGGCATCATTTGTCAAAAAAAATTAGATCTAACCAATGAAATCTGCAGATAAGCAGAGGCCCAGTGGACTCTGATGTGTGGATTAAATCATTCAGCGACTTCATTAAGAGTGACACTATATTTGGCTTTCCACTCACCCAGTTTTCCTGCCCTCTCAGTATCTGCTCATCAGCCACCCATGGGGATTGAGTGTTGGGATGAATCTTAATTCTGGTTGTATGCCAACTGATGTCATGTCCTCAGTTACAAATCCATTTTCTCATACGTTTGAAATCAGCAATGTCAAATACTGTATCAAATCAGTATATATTTCTCATAATCAACTGTCTGTTTAACTCAAAGAAAGCATGTAGTATATAAGCCAAGGTTTTGTAGTTTGGTTAAAGCTTATTTTATTTTGGATGAGGAGATCTTGTCATGTGTAGTGCCTCTTTAAAATTGCCATTGAGCTTTTACCTTTTTGGAGAGAATATTATTATTATTATTATTATTATTATTATTATTATTATTATTATTATTATTATTGTTGTTGTTGTTGTTGTTGTTGTTGTCGCCTCTCAGCTGCTGTCGCTCCTTGCCATTTTGGTCTGGCTAACAACAGACAGCTTTTATTGATAGCAGCAGAAATAGGAAGCCAACTGAATGTATCTGAATTTACTGTCCGTCTTTCACATTCAGTAATTCATTCGCTACTGTTTAGTTTTCCTGTCGACTGCCCTCCCTAAAAATTCTGGTTTGGAATTCACCATTAGCTTTTGTCAGACTCCTCGTCCCTCTCGTCTCACCCCTCTCGCTGTGGCGCACCTTCTCCCTCGTCCTTTCCTTGCCCTTGTCTCCTCCCTCTCTTCTGCTCCCTCCTCTGGGCTGCTGAAACGACACAGCCCCAGTCTCAGCTGCTCTTTGACGATGAGCCTGTTGCCATGGATATGGGAGGCGGTTTCCTTGGTGATGTCGCAAATGAGGGCTGCCAAGGCAGAAAATGGGGTGTGACTGGAAGATATAGTCCAGAAATAGAATCTCACAGACAAAGCTCCCCTAATCCTACTGTACTCCTCCCTCACACAAACACATCCCACAAATCCACTGTATACGTGTGTTTACGCTTCAGTCACAACTGGCTCCCATTGATTTGTTTCTGAAACAGTTTATTTAAACCATTTATTATATTATTAAGCCAGTTATTACCTGCTGGTTGTCAAAGGGTTTAAATACTTATGCCTTTGTATGCATACCTCAGATTTCTTCCCCCAGTGTACTACATAATTGCACCCTTTTGCCTCATAAGTTGTCCGTAAACCTTTAGTGGTTCCGTTGTGATCAGAGTTTCACTCTAGTGACTAAAATAAATAACTCTCATTGGTCTGTTCAGTAATGGAGCCCGGTGGACAGACTGAATGTAGTGCTGTTTTTATCTAAAACTTCAGAGTTGTCATTTTTTGCCTTTTGGATTTGTTTTGATAAAGATGTGAAAACCAACTCGGGGCTGAAATGAATTTGTGAAAACAAGAAGCTGGTATTCAGAAAGGACAGCACTTTGTGTTCATGTCATTTTATGTGAGTTCTGAAACATGTTGGTATCCACCTTCGCATTTGAATCATAGTTCGGGTGTTGTGGAGGATTGATGTTTTTGAAGAATGTAAACAGTTCAATTCATAAGACATATTATATAACTTATATAACAATGTCCATTCATATGAATTAGACCCATTATAGCAATGAAAGAAAAGAGAATGGGCTCTTTTTTTGGCTATCACTGGACTGGAATAGGGCTCCTTTGTAACAGATGCACTGTAGTGTGTGTGTGAATTTCACCCTCATTAAAGTGTTCAGACCCTTCTCGGCCGTTCACGGACATTTCCCCAGCAACATACTGAAAAGAACAAAAACCAATCAAATTCCAAATTTGTTTGTGACTTATTACCTAGGGTTGGACATTATCTCAGCGGTTAACAATGTCTTTATTCATTTTTCATTTTTTCGTTCTCAACCACACTCTGCTGGATTCAGTGGATGCTTGCATATTGCAGTCCTTTTTCATGCTTCTGGGCTGTACATTACAGACTATTTTGACATTACATAATCTTCACTCATTTCTCTTTAATGAGAGAGCTTTTTTTGGTCTGAATAATGACATTACCCAGGCAGTGGTGAATTGGATGGTGGATGAGTGAGGTGGCATTTGAATAAACACTCATGATAGGACGCAGGAGGGTGTTGTCAAGAGTATAGGAACCAAACAGTGCCAGAGGCTGCTCTGGGTAAGGGTTTGAAAGGATTTAATGTGTTTTGGGATGCGGGTGGGTGTATGTATTCATGTGTGTGGGTGTGTGCATATTTATGCCATTTGAGTGCTTTAATGATTCATGGTCAGACTGAGTTGTTTGTAACCGTTTGTTCGGTGAGTACAGTGTTCAGAGTTTGTGTTTGTAGGGTAGGGCTGGTGTTTTTTTTCACTGACACAGAGTGGGGGGACTGATGGCATGTCAGAACCCTGTCCTGTATCGTTAGTGTCCTAAGGCTTGTGCACTGTCTGTGTGACAGCAGCAAACAGATGACATGGCAGCAAAGCCATAGGCACAGTCACTCCCCATTAAAAGTATTGTTGCCCTCATTGCTGTAACCCACAAATCTATGTAGCTAAGGGACTGTGTGTGCGTGTGTGCGTGTGTGTGTGTGTGTGTATGTGTGTGTGTGAGAGAGAGAGAGTGTGTTTGTGTGTATATGCATGAGTGCTCCGGGAGACGTTGTGTTTGCTATTATCTGTTGAAGCAGAGCTGTGAGGGAGTGGCACTTTCAAATCCAAAACATGACAGTCAATCTCACAATGACTGACATACATTCCAACAGAATTTGTTGGGCAAATGATAGGTTTTCCAAGCCACCAGGCCCTGTAGTGTCTTTTTTACATCACTCATTTATTTTCACTCCATGTCTCATGATGTCACGATGTCCACGGCCAAATGTCTTCAGATACGTGCAAAATACATTGTGTCGAGCTCAGCCAAGAGCACAATGAACAATAGAGCATTTGACTGGAAACAGTCCTTCATAAGCCTCCATCTGGGACGCAGAGAGAGACAAAGAAAGAGAACCATGGGGCTGCATGCTAATAGGATGGCTAGCAGATGAGATGAAAAAACCAACAGGTGTACTTTACTGATTAAAGTGTGTAAAGATGGCAGGAAGTTAATATGCTATAGAGTATTGGTCCAGGCCAGTGATGCGCTGCACCTTACACAAGCACTCACTGCAGTGATGAAATCCACTACAGCTGAGGTTCTGTCATCTTCATTGCCGGCGTCAGGGGATAAGGCAAATGGGGTGGGGTAGGGTGAGGGAAGTGTATTTGTTCGAAGGTGCTTGCATGTGTTCAGTGAAGCTAGAGGATTCTAGAAAGAGTAGTGGACTGTGCCTGAATGACATTATGTTGTTGTGTGTATTTATAAACTTGCTGGTTGCTGAAAGCAGGGGTTATGAATCTGCTGTGACCAATGGAAATGTGGTTTGTGCTGTCATGTGATTCAGGCTTTGACAGGGCTGTGATGTCAGAAAGAGGATGAGAGAGGGAGGGGAAGGAGTTTGAGAGAGAGAGCAAGAGAGAAAGAGAGAGAGAGAAGAGCACAGTCACCTCAGTCTCAGTGTTTATCAGAGCACAGAGAGGCAGAGAGAGAGAGACATACGCCATAACTTCACACTCGTTCAGAACTTGACTACTGAGCAAAGCTGTTAGTGTTTTACAAAGATAAAGGAACAGAGAAATCTAGAAAAGGGGCAAAAAGAAAGTGAGAGGGATTGTGAGGATGTCTTCCCAGCGCTCTGAGTACAGTGAGCTGTGCCCAGCGCCCTCCTCACAGCCGGCCTTGGCATCGTCAGCGACTACCCAGGACTGGGACTGGCATCAGAAACAGACGGACAGTCTTCAGGCACCGAGACAGGCGGGGGAGGCCAGACAAGGCCTCGCCACCCAGCCAGCAAGTGGAAGCCTGGAAGCTGAGAAGAAGGTAGTCGGCCGGCAGGGCGACAAGGGCAGTGGGATTCTGGATAGTACCGGGCAGAGTCCAACAAGCTCCATCTCATCCTCACCTTCACCAGTGTCACCTGGGAAACCCCTCTCAGCCAATGGTCTGACGCCGAGTCCTAATGGAGCACCTTCTCAGAGCTCAACCAAATCAGCTTCAGTTGACAGTGTCAAGATTCCTGTGTCTTCAACAGCACAACCAAATGTGAAATTAGCACAACCTCAAGGCTCCGCCCCGAACTACTGCGTAATTGGTGTTGTGAATGAAAGCTACGTGGAAGGCAGCGATGAAGATGATGAGAGGTCACGTGCAGCAGGAGGTGCTGGCAGCAGACAGCACAAAGAGGTGAAGAGTGGGGTATCAGGCAGTGCCCACCTTACTGTGCCAGCCAGCATGCAACTGCCTGATAAGTACCCTGGGAAAGAGCTGCCTTCTCCTCAGCCCACTGATAAACTCTCCCTCACCTTGGAGGGGAAGATAGCACCTCTTCCATCAACACCACTCTCATCTGCCCCTGCTGTAAAGAAAGAGCAGTCCCTGGGGACACAACGCAGCCCCCCTGAAAGTCTCTCTGTTCCCCAACTGTCACCGCACAAGGACAATGGGGACTCAGGCAAGGTGGAGGTCAGACAGGCTGAGAAAAGCCAGGCTGTCGTCAGTGATGCCCTGACTAAAGTTGCCAGTCATGGTAGGTGAGATGACACAGGGCAGCGTCTGTGTTTTCCTCGGCGCCGCATCACATTTCCGGCACATCTCTGACAGGAAGATCCTTTTCACTGTTGTTTGTGTGTGACTCTCTCTCTGCATTGACGTGAGTTATGTGCTAATGTTCATAATGGACAGATATAGTTGGTGATATCTTGGACAGATAGCACAGAATTATTTTGTTAATAATTCGTCACAAAAAAGATCTTGTTTTAAAGCAGAATGTCATGTGTGTAGTCATCAAAGAGAGATGAAGTGATACAGAAAAATAAAATGCAGGGTAACAGACTAGGCAGAGTTAAATGGATATGTGCAGTCTTGAAGCAGTCAGTGCGTCATCCCAGAAGGATGCCGAGAGACTCGGTCTGGCTCTGTAGACGGACATAATGTGTTTAAAAATGGTACAAGTGATTAATGCTGAGGCTATTTGTGCTGTATAGAGGATGTAAGCTCACCAAATACTCGTTAAATGCTTATATTCATTCTCTGAAGCACTGTGCTCAGTAGTCTGTGCTGTATGTTAATGAGGATTTATGTGTGGTTTGAATCAAAGTTCTTTTATATGCCTCAAGATAGCATGAGCTACGTCTGAGAATTTGATCAGCTGCATCTGTATTCATCAATAGTATTTACTATTCAGAACGTATTACTGTCAGAACGGCCCAGTAACCACTTGACTGAAGTGGTATATATATATAAGTGTGCTGTTCAGAAGTTTGTGTGTGTGTGTGTGTCTGTGTGTCTGTGTGTTTGTGTGAGTGTGTGTACACATTTTTATGTATGCGTTTACGTTCTTTTGGATGGTGCTGGATGTCCATAACTGAAGAGACAGATAGAAATCTAAGGAGAGATGCATGGAGACTAGTGTGTGTGTGGCTGAGTGTGCATTTGTACATGCCTTCAGGGACATTCTAAATATCAACACCATAACCTCAGTATGTCCTTGTGTTTGTCATACTCCGGTTTTACCATGCTGAACTGGCACCACTCTCAAAGGGAGAAAATGTGCATGTAATCAGGCCTGTATGAGTTGTGAAATGTAAAGGCTTTGTGGGTAAAGTTCACCCCATAACTAAGATATTTTTGAGCCATCTCCTCCTTTTAAGCCTTTTTATGTATTTCAACTTCATAACAGTTTTCATACACACATATTTGCGTATGCACAAACCAGGGAAACTGTCTTGGGGATCTCTCTGCATTTCAGCATAAAAGTGTTTCTAAATTTTATACAGGAATGTCATCTCTCTCTCTCTCTCTCTCTCTCTCTCTCTCTCTCTCTCTCTCTCTCTCTCTCTCTCTCTTTCTCCTCCTCTGTTTCTCTCTCCCCTTCTGTTTCTCTCTCTTGGTTGTATACCACGGTCTGTCCACTGGTCATTGATTTTTCACGTTGTGGGGAGCCCGGTGCCAGGTTACATAAGGCACCCATTGCCAACAATGTGCTTTTCTCTCTGTTTGTTCAAAGCTCTCTCAGACTACCCTCTCCTCAGGCCCCATCTTTCTCTCTCTGTCATTCTCTTTCTCTCTGTCTCACTATCAAAATTGCCATCAAACTCCATCTTGTCTGGCTGAGGGGTTAGCTATCCAGTGTTTCTGAAGCTGTAAAATTAATTCACATCTTTTACAACTGTCTCATGTCAAACATCATAAACAATTTATAGAGCTCTTTGTTTAGTGTCTAATTTCGTTTTGCTGCTGTAACAGGTTGTTACTGTAATAAACCCAAATGACTTAGCTAGGTATGTTTTTGCTACTTTTGCATTCCTAGATTCAGGCAGCCTCCATCTGACTTAACAAACGTCAGTTTCGAAATGTGTATGAAAATTTCTTAACTTTGGATCTATGTAATGGTTGAATCCAAGAGAATGTAAAGCCTGATTTGTTTTACTCCACTGTCTGTTTTTTTTTTTCAAAGTGAAAGAAGAGAAGACTAACAAACAGGACATAGTGGAGAAGGACAAAATGGAGAAGGACAAAGTAGAGAAGGACAAAATGGAGAAGGACAAAATGGAGAAGGACAAGGTGGAGAAGGAAAAGGTGGAGAAGGAAAAGGTGGAGAAGGACAAGGTGGAGAAGGTGGATACTTTTGCAAAGATAGACAGCTTTGGCATGTTCAACAAACCTGAAAAGGTGGAGAAGACTGATTTCTTTGAAAAGAAAGAAGACACCATGAAGAAGATGGACACTGGGGACTTGAAGAAGGTCGACAGTGGGGACTTAAAGAAGGTGGACAACATGGACTCAAAGAAGGTGGATAATGTGGACTTGAAGAAGATGGACACTGGGGACTTGAAGAGGGTGGACAACCAGGACTTGAAGAAAGTCGACAATTTAGACAAGACACAAAAAAATGAGAAGATCATCAAAGAAGAGGAGAAAGGTGAGAAGCAAATGGAGAAACAAGACAATAAGGCTGAAAAGAATGAGAAACTTGAGAAAGTGGACAAGCCTGAAAAGATGAACAAGGAAGACAAAGATGAGAAGAAAGACAGTGGTGAAAAAACAGACAAGACCACCAAAGCTGAAAAGAACGAGAAGACTGGCAAGGGGCCTGCTAAGTCCCCAACTACTAGTGGGAGCAAAACACTGACCAGTCCTGACAGCAAGGCCAAGGTAAGTCATGTGGCACCAGGATGTAGAAACTCCTATCCGTCTCTGTCACTGCTTACTGCTGCTGTGTTTATGTTGTTTCCCTGTGAGAGAGAGAGAGCGAGAGAGAGAGAGAGAGAGAGAGAGAGAGAGAGAGAGAGATAGAGAGAGAGAGGACTAAGAGAAATGGGAGACAAAATCTCTCCCATTCAATTACAAATATGTTTTTTTTTTTCTTTTAGTATTTTTTGCTCTGCTGTGTCATGCTTTCATTGTCACACATGTTGCATGTGCTTTTCTTTTTTTTGCCTCTATTCTGCAAACACACACGAAGCCTTCTGTTGGGTCAACCAAACAAAGTTCTGCAAGACCAAACTCACTGTCCACTGGGGACAGTGGCACCCCTTCCAAACGCACACCCCCCACCCCCACGTCCAATAAAAAAAGTCCTGTGCCCAAGGCAACCACCCCCTCAGCTGGTAGCATGGGAGCTCCTGTCACCAACTCTTCCCGTGAGGTCAAAGCCAAGGTAAGTCCGTTCTGCCCCCATCTGTGGTCCTCAGTGGTTGGCTTCTCCCCCTTAACAGTCTGACTAACTGTGACATTTTCTCCCAAGAGACACTCAACTCACTCACACCAAAACTGCTCATTCAAAGAGAGATTTTCCTTGAATGACTCATCTGCTTCACCTGTCTGCCTATCCATAATTTGATCAAACTGTATAATGTATAATGTCTAATCTGTCTTTCGTCACCATCTTTGCGTCACTCAACTTATGGACTGTTTTGTTGGTCCCAAAGAAAATCTGTGCAAAATATAGTGTCTCTAAATAAATGGTCATATTCTTCAGTGTTCTCACTTCTTTTTTACTCTGCTGTTTCCATTATCCTGAGTATGAGTGAGAGAGTGGTTTGTCATTTTTTCCACAGTGGATGAGTGCCTGTCTGTGCAGCCTTGGCAGCACTATTGTTCATGCTCCTCTCAGATAGCCTGTTTGTTTCCTCAGGCTTCAGAAAATGGCACTGCCCAACGCCGTCCTCCAGTGCCAAAGGCCAATGGTGTACCCACTTCCCGCTCCACTACTGCTAAGAATGGACCAAGCACCCCAAGCAGTGCCCCATCTCTACGCCGCACGTCTGGTGAGGGCTCATCACATATTCAAACACACAGATGAAGCACTGAGCACTCGCCTAAATAACGGAAATCATCTATAGACGTTCCCTCTTGTGATGATTATAGACGATCTGTTGCTCTGCATTTCTGTTATCAAAGGTCTGAAGCTAAGAATCGCTTCAGTATATTTTAGGTTAGGTCTTGAATTTGCATTGATAATTTTCTTTGTAAAAGTTTGCCTTTTATTAATCTAATATTGTTTTATATGTTGTCTTTACTTCAGCCACAAAGACTGAGAACAAAGCAGGGGAGACAAAAAAGCCTAGTACAAAGACAACAGCATGTAAGAACATTTAACAGTGTAGCAGGATGCATGTAAGAGAAAGAAATTGGTTTAGCTTGTTTATATTCGGGTTTAATAATGTATAAAAAAAACAATTTATAAAGAAATGTAGGATGACAGTAACGATGACGATGATGATAATGATAATAATTGTTATTATTATTGTTATTATTATTATTTTTATTATTATTATTATAACACACAAGCTAGACTGAGAGGGATTATGATGCCAGGTCCCAAGTGAGGGCAGTAATCACGACTGCCTTGAAGCCGACGTACACATGTTAGTCATCAAATCAGAGTGCTGATACAGTGTGAGATAGTCTTACTCACCGACTTTCTCAGACAGTTCCTGAGACAGTGGATTCAGCCTCTTTTATCTTGTTCCTCTTCCCCTCTTCTGCGCTCTCTCTCTTTCTCAACAAAAGCAAAAACCACTCCAAGGGCAACCCGCACCTCCCCTTCTGCCACTGATTCAAGCGCACCGGCAACTAACGGTGCACCACGTCCCTCTCGTATCACCAAACCCCCTGTACCGAAGCAGACCGTGCCAGAGAGGAAGCCTCCCGTGCCGCGGGCTCCCCGTAATGTGCGCCCCACAAGTGCACCCATGCCTGACTTAAAGAACGTTCGCTCCAAGATTGGTTCCACAGACAACATTAAGTACCAACCTGGAGGAGGAAAGGTAAGCAAGAAGTGGGAGCTGGAAAAGAAATCAAATGGTAACATGAGGATGTTTTCGTTCCTGGTTCCAGTTTAAGTTTGTTATATGTTACTGGTTGAGCATATATTCTTTGACTGAATCCAGTGAGTGTATTAAAATAGAGTCCTCACAGAATAAATGCAATAATACCTTGTTTTGCTCACTTGAATGCAGCAACTTCATAATCACATCCATTTACTGACACGATTTACCAGTTCTGTATTAAGCATTTCAGATGATCACCACATCCAGTCTGACAAATCCTTTGTGTTGCACCTATCACAGCGTTCAACATCACCATCATGCGTTCATTTCTATATGTTTTCAGTGGAAAAATGTTTTTCTTTTCCACAGATGATTTTTTTTTTTGTAATTTTCTTCGTTTTTTTTTTCATTTGTTCTGTCACATGAATTGTGAAACAGCTGTGTCGAGTAAACAACTCTCTTTGCATTTGGACACAACATTTCATATTTCTGACTTGATGCTGGCTCTGACAGTGCTCATCAGCAAAAGGTCAAATGTCAGCAGGGAACAAAAGCTGAATTCACTTTGTTGGGCTGTACACATGCATACCAATTCTATTTTTAGTGATTCCCATGGACTGTTCAAATGACTAGCGCTCCTACATGCACTGTCACAGATAGATATAGATGGTAGCTATGCTGAATCTGTAATCCAGAATAACTGACTATGACTCCTCTTTCACACTATTCCAAGTAGTATCCTCTTTTCACACTCACCCCTGACATCCAGTGAGTCACAACCCTGGGCATTCCCTCCTCACTGCACCCCACTGACCTTGGGGTGCTTGTCTCCCCAGGTCTCTGCAGCCCAGGCCAGGACTGATGCTCTGGCAAAGGGCTCCCACTCCAAAGAGACCAGCCAGGGCAAAGTGAGTCCTTCCTACAACCATCTCTTCCATTCATTTTCATTCTCTGCTCTCCTCGCGCTCTCTCTCTCTCTCTCTCTCTCTCTCTCTCTCTCTCTCTCTCTCTCTCTCTCTCCCTATCTGTCAATCTCTGTTTCTGTCTGCTCATGTCTTTAGGTGTTATCATCAATTTTTAGTGTTTACCCACATCTGTAGCTCATTGAAATACTCTGGCTGGCCCCTGTATTTCCCTCTTTCTTTCTGTCTCTCTCCATCTCTCTCTCTCAAACACAAACAAACAAACACACTTTATGGCATAATTTCTTTAAAAAACAATGTATTCTGCTTCATTTAAATGTATGGCATCATTTTATTGTCACCTGCATATTTTAGCAGCACAAAGCTATACTGAAGCTATACTATACTGGGTCCATCAAATTACCTGAGTCACCCCAATATGTACTGCTGTCTGTCACAAAACATTATCACAGACTCACACACAGAACATCAAATGATCATCCTTGCAAGGAGAACGTTTTGGGGTAACTGATTAAGGCCGTTGATTGATCCATGTGCCCTTTGCAATATTCGAGAAGGGCACAGACCAACACTGCATGGCTCTCTGGTTTATTATGATGTAACTCTATGGTACATTTGCACTTGATATCGCCACTGTTACAGATTAGTAGTATTAATTAAAGATATCTTTCGTTTTATCATTTAGGAAAATGCAGAAATGACAAAGACATGTCAGATGGTTCCTCACACTAGAAGTTGTTTAGCATTCTGACTCACCCCCTAAATATTCTGACTCTATACAAATTATTTCACTTTTTCCAGCTTTTTACCAGAGGAGTCTGTGTCTGGCCCTAGAGAGTACTATAAAAACAGTGATATGCTGTGAATTCCATTTTTCTTGTCAAAAAACTTGCTACAATTGAAACATACATAAGTAAAACATGTATTAAAATCTAATGTGGAAAAAAAGTTAAACCTACAAATCAGAAAGGTTTTGAAAAACATGCTGATTCCATACCCAAATTCACGTCTTCAGCTCTAAGTTCTCAAGGGTCAGACCTACAGTCTCCTGCTCACTTCTTATGTGATTGTTTGTGTGAGTGTGTGAGTATGTGAGTGTGTTTCTTCAGTTAAGCTGTATTAACAGTGTGTTATTTTCTTCCATCTTAGTTATTATTAGAATGTCTTGATTGTTCAAGCACAAATTAGTAATCATCATGATCATGATTTGTGTCAATGCACCTCTGTGAGCTCTGAAGTGACCTTAACAAAGTGTTTGTTTTGCCTGCTGTTCTCACACTCAGCAGGTGTGAAGTGAAACTAAAGCTTTCTTTATATTGCCAGTCCTACAAGCACCTGTGATTACAGTGATATATGAGCTGCCGACCATGAGAAAAACACACACTGACAGTATGTAATTAGTAACTCAAAACTCACAAAAAATAATGACACAAACAACAGGATTAGCTTGGGACCACTGACTATGGACCAATTCAGTGAACAGTTCAGTCAGATATAAAATATATTGTGGTGCCCATATGCTACATAAACTGAATTTTTTCTTACTAATTGTCTTTTTAATTGTCATCCTGATGTATTTGATATCACATATAGTATTAGAGGAGAAGTAAGGCATTGTGATGTTGCACAAGTATGGTCACATGATGATTTGCATCAGACTGTCCCTCTCACAAAGATAAGGATGACTGTGATAGTAGTCACTCTTCCTCTTCGTAACCACTGTGACAGACTCCTTGCTAACTCTAGAATCCCCAGTGACCCTATGCCCTATGTTTGCCACTGTGCTGTGTGTTTAGGTCCAGATAGTTCACAAAAAGTTGGACTTCAGCCATGTCACCTCACGCTGTGGTTCCAAGGACAATATCAAGCATGTCCCTGGGGGAGGGAATGTAAGTGCACTATGTCCTAGTATTGCTTTTGTTAGCAAACAAAAGAGCAGTCTATACATCCCTCTGCCACCCTCCTGTCTCTGTGGATTGGATGTGGGTCTTTGTGTGTATGTTCGCTTTTTGATTTTGCCTTGTCTAACACTAAAACACCTCCCTGGCTTACTTAGTTTCACATGAGCAGTTGTATCCATTTGTAAAAACAGTACTGGTTATACTTGCATGAGCTTGCTCCTCACTTCACCTACCATCTGATAACACATGTCAGACTGGATTGAGGTCTACAGATACAGGCAGCACACACAAATGGAGAAATACCATAAATTTTGGAAAGGGTCGTGTTTATTTATTTTTCCTGTTTTATATGGGGAAACTATGACTTTGGTCCATGAATTTTTATTATACACTTAACTGGACTGATGGTAATTCCATCCATGATTTGATTTTCAGGTTCAGATTCTTAATAAGAAGGTCGACTTGAGCAAGGTGACATCAAAGTGTGGCTCCAAGGACAACATTAAGCACAAGCCAGGTAAGATATGTCTAGGGCTCAGGTGTTGAGGACAAACATAGGGCTGTTGTAGCGTGCCTAATTGTACCCAAAGTAATCATGGATCTACTGCAGGGGGTGGTGATGTGAAGATTGAGTCGCATAAGGTGAACATCAAGGCCAAGTCCAAAGTTGGGTCACTGGACAATGTCGGTCATGAGCCAGGAGGTGGAAATGTCAAGGTGATCATTTACTTTCGCTTGTTATGATAACATCTCACTATATTCTCTATAAAGATTCCTCCATCTATCTCCCATCTGAAATATTCAGTTATCATAGTGCCGTTTAGGCAAGATAACTGTACACAGAGCCTACATGTTGCAGTCATGTATGGATATGCAGCACAATCTACACATTGTATATGCGCAAAAAATGATTTGCATTGTAGTCAAACATAAAGGTTTTGCATTTCACATGTTCACAGCTCAATATCAACCTCTGAAACATCACTTAAACCACACTTGCACCTGTTAAACTTCACACTGACACTGTAGTCGTGGGATTATACATCGGTTGGCACTTGTTATGTGATTCTTCTGAATGATCCAAGTGTCTGCACTGACTGGACTTGAACACATCTCCCACAGGTGAGTTTCAGTCTAGGGCCTAATCAGTACAGAGATTAAAGGGGACACCAGGTTTCTCCATAGGTAACGGTGACTGGATGTCATTCATTTAGAGGGGTATGAGCAAGGGGAAGGTGTGTAGAGGTACATCTCAATTTGTATACTCTATGCAGGGTGTGGATCTCATTCTAATTACAATCAACAGATTAAGAGGACAGTCAGTTGCTCAACCCCCTCAGCCTGTAGAAGCTTTTTCTCCAGAGGAAACAGTCTAAGCACTACAGTCCTGACCACTCACACCCTCTCTTTTGCTTGTGCAGCTCCTGCATGCATGTTTTGTTTTTTTTCTCTCTGAGATTGCATTTTGCACTCACACAGAAGATCACAGACCTTCACACACTCACGTATGCTCTTTGATTTGCATGATGGCTTGTTTTGTTTGATGAGAGAGAGACTTAGGTTTAGATTTTATCCACAAGAGGGCAGAAGTCCCATGTTACGTCAGCTAAGCCTGAAGAAAACATTTAATCGTTTACTTGATGAATCCTATTTTTTTTTCACCTCTTATACCTCTGTGGCATGAGCTGTGTTTACACACATTCATTTTTTCAGTTTGTTACATATTGTCACCCATCACCAGTTCACCTAGACTCACTGTGCAATGAAGGAGTTTCCCATAGTCATTTAAATACAAATGTTTACTGTATTGTATGTTATCCCTACCTTTACCCACATCCAGTTCCGCCTGTTTTGTTCAGTTTTTTTTTCTCACGTCCTATGACACATAAATTCACAGTCTGTCTCTCAGCACCCCAGCCCTTTTTTTGACCCGTTACTTTTGCACTTTTGTTTCCAGGCTGAGGGGGGACAGGAGAAATCCCAGACAAGCCCATCTCCCCCTGGTGTCCCCCCGACCCAGGCAACCAATGGGACAAAGGAAAATGGGCTAAAGGAGGGTGCCCCTGCACCCATGCCCTCTGTTGGAGAGGGACTCTGGGACCCCCAGGGCCTGGACAAACTCATCCCTGGGACAAGTAAGTGATCCTCAGGCACCATATCCTGCCTAAAATACCACCTTCTCCTACACAGAGACCCCCCAGCCTTAACCAGGGGCATTTGTGCTAGCCATGTTCAGTGCCATTATGTAGGGTTGTGTTTCTCCTGGAGCCGTTTTGCCTTTTGATCCATCGTCTCAATTTGTAATCGGTTTTAATGTGAATTTCATTTATATTATCCAAGTTATATTTTTCTACCTTGCTTCCCACCTCTTTTCTCTTGTCCCCTTTTGTTCTTCTGCCCCTTTATACGTCCTTGGTTTACCTTTGTTTCCGTCCTCCCTCTAGTTTTAGTCGCCTCTCATGTAATGTGAGTCTTATCTCTTTCTCTCTAGATTGAGTCTTACAAGCTCAGCTTCCGCGAGAACGCACGAGCTCGCACGGACCACGGCGTCAGTATCATCTCCAGGTCCTCCCTGAGTGGCAGCCACCCCCCACCCACATCGCAGCACCTCTCTCAGTGTTTCTCTGGGGTCCGCCATCTCCTCTCACTCAATCCAGCCTGCCCCGTCCACTCACCCAGGGGAAAGGTGCAAACCAGTACGTACGCAGGACAAGGACTCTGATTTTAGCACGCCCCGATCCTTTAAACCTGCTTTAACCTCACCACACCATTAGCGCTCTCTCTTTTCCTCAGCTCACGCTGCGTACAGCAGTTTTCAGAGAGGGAGAAGGTTCTGGCAAGGTTTTTAAGGTCTCGTCTGGGATTTCTCTGGCTTGATTTGAACATGTCTGAATATGGGATTAGGTTTGAGGTTGAGTTTAAAGTTTGGCCCCCTGGACAAGATTATGTTCATTGCGTAAGTACAGAATGTAATTATCCTGTCTGCTCCTGCTAAACAGTCACAGTCACTATCCCTTAGTACAAGCACCACTAAAATTTTACTACTAAGCACCACAGTGTTTCTTTGTAAACTTAATATCAGCCAACGCTATCCCCAAGACAGACCTAACCTTAGAGACCATACCTCAAACTACCAACTGTTCGGCCGTGTTTGTCCTCCTAATGGGAACCCCAGAATTCACTTGAGATGTAGCTTATTACATCGTATTATCAGAATTAGTTAAGCACCCTGTATTATGAGCATGTGGGGCTGTCTTTAAATCTTAAACAAGTAAAAAGACTAACCAGCCACCATCCATTCAGCTCTTCCCTCTGCCCCATCCTCCACATCTTTATAAATGCACAGAATTATAACCACTGGTCCCTCTCCCCAAACAGCACTCTCTCTATAAAAAACTCGTAGGCTGTTGGAACAATAGGATATTTACATCTTTGGAAAATCTTTCCTTTCTCTCTTTCTCTCTCTCTCTCTCTCTTGCTCTCTCTCACACACACACTCACTCTCTCTCTCTCTCTCTGTATCGTGTTTGCGTAAGTTACTATAACAGTTTATCTGTATCATTATGTTGTCTCATCATTAGATTACTACTTTCTCTTATTGTATGGTTTCTCTCAAAGCAATATTGTGATCTTGGCTGATAGGACACACACTCCCCAACCACACCGGCAAACATAAAGTACCGCACGACATACTGATAGGATGAGATAGGAAGGTTGGGTGAAGAAAAAGTAAGAAGAATGATGCTTACATGGGATATTTTAAATGTTAGGATGTGAGGATGGGAATGTGTTTACACAGTGTATCTTGTGGGTATAAAAAGACCATGAGTATTTGTTTAAAAGCTAAAATATTCAGTTTTGAATTAATTTGCAAATAATACGTTTATGGTGAAGTGATTGAAGGTATATGCAGAATTTATAACTGTGTTAAGTATTGGAATATGATCCAGTCTGCTTTAAGATCCAGTTTGCCAAATTCAGTTTGTCATAATTGTTTTTGACAATAATTGTGTGATAAAATATACAATAATGTGCAGTCAGTGTTAAAAGTTCCCCAAATTATTCAACAGTTTTATCAATTCTGTTGGTATTCCCGGCAGATATTGTTGGCTTTGTTTGCCCTCTGAACATGTCTTATTTGTGTCATTCAGTGTGTAAATGGCACAATTGGAAATTTTGTTTTCTAAAGGGGGGTTGTTAGGAACTTTGCACAGTGTTTGTGGAGAATCTTGATTGACATAATAGCACAATTCCTGTGTATGAAAAAGTCACTTTATTTAGAGATTCTGTGTGACATAGAGGTGAAAGTCACAGAATTATGCCTTGAAAACAGGGTGAAACTTATTAGGTTATTCCAAAATATTCATTTGTCTTCTCCAAACTTTAATGTCTTCATGCAGATCCGTACTGGTTCTTTGGAGTTAGTCAGTGTTAACACACCATTGGGAAATCAAAGAAGGCTGTTCAGTATTTGAAAAACAAGCAAGATCTGGGACAGGATAGGGACAGTAATGCTGGATAATAGAAGTGATCATTTGAAAGCACCTTAATTATTGATTGTTTTTTGTGCAAAAAAAAAAAAAAAGTTACATTTTGAATAGTAACCAACAGAACGCTTTCCTAGACATTCCCCAACAATGACCTTGATGGGCCCCAGAGTTCCCATGCGTGCAACACCTATGTAATGTGGAGTGGGCCGTAGATACATTATGTACGAGAGCCAATGAATATTCCCTAGTGTAAGGCTAGTATACATGGTCCTGTCTGTAGTTTATTTGGCAGTAAGTGTGCAATTTGCGGAGTTGCTTCCGTAAAACTTCAGTGTTGTGCTCTTGGTACGGTGATCACACACTTTCATCCCTGCAGTCAATTCTCCTTGTGTCTGTCAGATGTCTTATTTATGACACTTGTTCCTCCGGTCTATGCCACCACACACACACACCCCTCCACCAATCCTCACAAAGCTGTTTGTAAATACACATCTCACTCTTTCTATCAACACATGGGGGAAAAAAAAGAGTTCTTCAGTGGGTTGGACTGAAAAGACAAGAAAAGCTTTTGCATTCATGTACCTTTCTTCAGACAGTGTTTTATTCTTATGTGAGTCTGCCTTTTTCTTTAAAAAGGGCTGATGAGCAAGAATGTTTTTAAAATGTAATGTATTCAAGATGCAAGGAATATATATATGTGTAAGGTTTTGTGTTAATTAAAATCACATTGGGTCACAAACTTTAACAAATTTAATTGAGAGGAGGTGTGTGTGTTTGTTGTCGGTATGGAGACAATGAAGTGCCAGCATCAAAGGTATGTTAGTGTCTCATGAATGGTTTGTCTCAGTGCACTCTCCTCTTTTAGCCCACCAACTCTTAGTTCTAAACAGTTATATTTGCATGAGAAATTTCTCTAACTTAAACTACTGCACTCAACAACGTTTGCATATCCTCAGATCTCTTATTTCTTAGAAATAAAATAAAATGGACTCATAAGAGTCATTTGTATCATCAGACCGTGTCATTCCAGCTATGAGCAGAGGGGTGTATTGTTAACAGGAGGCAGAAAGTGGGAAGAGAGGTTAAAAGATCATCAGTAACCCCTGGAACAAGGAGTCCACCCACATGCTGCACCTGACACATAGCCCTTGAATGTTGTTCAGATGTCCATGCTGCACCTCAGTGTGAAACTAATATTAGCTGTTATTTGGCATGTGTGTAGTAGAATGCTCCAGTTAAACAGCAAGGAGCCTTTTAGGTGTATGTCTTTTATTAGGACACACTACCTGTGTATTTGCCATAGAACGCATCACAGAGCATGCAGAGGACAATGGACTGTAGTCATGGGTCTTAAATTGGATTCATTGTCTCCCCTTTGATTTAAGATGTAATCTTTTGGTATGAAAGAGGTGTTCATTGTGATTAATTGTTAACTAGTGATGTGAATATTAATCATGAATAAAAAGACAAATGGAAACATGAGTGTATGTGTGTGTTTTATTTCATTTCACGTGAAAAATGAATACTAGTCATTCTGTGAGGTCTTGTGACACAAAGATGAACAATAAGTACAGATTAAAAATGTCTGCAGACTAAAACGCTCTACTTTTGTTTGTTAAGATCTGTTGACTCATAGGTTTTGTCCATTATGTCATCCATTTCAGTTTCAGTCACATTGTTTCCTTTATCTTAAAAGAAATTATAACCCAGTGAACTTCCTGCTGAGTGTTTTTCATCTGTGTGAAGGTGTGAATTTGTTAACGCTTCTTGTTGCAATCATTCATAAATTAATGTCTAAAGGTCAGACCAGCTAAATTCTGGGGGGTTTTTGTTTGTTTGTTTGTTTTAAATGAAAATAGGTATTTCAGTGAGTTTTGTAATGTACAGCCTACTTCTTATTTCAGTCATATATTAAAAAGTAATATGTATAAGACAAGCAATTGATTGTGTTTTATAAGTTTTGTTATATCTAGACATATTACCAAGTCATATTGCATAGAAGTGGACTTTTTGGTTTCTCTTTTTTTTCTCAAAGTACAGAAGTGAACCTGAAACAAATTTTATTTGAGATAAATAATGGTAGACATATTCTAATACTTCACAGTGTGCATGCTGGTGACAGGCCATGTCACAGTAGTAGCTCCAAAATTTCCTGCTGACATTTTGATTCCGCTGGATTGTCATGGGCAAGATCTAACGATTATGTGTTTGGATAAAAAAGCTATTTTTCTATTGTGTTTTGGTTGCTACAAAATAAAATAAAATACAAACTTTCTTCCTTATCTACTTACTACAACAGTTCTCCATTTTCTTCACCTGTTTCTTACCACGCTTCATTGAAATTTGTTCTGCTTCATCCAGGCTGTGCTGCAGGCGTTTTACAGTTTGCCTCGTGTTCTTTTTATTCTCCAGGGGAGCACTGGTGTCCTGCCCTTTCCTCAGCTGCTCTGCCATCGTGGTAGCATCATGAATATTACACAAGTATGGTGGTGTACTGCAATATTTTTATTGCCACAGAATTGCAAATTTGTATCTTTCTTAAGAGTTAACATTCATTAGGTTTTTATTTGTTTTTGTTTTGCTTTGTTTTGTTTGGCACTGCTATAACAGACACTTGGAATTAATATAGATTATAATACTCATCAGTTCTAATTCTTTTATGAGTTACTCACTGCAGCTCCACCACCCCAGAAAATGACAAAGAAGACTGGAATTTTTGAGAATGACCTTCATAAATTATTCATACAGATTAAAATTGACATTGTCATTTCAGTTCACTTCAAACCAAGAGCGAATGGACAAAGTTACTACAGTGCCAATGTCAAACACTGGTCCTCTCGTATTTAATGTGGTTCTCTGTCATCACGTCTTCAGAGTGAACTCTGTGGAAATGTCTGCCTGAGAGGACTCAGTGGGGACCCTAAATTGCGCTTCAATGTAATCAGAGTGAGATGTGTGAATATTTACAAGTGTATATTTACATAAATTGAACTCCTCTCTCCAACTGCTGATATCTCTGCAATCAGGGAAGTTGAGCCTTTTCAATGTGGTAAGAGCATTTCAACCTTGTTTTAAATACTAATCATTTCTGAATTGTACATGTCACCTATTAATAATATTTGAGTGATTTGACATATAGACTGGAAGAATTTTTACACAGTTTTTAAAGAAATATTTCTGTGGTAATGTGCCTTGCGTACTGACCACATATTTTGTCATGGAATACTGCTAATACTGCTAATCCATAATGTTGCTTTTCTTTTTTCACTTTCCATGGAGTAGTTTTTCTTTAATCCAGCATTTTGAACCAATTTTTGTTAGTAAAAATCCAAAATCTTTAATTAACATATCTGTCTTGTGTGACATTTTTATCCGGTATTTAAAATTAATTGTAGCAAATATTATTTTTATTTTCAGATTGTTTCCCCTCAAAGATTGTCTCAACATGCAATTAGGCCACATTTTAAACTCTAATGAAGCTAAAGAATACAAAGACCTCTGAACAACAGTTCTCCTTTAAGTAACCAGTGAGTGGGAGAGATTTGAGGTATACAACTGAGATGTACAAAGAAAAAATATTTTTGTGGTTCATTTAGATTTTAAGCTGAAAACAATACATTATTTTAATTATTATGATTACCTGTCTATCATTGCAGAATTACTTACATTAATGCTGTAATGAACCAAATTTTATAAATTAGTCTGATATATCTGAGCTAAAGGCAACACTGAGGATTAGTTTTCAATGCAGTATTGAACGAAGTGTGGTTTTTGTAAAGACTTTGATAAACTACATTTAAGCAGAAACTACCACTGTTCTATTTTTGAGAATGACAGTTTTTCCCATGTAACTGCTCATGGACACAACTGTCAAGTGTGTACTGCTGGGGATCAAAGCAGGAGCTAGAGACACAGGTAGGACCAGAACTCTGAGATCCAACAATACCACAGTTTGAAAATTTGATTGTGTTTGACTTGTAATGTGACTCTTGATACCATGAATCTTTGTACTGAAAGAGGTACTGTGTGGTAATGTCATTCATTTCATACATAATTACAGAAGAGAACCGTTTCAGTGCATTTCAACTTTATTCTACAGTTTGAAGCGAGAGATAATCGAGGAAACTAATGCACAGCATACAAGAGGCATTCAAGAAAGTCAATCCGAAAGCTTCACTCTTCGTCATGTCCTTTCTGTGACAGGAGAAATAGAGAAAATTTTGGAAGAATTGGTTTTAGAAATAGTTTTTTCAGGTTGATGTAACAAAAATGTATTTTCTCAAAAACCTTTGGCGTAATTATCTTAGCTATATGCCAGACCTTAGATTCAAATAAACTAAATCAAATGGGAAGCAGGTTTCAAAGAGATCAATTGCATAATCACAGTAATCATGAGTTCTCACTATATCTAAACATTTAAAAAATGACATAACTGAAATGAACAGCTTACATAAATTCTCTTTAAATAAAGGATTTTAGGGATTAATATTAATTTTATGCTATTTATATATATGCATGTGACACCTAAAAATAAATCTAAAAAATAAAATTGGAATTTTATTTATGGCCTAGACATTGGCAAGTTTGGCACACACAATTTACTCTTGCTCAAGAAAACGAAGGTAGCCATGAACTTGTCTAGTAAATTTCACCGTGTGAGAGATTAAATGTTGTCATGGTGTTATTTATAGTTTACGACCTAGACAGAACATACACTTGCCACTCTCAGAGATGTCATTTAGTAAGTTTCATATCCATTCACTTGTTAAATCCTTGCAAAAGCTGTATGTACAGTTGATGTTCTCCGGAGACCATACAAAACCATAAAAAAAACATCTAGGGCTCTATTTTAACGAACTAAGCACATGGCCTTTGAAAGCCACCTGTGCTGGCACCTTTATGGATTGCTCTCACAACGGTGGACTTAGCATATGAATGAAAAGAGCAATTCGCCGATTCACTGCCTCCGCCATCTCCCAATCCTCTGTCCAATCAGGTACTCCATTTTCCAACTAAACAACTGCGACCTGACTTTAGACCAGGTTTTTGTTGGTCTAAGCACAGACGCTTTCAGTTGCATTCAAAATAGCAACAGCCAACAGCCCAATGGGACCAACCACCACGATAGAGGCAAATTCATTTGCTTTTTAAACAACGTGGGTGCTGGACAGGAAAATGACAACTGCATTGGTCTGAAACTAACAAAGACACTTGCATTTCGATTTGTGCCACGTTGTTATGGATGTAAGCTAGAACCCCTGGAGTGCAGTCTTTGACAGTGGAGAATGATTGGCAAATGCTATATCACTGTTTTACTAACCTTAGAACCAATGTCACGACTCTTGGCACGTAGTTTGTTGACCTGAGACTCAGCAATATCAGCTCTCTCCTCAGCCTCATCTAGCTCATGCTGCAGCTTGCGGAACTTGCCCAGATTAGCATTGGCCTGTTCCTCCTGTGGTGGAACATGTTGATGTGTTTTAGAACCTCAAAATCACACTGTAACACATAAACTGTGCCTCCCTAAATTTTTGCCTTTACTCACAGCCTCCTCTGCAGCTCTTTTGTATGCTTTGACCTTTAGTTGCAGCTTATCCACAAGGTCTTGCAAACGGGCCATATTTTTACGGTCTTCCTCAGTCTTTGGAGACAGAAAAAAAAACAGTTTATCTACCTTTTAGTAACCAACCATTAAATTGTAAATCGCTCGCCGCCACTTTTCAGCATGAATATATTGTATTGGTGGAAAGGAAAAAAATCTGAAGGACCTGGTAGGTGAGCTCCTTGATGCGCCTCTCATATTTACGAATCCCTTTGACAGCTTCACTGCTCTTTTTCTGTTCGGATTCCACTTCATTCTCCAGTTCCCTCACCTATTGGAGCAGAAAATATTAACACTGAAGTGTAAAGAGCAATGACATTTTAATGTGCCTTCGTAAATGATCAAACACTTACCCTGGCCTCCAGTTTCTGCACCTGTTTCTTGCCACCCTTCATAGCAATTTGTTCTGCTTCATCCAGGCGGTGCTGCAGGTCCTTGATGGTCTGCTCCATGTTCTTTTTCATACGCTCCAGGTGAGCACTGGTGTCCTGCTCCTTCTTCAGCTCCTCTGCCATCATGGCAGCATCAGTGATGGCTTTCTTGGCCTTTTCCTCAGCATTTCTGCACTCTTGCACAGCCTCCTCCACCTCAGTCTGAAGCTGGGATATGTCGCCGTCCAGCTTCTTCTTTTGGTTCAGAAGGCTTGTGTTCTGAAGACACGTTATTATTGTAGAAGGTAAAGAAAGAATGTACTTTGAAAGAATGCACATGCCTTCTGTAATTAAGTTTAAATTGAGGAAACAGCCACATAGGATGTATAGTTTTGTTAATATCTGATTATCAGTTACATCTGTTCTTTACCTGAGAGTGCAACAACTGCACTCTCTCACTGATGTCCATTAGTTCTTGTTCAGCAAGCTTTCGACCTCTTTCAGTTTGCTCCAGAGCACTTCTTAGCTCCTCTAGTTCCGCCTGCAGAAGATTGTTGCGCCTCTCCACAATGGCAATGTTCTCCTTAAGGTCATCATTACTTCGCAGAGAGTCATCTAACTGAAGCTGAGCATCCTGTAGGAAACATAATTGACAATATTGCCCTGTCAGTAACCGCTCTAACAACTCTAATCAGTTTCCACTGTACCACTTATCAATCAGTCAACCAAACATGTGTCAAAAATCATTGTTAGATTACTTGGTACAGTTGTTGTGATACTCATAACCACATTTAATTAGAAATAAAAAAAATATTGTTATGTGTTTACATCTGAAACAGCTATAGTATCACTAGCCAAATGATTGTGTACTCCACCTTTAGATGAGCCTGAACAATCTTTAGTTGTTTTTGGGATTCAGCAGCCTGCCTATTAGCCTGGCTCAGCTGGATCTCCATCTCATTGAGGTCTCCCTCCATTTTCTTTTTCAGCCTCAGGGCCTCATTCCTGCTGCGAGTCTCTGCTTCCAAAGAGCTTTGCAAGGTGTCGATAGTCCTTTGAAGATTTCTCTTTGATTGTTCCATTTCCTCATCTTTCTCAGCAAGCTTTCTCTCAATATCAGCTTTCACCTGGTTAAATTCTAGTTGAGCTCTCAGGATCTTACCCTCCTCATGCTCAAGTGATGCCTTTTTAATAACAAAAAGTAAAGAGTTAATAAATATTCATTGCACTGTCATCATTTAAAAGTTGTCCTGAGATTGCATTAGCATTCTAATTACTCTTAGTGCACAAACTGTTTTGCAGTGTGTATGAGAAGCTGGCAGTATATAGTATGCTAAATAAATTGAACTCCAAGTAAGCAGTTACCTCTGCTTCTTCCAGAGCAGACTGTATCTCACTTTTTTCTTGCTCCAGCTGCTTCCTTATTTTTTCCAGCTCATGGATGCTCTTACCTCCCTCACCAAGTTGCTCAGTAAGGTCAGAGATCTCCTCTAGATTGAAAAACACATATTACCTTTAGAGTTTTGTATGCTGGTCGTTGGTAATGCTGTATTCTGATTACATAGGACTTAAAGCTTACCTTGAAGATTCTTGTTCTCTCTTTTCATAGTTTCCAGATGATCCAAGGACTCCTCATAGGAGTTCTTCAGTTTGAACAGTTCAGTGCTCAGAGATCTGGCCTCCTTCTGGGAGCTCTCCAGCTCACTCTGAGACTCTTCATACTTCTGCTTCCATTCAGCCAGGACCTAAAGGAAGCAGTTCATGGCCAACATTAAAGACTGGTCCGTAAGGCAGGTATACACTGTGCAATTTTGGGCTGTCCCAGACAAAAGATGACAAAACGTGGCGATATCTTTGGTCGTGGCTTCAAAACCATGGTCCTACGTCGCACTGTGAGAGAGGTTCAAAGATGGCCATTGTCCTGGTCTGGCAACCAGAGATAGCCTGGGACAAAATTCTGACAGTGTCAGAAATTTGGGATGACCATTTCACAATGAGACTGCTGCTACAACCTATGTCTACAAACCAACTATTAACGCTATGTCTACTAACGCTAATGATGTTTTATTCTTGTATTGACTTCCGTTTTAGCCTAGATCCAGCAGGTGTTATCATCGTACAGTCTACATGCATCAAACTTGATGTCGTACCCAAGTTTATTAAATCCATGTCGCACGATGTGGCTTGCAATAAACTTATAAGATTGCTGAAATCTTACAGTCTGTAGTCACCTTTAGACTTGTTTCTAAGTTAGTGTAAATATGATTAGCGTTACCTTGTCAAAGTTTCTTTGCTTCTTGTCCAAAGCTGCAGCAGCTGCATTAGATCTTTCCACATCTACCATGAGATCTTCAATCTCATTCTGGAGTCTGTGTTTAGTCTTCTCTAAGGAGGAGCATTTAGCATTCACCGCCTCCACTGCTTCCTCAGCATCCTGCAAACGCTGAGCCAGTTTTTTCCTGAATGGGTTAGAAAAGAACAAACATAGAGTTTTGTGTATCCATCATAAAAAAGTAACCAACATATTATGTCCTTTTATTTGGAGTTTGCCCAGCTAACAGAAAAACTTTTTGTTCGTCTTACATTTTAAATGAAACATAACACTAACAAAAAGTTTATCTGTCAGCAGAGGAGATATATCCTATCAGAGAGAGATCCAGCACTAAACAAATAAATAGGAAAGGAGTGATTTCATAGTGTCTTACTTGGCCTCCTCCAGTTCTTCAGTCCTCTGAATGGCGTCGGTTTCATACTTGGTTCTCCACTGAGCCACCTCAGAGTTTGCCTTGGAGAGACTGCGCTGCAGCTCTGCCTTAGCCTCCTGCTCCTCCTCATACTGCTCTCTAAGCAGGTCAGAGTCATGACGTGCGGACTGCACTGCATGAGCTAGAGCATTCTTGGCCTGGAACATTAATTAGGTATGAACATTTAGAATGTCCATTACACTGGAAAAAAGTTAAGATGCAGCTATTTATTATACATAAGAAAGTTCAACCTTCACTTCCTCTTCCAGCTGTCTTTTAAGGTCTTCAATTTGTTGAGTATAAGATAATTTACTTCTGGACAGCTGAGAAATTAGAGAGTCCTTCTCTTCCATTTGCCTTCCAAGTTCACCTATGGAGATTATCCTACATGGTTATTATCAGTGTATTCAAAGGTCACCTAACAAAAATGAAAAACAAAAATGACTGTTTACTGGACCGTCTTACCATTCTCAGTCTGTAGCCTAGCTTTTTGCATGGTGAAATCATTAATGCTGCGCTGGCTTTCTTCAAATTTAGACCTGTATTCACTCATTTGGTCTTCAAGTGTTCTACAGGTTTTCTCAAGATTTGCCTACAGAACAAGATATGTCATAAAGATTACAAAATAAGGTTTAAAAAGTTCAGGGCAAAATTTGAAAAAAAAAAAAAAATTCTGGTACCTTTGTTTTAACAATATGTTCCATGTTGGAAACCACATCATCTAACTCCAGCCTGAGCTCACTCTTCTCTTTTTCCAGTTTCTGTTTGACTCTCTGCAGGTTGTCTATCTGCTCTCCCAGATCAGCCACGCTGTCAGCTTGTTTCTTCCGCAGTGTTGCTGCTGTGGCCTCATGCTGCAGAGTGGCCTCTTCAAGGTCTCTGCGAAGTTTCTGGAACTCGGCCTCCCTCTTCTTGTTCATCTCAATCTGAGCGGCGGTGGCTCCTCCAGCCTCCTCCAGCCTCTCACTTATTTCCTCCAACTCCCGAGATAAGTCTGCTCTCTGTTTCTCCACCTTAGCTCTGGCAGCTCTTTCTGCCTCAAGCTCTTCCTCCAGCTCCTCAATGCGAGCCTTGTGATAAAAATTGCACATTTCCAGTAATTAATTCTAAATTTATTTGAACAAAATCATGTATTTTGCCCCATAATTTATAATCTACAATTACCTGGAGTTCTTTCATTTTTTTCTGCAGCTGAATACCAATGGCCTGCTCATCCTCAATCTTACTGTTCAGTTGGCTGATTTCAAAGTCCTTCCTATGGTAAAAAGTTTAGATAAGACATATATATCATACAGGGGTGTACCATGTCCATATACCATAAACCACAGAAAATGTCCACTTATTTAGTTATTTATACTTTTTAAGACGTTCCTCCTGTTGCTGCTTGTCATTTTCCAAATCCATAACGCTTTCCTGGGATAATTTCAAATCTCCTTCAAGCTTCCTTTTGGCTCTTTCCAGGTCCATACGCACCTTTTTCTCTTGTTCAAGAGAGCCCTCGAGCTAGTGAAGAGAACTTCATGTTACTCATTCATGAATCCTTTTTAAAACAATTATTAAATTCACCTCATTGTGGATGCTTATCAGTTTTCAAAAACCTGGATCGGAACTCACATCATCTACTTGCTGCTCTAGTTTGGCTTTGGCCTTGGTTAGAGTGTTGACTTTGTCCTCCTCACTCTGTAGGTCATCCAGTGTTTGCTGGTGGGCTTCCTGCAGAGCTTTTTTCTCCTTCGTTAGTTTGGCAATGATTTCATCCAGAGCTGCCATTTCCTCTGTCAGGTTCTTCACCTGCACACATAAAACAAGTATTGAAAATACTGATACTTCCAGCCAAATATCATAAAATCATAAAACTGTTTTTAAGACTTAGACCTTATTTTCGGTGGCATGCTTCTCTTTCTCCACTTTAGCCAGAGTTAGTTCCAGATCATCAATGTCCTTCTTTAACTCAGAGCACTCATCCTCCAGCTTCCTTTTCTTAGCAGTCAGTTCTGCATTCATCTCTTCCTCATCCTCCAGTCTCTCTGTGAGCTCTTTGGCCTTCGCTTCCATCTGGATTTTGTTTTTGATCAGCTGGTCACACCTTTCTTCAGCATCACAAAGATTATCTTGCTCCTGTTTTAAGAGAAATTCATATTCACATCACCACATAATATCATATCTGTGCATGCTGAGAGAGTAATATGTCTGGTTGAAAGACACAGGCAGTTGATATGTCTGCTTCTTAAACTAACCGCTTGGACTTGAAGCTGAAGATCATTCTTCTCTTGGAGAAGAGAGACCATTTTCTCTTCCAGCTCTTTCCTGCGGGTCTCAGACTTAGCATAAGCCTCTTTCAGTTTCAAGAACTCCTCCTTCATATTAGCCATCTCCTTTTCTGCCTCTGCAGACTTGAGAAGTGGTTTGATTTTGAAAAAGAGCTTCATCCAGGGCCAATTCTTAACCCCCATGAAAGCACGGACATTCCACTGAATGACAAGCAATGCATCCCTGTAAAACATCATGAACGGCAGTTTAGATAAGCTGTCTTTGTTTATTGCTAATGATGATTTAGAGCACGCATATATTTGAGTCATTACATAGCAGGTAGCATAACAGCACATAATGTTTAAGTATTCCTGCCTTCGATCAACAATCTTCTGGAATTCCACTCTTGCAAGAAGTCCTCGCGATCTGGCCTGTATTCCAGTAATGATGAGAGATAATCTGTCATCCCTCATCTCCTCAAGCTGACCCAGTAATCCAGCCTTGAAGAACACCTTTGACACAATCACGTTCAAACATGGTTAGTTCAGTGTGAAGTATGAAAGTACTTACGTTTGATAATCATACTACAAGCAACTAATGTATGATCATGGTATGTAATAATATAACATGACTATGTATTAGTTGGTGGTGTGATGATTACCTTACAGTTTTCACGCAATAACCTTTAAAGGTTTACTGATTTCAGAGCAGATATTGTTATCAGTAAGATTAGGGTCTGGGTGCTTTTCTACCTTGGTGTGTCCAAACTTGTACTGTTTGTGGTCAATATCCAAAGATCCCAACAATTTCTCAGCTCCTTTCTTGCTGTCTATAAACTGTCCTTCAGGAATTGCTGCAGGGTTCAGGATGCGATATCTACAAGCAGTGATAGTACAGGATAAGTCACCTAGTTTAATATGCATCGTTTTTCTGTGTGAAGTTTCACTTCTGTGCTTACATTCCCTCCTACCTTTGTTTAAAATCTCCATACAGGATTCTGTTGGGAAAGCCCTTCCTGCAGATTCGGATGCCTTCCAGTACACCGTTACAGCGTAGCTGGTGCATGACTAGAGGATTCTCCATGACCCCTGGAGTTTTACTCTCATTGGGAATGATGCAGCGGACAAAGTGAGGGTGAGTTGACCTCAAATTTGTCATCAGCTTATTGAGGTTTTCCTGTGAATGTGAGGGAAAATGAGATCATTTTAAAAAATAAGACATTCAAGTATTTTCAAAACGTGTTTTTTTTAGCCTTTTGTAATGCGTTGTTGTAGAGTAAACATGTCATAATTACCCTGTGCAGAGCAGACACAGTTTGGAAAGAAGAGCCTTTCTTCTTACTTCCACCACCTTTGCCCTTACCACCTCCAGACTCTTGAGCTTCATGAGGGAGTTTTATGATATTACAGAGTCATGATAAACTGTTAAACTGTAAATCTATAAATTGCAAAAATGAATTATGTATTAGCAGTGTGTTGTGACCCATACTTACAAGAGTCTGCTCCAGCATAGTTAGCAAAGAGCATTGCCAACAGCTTGAGTGTAGACTTCTGATACAGTCCAACAACAGTCTCATTTAGAGGATCCTTGTTCTTCACCAACCAGTTGTTGATGTTGTAGTCCACTGTACCAGCATAGTGAACCAAGGAGAAGTGGGCCTCAGGTTTTCCTTTGATTAACCTTGGTTTCTGAAAATTATTGGATTTCCCCAGATGGTTGTCATAAAGCTTTGCCTTAAAGGTGGCATCACTGGCTTTTGGGAACATGCACTCCTCTTCAAGGATGGACATGATACCCATAGGCTAAAGAAAATGAAAAATAAGAGAACATAATAAGACAAAACCAAGGAATATGAAAGCTACTTAATTCAGAGCTTTTTGCTGTGCATTAAAATCCTCTAATACCAACCTTTTCAATCAGATCAATGCAAGCCTGCAAATCCATGCCAAAGTCAATGAACTCCCATTCAATCCCCTCCTTCTTGTACTCTTCCTGTTCAAGCACGAACATGTGGTGGTTGAAAAACTGTTGCAGTTTCTCGTTGGTGAAGTTGATGCAGAGTTGTTCAAAGGTGTTGAACTGCAATGAAGCCATTTCGTTAGCATTTTGGGGAATGTTTTATGCACAGGCATATCCATAGCAACACCAGAAAACCAAACTTACATCAAAGATCTCAAATCCAGCAATGTCTAGTACACCTATGAAGTACTGACGGGGCTGCTTTGTGTCCAGAGACTGGTTTATTCTCACCACCATCCAAAGGAACATTTTTTCATACACTGACTTAGACAGTGCACCAATAGCATAGTACACCTTTAAAGATAGAAATTCAGAAGATGAGTCTTTTACATTAGATATGGAGTGAATTATGCACTGTTAATTTGTTTAATCAGTTCTTCTCACCTGTTGGACATTCTGTCCTTTGGTGACCCATTCGTTTCCTACTTTGACTCTTGGGTGACAAAGACCCTTAATGAGGTCAGCAGAATTTAAGCCCATGAGATATGCAGATTTATCAGCATCTAGGGAATTTAAACAATGCCTTTTTTAGTGGATTCTCAGATCACTAAGGTAAATCATTATAAAGTGATCAATTGTAATTATACACTGTATATAATGCTTTTTTATAGTGAAAGTGCTTGATTTTTGACTGGCACAAACCCTCAGTTCCATCTGCCTCTGCCTGTTCCTCTCGCTGTTTCTGTTTGAACTTCATGTTGCCATAGTGCATGATGGCTCCTGTTAGCTTGTAGATGCCATTCTTCTCCTCTGGAGTGAAGCCTAGCACATCAAAGGCTTCCTATTGAAAATACAGTAAGAGAAAACGTATTTCAATACTGTGTTCAACATGAATCAATTCAAGACGGAAAAAACAGTTGTTTTTCCATACATCTGTGGCCAGCAGCTCTTCGGCATCATTAATGGAGGCTACAGTGGTCTCTCCTTGGGAGATGTAGGCGTAGTCATATGGGTTGTTGGTAATGAGCAGCATCTCTATAATAGATGAAAGAATGTTCAGTTGTCCAGAATTTCATGCAAATGACATTCAGAACCAAAGAATAAGTAATAGACTGGCCATTTGTTTCTTACCTAGCAACTCAGGTTTCTTCTGTGACAAGATCTGGTAGAAAATATGGTAGTCTCTCTCTGCTTTGAGCTGGAAAGTCACTCGAGATTTTTCCAGAAGATCTAAGATATTATCATTTAAAATATGGAACAGTCATTATGACTTTTAAAAACTGAGCTTATATAAATAATGATGACAGTATCTCAGAATTGTTAACTGGTAATGCTTACATGTCTCAATATCAGCTGAGGCCAGCTTTCCAGTGGCTCCAAAATGAATTCGGATAAATTTTCCCTAAAATGAAGAAAATAGTACTGAAGTAATTAGACACCGAATATGGACTGTCAATTTGACATGGTCACTCAGTTAAACACAGAGCATAGCTTACAATATGTCTATCTTTATATATGATCTAAATAATCAGAAATGACTTTAGAGTGTAATAGGGCATGTGGGCTGAGCTGATTGGCTTACCGTTTGATATCAAATTTATATTATGTTTTTCTGTATATGAATATATAGTAATGCATATGAATGTCAGTGAGCATCACTGAAATCAGAACAAACTCTGATAACTTATTCAGCTGAATGGTATGTCCAGCAGATGGTGTCCTTATACTGTCTGATAATATGGTCAGCTTAGATGAAAAGTGTATGTCTTGCAGTTAGAGCTAAAATGACTTTAATAGGGGCACTCACAAATCTTGAGGAGTTGTCATTTCTGATGGTCTTGGCATTGCCAAATGCCTCCAGAGCAGGGTTAGCCTGGATGATTTGATCCTCCAGGGTACCCTGGGATAAGAAAGTTCATTCAAGATATAAATGTTGATGATGAAAAAAATAACACCAAGAAGTAAATGTCTGTTCAGTAGTTTATCTTCTATGAACATTATTTCAGTATTGACATTCACCTTTTTTTCAGAACTACCATCCTTCTTTGATGAGCCGCCAGCAGCAATACTTGCAAAATACTGAATGACTCGCTTAGTGTTGACAGTCTTTCCAGCACCAGATTCTCCACTGTTGAAACATACATTTCAGTGTCATGTGATATGAAAATGGATATATACTTTTTAAATGAATTACTGTTGCTCTACTCATTTAATGAAACTTGATCTAGATAGGTCAAATAAAGCCATCTTTTGGGGTCAGTTTCCCCATACCATTTGTGTGTCCAGCTGGTTTTTATCTTAGTATCATCACTGACACAGAACTATGTAGTGTTAATCAAAGCAACACAGACCAGTGAACAAACTCAAATCCAAAAGAGCATGGAATGCGACTTACGTGATAAGAATTGACTGATTTTCCCTGTCTGAAAGAGAGAGGGGCACATTGCAACTAACTTCTGTGTCAGGCTCAAGATTGATCATTTGCTAAATAGTTTAATATATTTGTATTCCTTGTGCTGTATTTTTCTTTACATATATAATATATAGAAGGTTTATAGCTTAAAGTGTATACCTGTTAACATGTATTGATAAGCATTGTCAGATATGGAGAAGATGTGGGGAGGAGCTTCACTCCTCTTCTTTCCTCTATATGCTATTACCACCTCCTGATTGTACACTGGCAGCCACTTATAGGGGTTGACAGTGACACAGAAGAGCCCAGAGTAGGTCTGCAAAAAGCCAAGAGGTTAAAAACTGTTTTTGTTGATTCCGCAACACAAGATTATGATGATATGTGTGTGCTTTCTCACATAGATCATCCATGCTGCATAACGCTCTTTGAGGTTGAACAGCACAGCAGGCTCATGAAGGAAGGTGAACATCGCCATGTCTTCAATTTTATCAAACTTTGGCGGGTTCTGAGGGTGAATATCAGCCTCCTTCACAGTGACAGTCTGTAAAGAATTGATGTTTTGGTTATTGATCAAACCAAACATGTTCCAAGATTCCATCAACTCATTTAATTATGTCTTAAATTTACTCAAGTGCAAAAGAAGTGCAGTGATTTTGTAATTTGCCAGTAGTCAGCATCAAATCAATAGGTTACTGACAAAGATTCTGAGGAATTTACAAGTGTTTCTTTGACCTTTAACATTTTTTTTTTGTAGTTTGTGGACTCTTAATAAAACATGTAGGAGATTAGTTTTTGATTAAATAGTATGAATATAATAAAAATCAATACAAACTTTATACATTATGGACATAATAAATAGCATATAACTTTTACTTGCTTTTTGTCAAGTCTTCACCTTACAGAATCATGAAATGTCTGAAGTTAATGTTTGAACTTAAATTCATTATCTAACATGAACAGAGTATCTTTCTCAGGCTTCTTATTAGTGCTGGATGCTCTGGGTTGCTGTACTGTATGGTTGCTTATCTTACCTTCCCTTTCTCAGTTTCAGCGGTGACTTTGTCACCATCACGGCTGATGATTGAAGCCTTTACATACTCCTCATCTGGGTCAGGCACAAAACATTCTTTCTTCATGTCAAAAGGACGAGTCTGTGCCTCCAGTCGCTCTCTCTCTGACTTACGCAAGTAAGGAGCAGCAGCCCCAAACTCTGCCATGTGGGCGTCCCCCATGTTTTCTTTGTCTAGAGTTGGAAATGATAAAGAATCGTGAGACAAAATACTTGATAATATTGTGTTGAATGAGATAAGAAAATTAATACCAAAAGATAGAGTAGATAGATCACTTCAATTTTTGTTTTAGTTTATTATATGTATTCAATTCCTCTCCTCATATGCAAGTATTCCTTGCATTACCAAATAGAAATATACTCGTTACGCAGCATCTCTCAGATAAGCATGCTGATGGTGAGGCATTTCAACTGTTCAGTTCCATTTCATAAATATTGCTGTACCAATTAGCTACAGCTTGTTAGTCATTTTTGCGAACTATCAGATGATGGCTCTCTTACCTTCAGTGCTCCAGGTGAGATGACTGGTTCTGTGTCCTGTTTAGACATAAATTATATTTTGAATGGTTTCTTGAGCCTCCATCTGTTACTCTCTTGTATTTTAGTAATCCCTGATAAATTCTATAATGCTTGGTAGCTCAAGGGTATAGACGGAGAAAACAAAGAGAGTAAAGAATGCATTTGTTTTAAACGTGTATCATGCGTGATTTAGTTATTCTTTGCAAGCAATTTAACTGAATCGTCTTCATATCTTACCTTCAGTTAATGTGATGACCTGTCTGGACGTCAACCATGGATTCTCTTTATAAAGGAACTTACTCTCCCAAATTTGGACATGGTATCTCACTAAGTAGGAATGCTATTGTGTCTGAGTTCTGTTGGGGTACAGCGAGGGACCAGGACTTTGGGTATTAAAGGAGGAACACTACAGAAGTTGGGGGAAGTCTTATCTCTGGCACATTCATTGGCAGAGGAGATTGTTAGGGCTCCTTATTAGGACCTTCCTCTCTCTTAGGTTGCTGTTCATTGACATCATTAGTAACAAGGAGTCACAAAGTCATCACAACGCCATCTAGAATACAAAAGCAGATAATTATGTATCCTGAGATAGCATATATACATATATATATAAAATTACACAGGTTAAAAAGACTGAAGCAAACATGGTAAGGAAACATATGTAATATTATATTTCAGTTACTCCACTAATTAAATTGTTGGTAAGAAACATATACATTTTTTCAATAGCAAGAGGTTTTGTATGGGTTTTTGTTTGTTTGTTTTTTGTGGGGGGTTTTTTTTTGCCTCAGCTATTCTTCCAGACATTCAGTGAGGTCTTATGTCTTTCTGTTTCACATTTCATGGGTAGTTTAGGATAAAATGCTCGGATTTGCTTTGGCTAGCATCACCATTTTGGCATTTGTCAGATACTCAACATGTAAGGTAGGCTGTCTCTTACAGACTGTCTGAATAGTTTGTTGTATATTGAAGGTATCAGAATTCTGACCACAAAGGAAAGTGGATGAAATTTTTTGCCCACCAACGTCTGGCACTGTTTAGAATACCCAGGAGCACATATTAGATTTCTGAAAGGTGATATGGTTGAAATTTTCACCATGTGGGGTCTCAATTACCCAGGGAGCTTAAGAAGAGTTAATGTGCAACATTGGTAACATAGTGTGTTTTGTCATCACAGACCAGACTTTGTTGGAGACCAAATAACATCAGATGCTCTGCGAGTAGAGATCTAAATAAAGAATGTAAGTCTCTGAGATTAACTAGGCGGCAAGTGTGGAGCAAAACACACAGAGCTTTGTCACAGGTGACATACTTCAGACTTACTGGAAGGAGATAATGATAATAAATAAAAGAAGGGAGAATGAACAGTCCCCAGGATGGCTCAGTAATAGGTCAAGGTTACAGCTACTCTTGCCTTCGTAATCACTCACCAACCAGCAAAAGCATATCCTTTAGACCCTGTCTGGTTGACAAAGCATTGTTTCTTTGAAGACAAAGATAACCCTGTGAAATTCCCAAACAGTGCATCTCACTGATTGAGGAGGGCAGCCTGTGTAGCACCATGAGCTTTTAGCCTTTGGTGTTTTCAGTGTGTAGGATCAAGTGCCATCTGTGTGAGCTGCTTGTAAAGATTTCTGTCCATGTAAACAAAGCAAGAGTGGCAGATATATTCTGAGAGCCATCAACATTTTATGATCTATTTAAAATTCTTGTGATGCTGTAGAGCTGGTTGTCATCAGCTTTGATCTGTGTTGGTTTGTTTAATAATGTATGTACTTGTGCCACTGTTTTGATATATGTCAAGTGCTGGGAAATGATTTGCTGTTTCCTTATGGCGATATAAAAGGTTAATCAGACAGATAAACCTTGAAGTCTTTATTCTGTTTTCGCGAACATGGATACAAAATTTATTAAGTAGTTTTCTTCATTATATTTTCATGTATTATAAAATATATTCCTAAGTGTTAAACATTTGTTCATTGTATAATATTTATGTCCACTTTTGATTTAGCACTTTGCTGTAAAAAAAAAGTTATGATTTTGCATAAAATGGATAATTTTTTATTGTGATTATATTTTTCCATTCTCTCATACTGATAACTCTGTTAACGAATAATTATGAAATGCAAAATCTTTTGCCTGTCTAAAGAGGAGAACCAGTCTGAGTTATGTCAGTAATATGCATAGATGAAATCTTGAGGGGGTGTGAATGACCCTGATAATTACAGAGCAGGGAAGGTCAAGAGATAAACAAAGGGTTAAGTGCCTAGGAGAAGTGTTAAGATGTCTTTCCATTCTGCTACTACCCCACATCTTAAAACAAGCACCAGTGTCAAAGTGACAATTGGAAGTGGGAAATGCCATAACTGGGAAATGGCCCCGTGTAGATAACGCTGACCCCTCCTGTTGCCTAAAGTCAGTGTGGCACTTCAGCACTCAGTTTGGGGAACGTGGCAAAGACAACAGAGGTATGTGTTTATAAATTTAACAGAAATGTCTTAGTACTGAGTGGCAGTGTGTTTGCATCAGTCTGACCTGGGTTTAAACTCTGAGTTTAGAAGTGTCTCATAACATATGGAAATGTGATTTTTTTTAAAGAATAGTCATTTCAGTTCCTGTCCTTTTCAGTTTGCTAATCTTTTTATAGGGTATCTGCATTACGATGGATAACTATGTGTAACCTGAGATAGTGCACATTATCAGCATTTTTCAGTTACGTTAATTTGTGGCAGAATAGGTCAGATACGAAGAGAAAAAACCAAGAGAGAGAGAGAGAGAGAGAGAAACATGTCAAGATTCAAAACTAATACTTTGTTTTCACCTCCCCAAAACACAGGTGCAGAGATGTGAGGTATGTTATGCAACTGTAATAAGAGATCCCAAGTCCTTCATTTGTAACCAGCGCTTCTCCCTCCTCCCAGCACTGGAAGAGTCACTAGGCCTGAGGGACACCCAGTCTGAAGGGCAGTGCTCTAGGGTTTCAATGCAGAGACTACAGGTCCTGGTAAGTAAGGGCTGTCTTAGAATTCACTATGAAATCTAACAAAATTACAGTATTTTTTGTGTGAAGTAAACAATTAATGTGGCAGCAAACATTAACAGGTTTGTGCATTCATTCAGAGGGGATATTTCAAAATCAGGTTCGCCTCTTTGACAAACAGACATGTTTTTTTTTTCCACTCTATATGCAAACACTCTTTGAATTGAAGCAGAAAGATAGAAATGTTTTCTTTTAGGGTAAAACTATGAAATGCCATTACTAAAATTGATTAACAATGGTAAGTTGGTTTGGATATATACAACTTATGCTTAATGCCTCAGTTGAACAGACCCTGACTTAAGCGTTGAATTATTGCCTATATGCACATTAACTACATATATAAAAGGGAAGAACATTAAGTTAATGGTGATGTTTCTAACTAAATCCAGCCTGAGACAAATACATAGTATTACATATATTAGAAAATGTGAATCATTAATGTGCATGACTGTGTGCATGACTGTGGGCATATTGTGTCATTCATTCATTCTTTTAGAGGAATAGTTAGCCTTTGATAGAGCTGTCCTTCTTATTTTCTAAAGCCTATGCTCCTACTAATGTGAATCTGTGTGACTTTGAGTGGCACTAGGATTTATTTACAGCTGTTAGTGATTACACATGATGAGTGGCCTAAGGGATTTACTAGGTGACCTTGACACTCCAAGTCTTTCCTTTTTCTAACCACCCTATTTGGAGAACAGGGGGATTTGTTTTATCTCTCTCGCTATTCTTGCTATCATCACTTCTCAAACACTTAAAATCCACCCCCTCTCTAACATGGCCATTCTTGTCGAACCCTAAGTTTTGGGTCCAAGTGCATTCAGAATCAAATATTTGACCTTTAAAACCTTTCAAAGTCTTAATTAAATCATGTCGAAATCCTGGGCATAATGGAGATAATGTGACACTGATCATGTGTTTGAAGGATAAAATGAGAATCTAATGGTCTTTATGTGGTGATCCCAGTACTTAATTTGACAAGGAATATTAATAATGAACTTAAAGTTCACAGACGTGATATTAGTTGGCTTAGATTAATGGATATTGAACTGTTTATGATTAACCTGATATCAGGACTGTTTTAAACTGATGCATTAGGTGAAATATAACCATAGATCATGGGGGTTGAGCAGGTTGGTAGAACACCTAGGACAACGAACAAGAATTTGGCTGCTGGAAGTGATTTTATTGATTAAAATGAAAGAGTACAGGGATTATGAAGGACAGTCTGCTGTGAACAGCAGGTAATGAATTAGAGATAGTCTTGAGCTTCATTCTTCATCAAATCCTTTCTGTAAAGAATGGGAGTGGACAGGAGTTAAAAAAGTTGTAACATGTATGATGTATATGCTGACCACAGTATTGTTTGTTTGTAAAAGTATTCAGGGAGTAAATAGGAGGAAATGCTTTTATTAATGCCTTTTTTAAGATATGGGGTGCACATGCATGAGATACTGTACATTGTAAACTGTAGATCAGCACTGTTCTTGCAATTGCATTAGATTAATTCATCTAACCTCTTTTGGGTTAGAACAAATCAAAAGAAAGTGCTCGTTAATAAATGCAAAATGATGTTACTGTTAAAAGAAGAGGCAGCTAATCAGAAACTACAGAAGTAGGGAATTATATTTTGGACATGACGCATCTTACCTTGCTGCCAGCATCACGACTCTTGGCACGCAGTTTGTTGACCTGAGACTCAGCGATATCAGCCCTCTCCTCAGCCTCATCCAACTCATGCTGGAGCTTGCGGAACTTGCTTAGATTAGTGTTGGCCTGTTCCTCCTGTGAAATAGAAGCACATACTATATTTTTAGCTGTCTGATTGGAGGAAAGCCTCAGCATTTTAAGACTACACTTCTTATTATCTGGTAGTACTCACAGCCTCCTCTGAAGATCTCTTATAGGATTTAACTTTCAGTTGAAGCTTGTCCACCAAGTCTTGAAGACGGGCCATATTCTTACGGTCCTCCTCAGTCTACAATTCATAGAGTATGGGTAATTTGTTTGGGTACATGTCCTGACATGCTATGATTATGACATATGCCGGTTAAGTCATACCTGGTAGGTGAGCTCCTTGATGCGTCGCTCATATTTACGGATTCCCTTCACGGCTTCACTGCTTCTTTTCTGCTCTACTTCAATTTCATTTTCCAGTTCTCTTACCTAAAAGGCACATAGTGCAATGAAAATACTCCTGACTGTCCTGTGTTATCTGTTGATCCAGATTACATATAGATTTTCGAGGGTTATTGATGTTGACTGAAAAGGCATGTAGAACACTCACCCTGGCCTCCAGTTTCTGCACCTGTTTCTTGCCACCCTTCATAGCAATTTGTTCTGCTTCATCCAGACGGTGCTGCAGGTCCTTGATGGTCTGCTCCATGTTCTTCTTCATACGCTCCAGGTGAGCACTGGTGTCCTGCTCCTTCTTCAGCTCCTCTGCCATCATGGCAGCATCAGTGATGGCTTTCTTGGCCTTTTCTTCAGCATTTCTGCACTCTTGCACAGCCTCCTCCACCTCAGACTGAAGCTGGGATATATCACTGTCCAGCTTCTTCTTTTGGTTCAGAAGGCTTGTGTTCTGTAGACAGAGATGTTATTATTGGGACAGTTCAAGAAAAAATGTACCTTTTTAGCATCAAGAGTCAAACATGGCTTGTCAGTAATCAGTGTTTCAGCCTCACCTGGGAGTGCAGCAACTGCACCCGTTCACTGACATCCAGCAGCTCTTGCTCAGCAAGCTTGCGACCTCTCTCAGTTTGTTCGAGGACACTCCTTAGCTCCTCCAGTTCCGCCTGCAGCAAGTTGTTGCGTCTCTCTACAATGGCAATGTTCTCCTTAAGGTCATCATTGGCACGATGAGCATCATCCAACTGTAGTTGGGCATCCTGAGTAAAAAGATTCAAGAGCATAAGTGTCCTGATGTTTTTAACTTGTATTAAACTTAAGTATTGAACTAGCTGATATGTAGATGCCTCACCTTCAGATGAGAATGTAGACCTTTAAGTTGTTTTTGGGCTTCAGCAGCCTGCCTATTAGCCTGGCTCAGCTGGATCTCCATCTCATTGAGGTCTCCCTCCATTTTCTTCTTCAGCCTCAAAGCCTCATTCCTGCTGCGAGTTTCAGCTTCCAAAGAACTATGCAAGGTCTCGATAGTCCTTTGAAGGTTTTTCTTTGATTGTTCCATTTCCTCATCTTTCTCAGCAAGCTTTCTCTCAATATCAGCTTTCACCTGGTTAAATTCTAGCTGAGCCCTCAGGATCTTACCCTCCTCATGCTCAAGTGATGCCTATTAAAGTCAGAGCAGGACAGAATCACAAATGTTGCTGTATAGCCATTTTTCACATTACTTTATAAAACTCAGCCAATTGCTTTACCTCTGCCTCCTCCAGAGCGGCTTGGATTTCAGTTTTCTCTTGTTCCAACTGTTTACGGACTTTCTCCAGTTCATGGACTGTCTTTCCACTCTCACCGAGTTGCTCGGTCAGGTCAGTGATTTCCTCTAAAACAAAGAAATGAAATTTAGGAACTATAAAAACTTGTTTGATTTGGAGAGATGAGATAATAATGAATTAGAATATGTAATCATTAGGATTAATATGGTAAGAAAATAAATAATACCTTGAAGAATCTTGTTCTCTCTTTTCACTGTTTCAAGATGATCCAAAGACTCCTCATAGGAGTTCTTCAGTTTGAACAGTTCAGTGCTCAGAGACCTGGCCTCCTTCTGGGAGCTCTCCAGCTCACTCTGAGACTCTTCATACTTCTGCTTCCATTCAGCCAGGACCTAAAGGAAACAGCTCAAAGTCAACATTAAAGACTGGTCCTTAGACTTGTTTTTAAGTTAGTGTAAATATGATTAGCGTTACCTTGTCAAAGTTTCTTTGCTTCTTGTCCAAAGCTGCAGCAGCTGCATTAGATCTTTCCACATCTACCATGAGATCTTCAATCTCATTCTGGAGTCTGTGTTTAGTCTTCTCTAAGGAGGAGCATTTAGCATTCACCGCCTCCACTGCTTCCTCAGCATCCTGCAAACGCTGAGCTAACTTCTTCCTATAAAGTAAGAGTAAACAGGGCTAATCTTGAGGATCCAGTTCAGTTATTACATTTGACTACAATCACATTTCTTCATTAATTAAATTGTAATTCAGTAATTCACATATTTCTGTATATGAAAACTGTCAAATAAAGAGAAATATTCTAGGTCTCACTTGGCCTCCTCCAGTTCTTCAGTCCTCTGAATGGCGTCGGTTTCATACTTGGTTCTCCACTGAGCCACTTCAGAGTTTGCCTTGGAGAGACTGCGCTGCAGCTCTGCCTTAGCCTCCTGCTCCTCCTCAAATTGCTCTCTAAGCAGGTCAGAGTCATGACGTGCAGACTGTACTGCATGAGCTAAGGCGTTCTTTGCCTTTACATGCAAGGGAATGGTTTCAGAGCGTCAGCGCCACTAATCATTTCATTTATTGAGTATGAAAACACCTGTAGAGTATATTACCTTGACTTCTTCCTCCAGCTGCCTTTTCAGATCCTCAAGCTGCTGACTGTAGGAGAGCTTGCCCCTTGTTAGCTGAGAGACTAGAGATTCTTTCTCCTCCAACTGCCTGGTAAGCTCATCTTATTAAGATAGATTATTTTTCATTGTTTGGGGATATACATGTAGTACTATTCTGTTCATCTTAAACATCTGAGTATATTTATACAACTTACCATTCTCCGCCTGAAGTTTTGCTTTCTGAGTAGCAAAGTCATTGAGGGCTCTCTGATTTTCTTCAGCCTTAGTGCGGTATTCATTGACCTGGTCTTCCAGAGTCCTACTCAGCTTCTCCAGATTTGTCTTTTTAAATTGAACAGATAAATTCAGTTCAGTTCTATTTTATGTCTGAGCGATTAAGTCAGAATGGAATGGCAGATTCATTTGAGTATTTCAGGTAATGTAATATACATCAAATCAAAATCATAAATGGTCCTGTAGTCATTATTTTTTAAAATTACACATTTGAATTTGTCCAATTACAACAGGATACAGTTTTATTAATCTAGCAGTGAAATGACTTCTCACCTTGGACTTGACGATTTGTTCCATGTTGGAAACCACATCATCTAACTCCAGCCTGAGCTCACTCTTCTCTTTTTCCAGTTTCTGTTTGACTCTCTGCAGGTTGTCTATCTGCTCTCCCAGATCAGCCACACTGTCAGCTTGTTTCTTCCGCAGTGTTGCTGCTGTGGCCTCATGCTGCAGAGTGGCCTCTTCAAGATCTCTACGAAGTTTCTGAAACTCAGCCTCTCTCTTCTTGTTCATCTCAATCTGAGCGGCGGTGGCTCCTCCAGCCTCCTCCAGCCTCTCACTTATTTCCTCCAACTCCCGAGATAAGTCTGCTCTCTGTTTCTCCACCTTAGCTCTGGCAGCTCTTTCTGCCTCAAGCTCTTCCTCCAGCTCCTCTACACGTGCCTAGGATGAAAAGCAGCTGTTTCATGAAGAGCAAAAACTGTAGAATATATATCAGACTTTACAGTTTATGTTTTTAGTCACCTGTAGCTCCTTAAGTTTCTTTTGGAGCTGGGCAATTATGTTTTGTTCATCCTCAATCTTACTGTTAAGCTGACTGATCTCAAAGTCCTTCCTGGTGAGCAGAAGGTTAATTGAAGTTAACCCAGTACAGTATATAAGAGAGAAACCCTGTCACACCCCTATCATTAGCGAATATACTTTTAATTAGATATTAAATACGTATAATGTTAATTCTGTACTTAAATCATATTTTTGCCTTTGTCATACTTCTTAAGTCTTTCCTCCAGCTGCTGTTTATCATTTTCCAAGTCCATGATGTTTTCTTGGGTCAACTTTAAGTCACCCTCCAGCTTCCTTTTTGCCCTTTCAAGATCCATGCGAATTTTTTTCTCTTGCTCTAGAGATCCCTCTAGCTGTAAAACAGATAAACTGATTAGTTAAGCTAAAAAACATATTTTCAGTATCTCAAAAAAGCATATGCCTTAAGTAATGTGTCCTTTTTTTCTACTCACATCATCCACTTGCTGCTCTAGTTTGGCTTTGGCCTTGGTTAGAGTGTTGACTTTGTCCTCCTCACTCTGTAGGTCATCCAGTGTTTGCTGGTGAGCTTCCTGCAGAGCTTTTTTCTCCTTCGTCAGTTTGGCAATGATTTCTTCCAGAGCTGCCATTTCCTCTGTCAGGTTCTTCACCTGTTTGCACAGAGCAAATAGAGTACATGTTTCCACTTACCAATTGGATAAATTGGACAAAATTTTTCATAATTTAGATACAGACCTTGTTCTCAGTGGCATGCTTCTCTTTCTCCACTTTAGCCAGAGTTAGTTCCAGATCATCAATGTCCTTCTTTAACTCAGAGCACTCATCCTCCAGTTTCCTTTTCTTAGCAGTCAGTTCTGCGTTCATCTCTTCTTCATCCTCTAGTCTCTCTGTCATCTCTTTCACTTTTGCCTCAAGTTGGATCTTACTTTTGATCAGCCCCTCACACCTTTCTTCAGCATCACAGAGGTTGTCTTGCTCCTGTTTACAAATAAAACCCATCCAAATTAGGCTTGTATTTTAATATATTATCAAATGTGCCTTAAGGGTGTTGTACGCTTACCGTCTGTACTTGAAGCTGAAGATCATTCTTCTCTTGGAGAAGAGTGACCATTTTCTCCTCAAGTTCTTTCCTGCGTGCTTCAGATTTAGCATAAGCCTCTTTCAATTTCAAGAACTCTTCTTTCATGTTGGCCATTTCCTTCTCTGCTTCAGCAGATCGGAGTAATGGCTTTATTTTGAAGTACAACTTCATCCAAGGCCAGTTCTTCACTCCCATGAAAGCACGCACATTCCACTGGATTACCAGCAAGGCATCCCTTTGGGAGTCAAGCGCAGAAATGTGGGTTAATTTAGTTCAAATATTCAGAGCACCGGAAAAAAACTGAGATGATGAAATTTCATAGACAAAACTTACCTTCGTTCCACCATCTTTTGGTACTCAATCCTTGAGAGTAGACCACGAGACCTAGCTTGGATTGCAGTAATGATTTTAGACAGACGCTCATCTCTCATCTCCTCCAGTTGACCCAGTAGGCCAGCTTTAAAAAATACCTGATGAAATAGACATTCGCTTGTTTTCACTCTTGGTTCAAAGTGTCTTTTGCAATATACTCCGATAAGTTAATTAAAGCAATATTACCTTGGTGTGCCCAAACCTATACTGCTGGTGATCAATGTCAAGTGATGCCAACAATTTCTCTGCTCCCTTCCTGCTATCTATGAACTGACCGTCTGGTATTGCAGCAGGATTCAGGATGCGATATCTACCAAAGATTTCAAGACAGTTTGGTAAAAACTCCTTTTAATGTTTATTGATTTGCATTAATGAAATTAGTTTCACTTATCTTTTTCCAAAGGAGATTTATCTTCTTCTTCTTCCCTCTAGCAAGTATGTAGATGATAATCATTCTACCCATATAACAGTGAGTACCTTTGTCTGAAATCTCCATACAGGATTCTGTTGGGAAAGCCCTTCCTGCAGATTCGGATGCCTTCCAGTACACCGTTACAGCGTAGCTGGTGCATGACCAGGGGATTGTCCATAGCTCCTGGAGTTTTAGTCTCATTGGGGATGATGCAGCGGACAAAGTGAGGGTGAGTTGACCTCAAGTTTGTCATCAGCTTATTGAGGTTTTCCTGTTCGTGAGTAAGGACCAGGCATAATTATCTCATGCAGTTATCTTCAACTATTATTAATATTTATTTTGTTCCTCTGTCTTCAAGATTTTACAATGTTCTACAAATATCTACTAGTTTTAAATACCCTGTGGAGAGCAGACACTGTCTGAAAAGATGATCCCTTTTTCTTCTTTTCTTTTTTTCCAGCGGCAGCGTCAGCCATGGCTGATGAGGAAATGTATATGGTAGTTTATTGGTATATCACATTCAGTGGGATTCATATGCTTCTGATATACATATTCAAAGTATTTAGCACAAAAGCTTGATATAGCCAAATGTCTACCAAGACGTAGACAATGCAATTAAACCTACCTTGCTCTGCACTAGCGTAGTTTGCAAATAGGAGAGCCAGTAACTTAAGTGAGGACTTCTGATACAGTGCAACAACAGTCTCATTCAGAGGATCCTTGTTCTTCACCAGCCAGTTGTTGATGTTGTAATCCACAGTACCAGCATAGTGCATCAGGGCAAAATGAGCCTCTGGTTTTCCCTTAACAATTCTGGGCTTCTGGAAATTTGCAGACTTTCCTAGGTGGTTGTCATAAAGCTTTGCTTTGAAGGTGGTGTCACTGGCTTTTGGGAACATGCACTCCTCCTCAAGGATGGACATGATACCCATAGGCTAAGGAAGGGAAGCATAAAACAAATTTTTAAAAAAGAAATAGCAATAGAAATTAGTATAGTAGTAATCATGTTAGTACTAGTAATCACAGCATCATATACACAGCAAACTCTGTGGTGGCAAATTAACGCTAAGTTGTTTATATTGTCCCAGACTGGTGACTGTGGGACAGTGTAAATTAATTAAATATCTGAGAATATTTTGACCTGTTATTGCACTACATATTTTAATTGCTCAGTAGTGACGCCTAGTACTCTTCAGTTTACCTTCTCAATCAGATCAATGCAAGCCTGTAAGTCCATGCCAAAGTCAATGAACTCCCATTCAATCCCCTCCTTCTTGTACTCCTCTTGCTCCAGCACAAACATGTGGTGGTTGAAAAACTGTTGCAGTTTCTCATTGGTAAAGTTGATACAGAGTTGTTCAAAGGTGTTGAACTGTAATTGAACATGCAAGGTCGACCATGTTTAATATGCATGTTTATTTGCCATGTTTAATTTACTAAAACGTGGTCTTAAAAAGTAAATGTAATTATTGAAGGCTTTTTACTGTCATTTTTCAGTTTATACACTCACTTCAAAGATCTCAAAACCAGCAATGTCTAGTACACCTATGAAGTACTGGCGAGGCTGCCTGGTCTCCAAGGATTGGTTGATTCTCACCACCATCCAGAGGAACATCTTCTCATATACTGCTTTGGACAGGGCACCGACAGCATAGTTCACCTGAGGTCAGTAGAGACATCTTTGAGTATTTTGTTTAAAAAAGAAAGAATTTTATAGATTCATTCCAATGGTCTTATCATAAACATTGAAATCTTGAGTTTGTAATCCAAACGTGAGTGTTTTGTCAGTGCATTTATAACTATATATAACTATATTAAATATATTTAACCTTTTCTTTGCATAAAAAATGGTCTTTGGGTAAAGCAATACACCACAGGCTTTTGTTCCAAGTTTTGCTTTTTCTCATATTATACTTCTTTACCTGTTGGACATTCTGTCCCTTTGTGACCCACTCATTTCCTACTTTGACCCTGGGGTGACAAAGACCCTTGATGAGGTCAGCAGAATTGAGACCCATCAAATAGGCTGCTTTATCAGCATCTGGATAAAGCATAAAGAAGGTTTATGTTGCATAGAGTGACTTGAGGCGTGACTGAGACTTCCCTCTACATTGATAATTTCATATTCAGCGTATTTGTTTTAATCAAGCACTCACCCTCAGTTCCATCTGCCTCTGCCTGTTCCTCACGCTGTTTCTGCTTGAATTTCATGTTGCCGTAGTGCATGATGGCTCCTGTTAGCTTGTATGCAGAATTTTTTTCTTCTTGTGTGAAATCCAGTACATCAAATGCATTCTGTTGAGATCCAGACAGTACATGAAATGTTGCTAACAGAGTAGCTTTGGCAACTAGAACAAATAAAGTAATAACACAATAAGTACATACTGTTTTTCATCAGAGAGGAATTATGAAAGACTCACATCTGTTGCCATTAATTCTTCAGCATCATCAATTGAGGGAACAGTGGTCTCTCCCTGAGAGATAAATGAATAATCATAGGGGTTATTTGTTACCAGCAGCATCTCTGAAACAGAGAGGCAGAGAGAGAGAGAGGGAGAGAGGGAGAGAGAATTAGAAGGGGAGAGAGAACACTTGGGAGTTTAGAACAGGTGTGGAATTAACATGTGCTGGTGCATGGATTATTCTTTTCTTACTAACCAAGTATCTCAGGTTTTTTATTTGACAGTATCTGATAGAAGATGTGATAGTCTCTTTCAGCTCTGAGCTGAAAAATGACACGAGACTTCTCCAAGAGATCTAGACAAAAAATAAAATATTAAGGGAGAAAATAAACATGATCCTGTAATGTGAAAATAAAACTCCATTCCGTTCTTTATTGCTGTTAATTTTCCAAAGAAAAAAAAATACTAAAACCTACATGTTTCAATATCAGCTGATGCTAGTTTTCCCCTTGTATCAAAGTGAATTCGGATGAATTTACCCTGGAGAGGAAATATGTGATAAGCATAATCAAGCATAGTTTAGGAAGAAAGAAGTACACTGGACTGATGAACAAACTCCAAAGCACATACAAATCTTGAGGAGTTGTCATTTCTGATGGTCTTGGCATTGCCAAAAGCCTCCAGAGCAGGATTAGCCTGGATAATTTGATCCTCTAGAGTACCCTGGAAAAGGTGTGAAAAAATTTTAAATAATTAGTATCTATTAAACAAGAAGGTGTGGACCTTTCTATAAATAATATGTATATGTTTGATTTATTGACTCTACATACAAAACTAATTGAATCTGGGTACAAAAACTGTTATAAGCACCTTGCTTTGAGCAGTCAGCTCCTTCTTTCCACCACTAGCCGCAATGCTGGCAAAGTATTGGATGACCCTTTTGGTGTTTACAGTCTTCCCAGCACCAGATTCTCCACTAGGGGGGTAATGAATACATGATCACTGTGTTAGGATTTGACCATCTTGGTTAAATTACAGTTTGGTTAAATTATGAGTTTCCTAATCTTTAGATATTGTACACTTAAAAGAAGAATGTGGTATGAATGATATGTAGACCTTTTTTTTGCTCTGTCGCCTTTTGGAGACCAGCTATTGTGGATGACCATATCCCCTTTATTTGATAGCGATTTATTCTGGGTGACTGAAGTGACAGTCTGAAGTGTTTCTAGATATATTCCAGGTGCTTTACTTTTGGTACTGACAGAATGGAGAATGGGCCACTTACGTGATCAGGATAGACTGGTTCTCACGGTCTGCAGGATAAAAAAATGACAATGTTGTATTGTATTGAACATTAGATAACATCAATTGTGACAAATTTCATCCTCACTATTATTTATTTGCAAAGTATTTTATGTTTACCAGCCAACATGTATTGATAAGCATTGTCAGAGATGGAATAGATGTGGGGAGGAGCTTCACTCCTCTTCTTTCCCCTGTATGCTAGAACCACCTCCTGATTATACACTGGCAGCCACTTATAGGGGTTGACAGTGACACAGAACAGCCCAGAGTAGGTCTGTAAAAGATATATGTTGTCAAATCTCTCAATAAAAAAAGATATTTAGCTTGTCTAGGGTATTTTGCTGAAGTTCTTGTATACTCACATAGATCATCCATGCTGCATAACGCTCTTTGAGGTTGTACAGCACAGCAGGCTCATGAAGGAAGGTTAGCATGGCCATGTCCTCAATCTTGTCAAATTTGGGAGGATTCTGTTGCAGAATCTGGGTGTCTTTGACAGTGACTGTCTGAATTGGTTAGAGATGCAAGGTTTTGGTTTTTTTTTCTTTTCGTTATTTTGCAGCAAAATCAATGGTATTTAAATTCAATAATTACAATTAATTTAAATGAATGAATTTATTGTAAGTGTAATATTTATTCACTCTCAATCTGAACGGTCATCCTTTTTTATTTTTGTTTTAATCTGTAGCTTAATATCTGGAGAGGCATGGTGGTAATTGCTGAACATTTCGACTCAACTATTTTTAAGATTCAAAGGTAGTTCGTACATCATGTAGTCACATCAAAATATAAACAGACGCAAATTTTAACTAGATCTAGACCTACCTTGAAGCAATAGTTATCTATAGATATTAATATTAATATTAATAAAAGGATAGGTAGATATAGATTTGTAGATAGATAGATAATGGTGAGATATATGTATAGTTATGTTGACCATTATTCCATCTGTCAAAAGGTAACTTATAGTATAACTGCACAAATAAGTTGATGGTATTTAGCATACAGATCTTCCTCTGTACTGACCTTCCCATTTTGGGCGTCTACCGTCACATTGCTTCCGTCTCGACTAACAATGGTTCCCTTGACAAACTCCTCAACAGGGTCAGGCACAAAACATTCCTTCTTCATGTCAAATGGACGTGTCTGCGCCTCTAGACGCTCTCTGTCTGATTTTCGCAGGTACGAGGCTGCAGCCCCAAACACTGCCATCTCAGCATCCCCCATGGTCGCCTTAGATATTTTAGAGGAAAAGTTATAATTATGAAATGTATGTAGTTATTAATTCACTGTGAACTTCATATGGAAGTAATCCATAAACAGGTGGTTTAAGGTATTATTGAAAAAAATGTCCAGAGTTACGACATATAATATTTTATCCAGGTAGTTCAGTTTGAATAACAGGAGCAGTTTACCTATAGTTTCAATACAGATGAAATGCACAGACTGATGGAGACTCCAGTAGTTTGCTTATAAACCTGAAATAGAGACACATAAATCGGTGTATAAGCACAGTTTTTCTCCCAGTGACATTGCACAGCAAATACGTTTTCAGAAAACTTACACCAGTCCTAGGTCAAAAGCAGCAGCTGTACTGTATTATACCGTACTGAGGAGCCCTGCAAAATCAGAGATCAAATATATAACCTCTACTGCCCTAACCCTATAAGGCCAAGGACATGGTTCCCCAATGAGCAACCTTCCCCAGAGTATGAAACACACACACACACACACAAACACACACACACACACACAGAGTCCAACACAACAACCATAGGTGATCTGGCACTCAGAGGTGTGCCCTCTGCTCCAGAGTTAGCTCTTTTTGTGACCATTCGGGCCGACAGCCAGGAATGCTGAATAACTGCCCTGTGAGTCATATGAATTCATGCTCTCCAGCCCTGATTCTTTGGCTCTGTGTCTAACACTCACTTTGAATTATTACCTTTTCTCCTCATATCCCTTCCCGTTATCTGTAAGATCACGGTACCAGACATCATAATGTATTGGATACGTGAATACCTAGGCCTCACACTGCAGTCTCCTCATCTCCATCCCTCTCCTCCTAGACTACCTACAATGTCTCCATCACATGCCCAGCCATCTATTTGTTTTCTTCTGCTCTCCCGAGAGGACAAGGTCACTTTGACCGCCTTAGTCACACTGTTGGCACAGCAATGCCTTTTCTGTGCACAGCATCATTTTTAACAATATGCCATGAGTCTACTTCTATCTATAAATAGATGAAAATTCTTTGTGTCTCATTCCTTCTAAACAGTAAAGCTCCATCTGAGCAGCACTCTCCTAATCACAGGGTAAGTGGTCTATCCATAGCTTTGAATTAGCACTTCCTTAATTACTGCATGTATAGCACACCAGACTCACAGTCCACATAGTCATAACTTATAGAATATGGTTGTTGCTTCCTGGGATACATCTAGCTTTCACCATTTGCCTTAATGATATGTACCACTGTATAAGCTTTTTAAATATAATGTATATACTTTTATTTGTCATTTGCAAGCATTTACCGTTTCTGCACTGCTGATATCTTAACAGTTTTTTTTTTTTGTTATCTTTGCCTGATGTTTTTTTTTGTTTTTAACCACTCTGATTGATTTCAGCTTATTCTTTTCAGTGCATTTGGAGTTATTTTGAACCATGCATTGAGAATCATTTTCACAGGAAAAGAGCACATTTAGCATTATAGTTATTCAGAGCAGCAGATCATCTTGCTCCGAGGGTTACTTTATTTTTTACAGCCGGTAATGATGGTATGCGTTTAAACTACTGGCCATCACGAACAGTAAATATTAAACCTGTATAAAAGGTCATTGTTGGTGAGCAGTGAGATTGCTGTAATGGGGACTTTTCAAGTGTCCTCACTACATTATCAGAGGAAGCCAAAACTCGTATGGAGTCAGAGCCAACATTGTCTGCCCAGTAACAAGGGTTCTCAGCAGCCTGTCACAAGCTTGGTGCTAACGGGTGGAGGTAATGACTGACATTTCTGATTATGGCTCATGAGATAAGTTTGTTTTTCAGTCCTAAGATTATATTTGTCTGTTTTTTTTTTACTATTGACCATATTAGTCCTGTGTGCAGTTAGAGGTTTGGTTTCATAAATAAGTCTTCAAAACAAATGCTTCTAAGTAGTTTTTAGTATCAGTTTTAAGATCAAAATAACTGTAGTCAGAAGAGAAAACAACGTGTGTCTATTGTTGAATTGTTAGGGCTGCTGTTCAGGTTTCTGACCTTTTTTTTTCTGCATGTAGGTCACATGAATACATCTTAAATTAGTCCTGGTAATTAAGATTGTTATTGCTAAAGAGGATAAGGATAAAGATGTTGCTGATGAATGGTAATTGACAGAATTAGGTAGATAATTCAGGCTTAACAATGCGACAGACAAATTTAGGCAACGTCATAAACATTTAGCAGCTGCTAGCTGAGTGACTACTCTGCATTCCTGATATTCCTTCGAGAACTCAATACTCAGATCTTTCCGGACTGAACAAATGGGCCCGTTGTCACCAAGCATGTATTCGTCCCAGTGGTCATACTGAGTACTTTTAAACAATGGGCGACTTTCTAACAATGCTAGCCTACTGGTCTGGCATGGGAAAACAGCAAGGGATATATAAAAGGTGTGAATATCTTTCATTAGCACTCTAAATTTACATGTGTTCGAGGTTTGTGTATATTTTCTCTTACTGCATCAGAAAGTCTTATTAATATGAGAAACATAGGACAGCTAAAAATCTGTTTGACTTGGATCAAAAGACTTGACAGTTTTTGCAAGCTTCAAAACTCTTTCAGAACAACTTCACCTTGAGCTTTCTTTCATTTTTTGTGTTTTTGTATGGCTTTAATTTCTGTATCCATGCACTTCATGTATTTCTCTGGTCATTTGCTGAAATGTTATTGATGAGGTATAGTATTTTTGTATGTTTTTATTGAACCGTTATAGTCAAATTAAATTGTAATACAGCAATGATTGTATGCACTCTGAGCCTCGGCAGTCTTGAGTGTGCATGTGTTTGTAACTGTGTGCCACATGTCATGGGTGCGTCTGCATCACCTCTCGGCTTCCTGGACTTAACAACTATTTCAGCACAACAGAAGGATGGAGCTTGTCCAGCCTTGCAGCGGCTTGTGCTGTCAATCAAAACCTTTAGGAGAGGATTAGTGATAAGTTCCTGGCATGATTGCGCCTTTTTAAGAAAGAGAACTAATAGAATGCTTTTTGTTCAGCCCTCATCAGGAGCAGGGTGTAGAAAGACTTGATACACTGTGGGGGGAAATTTAGAAATGAAATTCTGAATTATTGTGTATTATATTTGCAATGTAAGCCTTTAAAAAAAAGAACTAATTCAGAAATCTGAAAGTGCGGAACATCTGTGGGACACTGAGATTTTTAGTGGAAGCTTGCATTTTATTGCCATCTGCTAATTTATTATATTTCTGAAATCTAGGTTGAGTGGTAATGTATTTCAGTATTCTTCATCAATAAAATAAACATTTCTGTGTAATGTCTGCAAAAGGAGGTTATGCATAGGCGTAATTACAATGCATAGTTAATAGAATATGTTTCAAGCAAACAAATTATTTCTATCTACAGACTTTGGTAATGTCTCTGTCTTTGGACATGTGCAACATGTGTAAAAAGTGTGAAGTAGGCTTCGCTACATGTCATACATGCTCCTAATTTGTTCTAATTGTTCTGAATTTGAATTACTGTTTGAACATTGGTTTTTGAAAGTTTGATGTAAATACACTTTTTATATTCAGTGAGTAGGATGTTTGAGCTTCTGTCCCATTTGTCCAATTTGTTTTTGACACAAACAACAGCTCCTTTTGCAAAAGTAGTTATATAGTATTATTAAATATGAAGTTTTGGGCCTACATATGGTCACGTTAACATCCAAAACTATGTACATTAATTAGAAGATTTTCACATATAGCTGGAAAGAAGGAAGTGAGGCCAACAAAATAATAATCGAACGGGAGTTTGTAGCTACAAACCGGACAGAATGAGTGCCAATGGTGACAGACACTGTGTGCAGAGGGACGGGCTGAGGCTGTAAAAGGCTGTGGATATTTTAAGACACAATAGCAGCTGAGAAACCCAGAGCATTCTAACCATTCTATGAGGCTGACACAATGACTATTGCCACTCACATTTGTCCTCTTCATATGGAAACATGTAACCTCTGGCAAAACAATGCCCACTCTCATTATCTGTTCCATTTTTAAAGTATTATAGCAACAACAGCCTTTTTCCTCTCTGCACTGAATTCAGGTATGCCCATGAAAGGGTGGGGGAACATTCCAAAATGATCTTTAATGTACAACAACCAGTGTTGCGGGATTAAAAGACCTCAGCAGGTTCAGAAGGTTGCTGCCAGAAATTCTTGTGTTTTACAGACTTGCCGTGTGCTGTGAAAGAGACCATTAAAATAGAACTGTGATGAGCAACTGTTTCAGAGGTTTACAGGCACTGAAGGTGACAAGAAAATGTAAATTTCTGCAGATGAAACAGACATTGTAAATATATTGTTGATCCTTCTATTATGGGCCTCTTAACCAGATATACAAGATAAAGACCTGACATGAGAAAAAGTTGTTCATTCAGATAATTTATCACAACAGTGACCATTAAGTGTGAAGAGGAAATTATCCTTATTGCTGTGTGTGTTTCCCAGTATTCTGCATACTGCATTCTGTCACAAAATAACAATTTTAATAAGTAGCCAGGCCTCTGATCTGTTCACCATGAGTAGAGCATTAAGTTTGCGCCTCTTTTAATTTTTTTTAGTCCATTGTTCCCTGTTATACCTTCTGTGGCAGAATGCTATACAGTTAGGATATACTGCCTCCATGTGGACCTAAATTATCTGCTTAAAAACTGTTAATACTGTTACCAGCAAACCTGTCCCTTGCATAGGTCAGCTGGATAACAGTGGGCTAATGACACTGAATCAGCCATTCAACCCAAATGATTTTAAATTTAAGCTACATTGCATTGGATTAATACAACTTTTGGTTCTGTCAGCTCTGTTGCTTCTGGCAGAACTGTTACCTTAACTGTTACCGAATCCTAAGATTACATTTTTTTTTTTAAATCTTTCTTTGTTGGGCATCTAAATGCTTTGATGCCTGGTGTGCTACTTGGTTCCAAACACTTTGATTGCAAATGCTTTTGAATCTGATATTCACATAGTGAAACAGTCATTAAATAATGAAAATATAGTTAAAAACAAACAAACTCTGAATCAAGAGAGTTTGTTCAAAATTTCAAAGGCTCAAAATTCACATTTCCTGCTGAAATAAATCTTTTTGTTTTTTTAATTCAGAAACTCTGATGAAGGGACTCAAGGTTTAATATACTCTGTGTTACGAGAATTAGTCCATAACTTGGACTAGAAATTGTATACAAATGTATAAGAATTACACACTTGTTACACATTCTGCACTGAGATTTAGCAGTTATCACAGTCAGATAACTCCTATTGTCATTCTCTGGTTAATTCCAAATCTACTTGCGATTACCATAGGAGAATGACACAGCTGTGCTATTCTGGCCTTTAACTAATCACAGGTCATAAGAGCTCAGTTCCCTTCGTAAAACTTCAAGTGGTCTTACACAACATGTCCTCTGGATGGCAGCAGCATGCTAAGATTACAATAGCTGAAGATTTGTGGAGAAAAAACGATGGGAGAGACTCGCTTTACAGCTGTAACCTGTGAACCAACATAGTACAGGTTGAAATTATAACCTGAGGATCAATATTATGTCCTAAATCTGTAGTTCCAAAATTCAGTATGTCTCAGTTTAACTGTTGGTCCTTTCAAGCTTATTTCTGATCTTTTGAAGCTAATACTCATACATGTGTAGATATGTAATGCTGTACTTGTTAGAAATCTATTTAGAGTCCTGATAGACAGAGTCCTGCAGTTATCACACACAGAGACTCTTGTGGTTGTAAGGACACGTGAAAGGAAGCTTTAGAGAGAGGTGCACCACTAGAATTATGTCTTGCATTTGTAAGTGCACTATACATTATACTACTGTTGATTTTTAAGTCCCCACAACCCTAATTAGGATAAGCACCTAGAGATTGAATGAATGATTTTTAAGCCTTTTCAAATTCATTTGCTATGAGAGGGTTAGCATAGTCCTCTCACAGAACAAAAGGTGAGTAAAAGAGAGGAAAACAAGATAGATTATAGATCCAAAAAACAGGATTCTTACACACCAAACACAAGTTTGACACGTGCGAGTAAAAGTATTACTAAGGGGTTTTGTGAAAAGAGATATGAAAGAGGGGAGTTGTTTGCAGAGAGAATGCTGTAAAGAAACTGGGAAAGAGCAGAGACTCTGACTGACAGAGACAAGCATTGACACCAACAGCTGAAATCTAAGAATGGACAGAGCAGCCGTGTGGGAGGGAGGAAGACAGAGATACAGTACAGAGGTTACAGCTAAATATAGTTGGGCCAAGCTCTATTTACTGTATGTAGTATTCAACTTACATTCACACACCACACTGACACTGATAACATATCAAGTATAATTCAGCTGATATGGGCAATTGTTGAGGCACTTAACTTTTGTGGCATTTTACTGTAAAGCTTGATGTTGCATTGAACCCATCTTTATCCATTAATAATTTGTGTAGTGATAGACACGGTATCCAGAGCAGGGACTGTGTCAGGATGGTAATGTTCTCATATTTGACACATTAGCAATGTCATGATTACCTTGCATTTAAACCCTGAACTTTCTAATGGGAATGTGAAACCTGGAATAGGGATATACACAGGGTGAGAACACATGTCTTTTTCTGTTACTGCCTATGAAAGGGGGTGGAGAGAGAGAGAGAGAAGTATGTTAGTGGGGGGAAGAGATCTCTTCTGATAGCACATTTGGATGTGAGTGTGTTCCGAATGGAGAAAGCTCAAAGACACAAAGAATATGCACATTTGACAGATTTTTTTTTCTAGTGGTTGGACAGAAGACGTGACAGGACGATTTTTGGCAGCGGGTACAAAAGGCTGTGCTATCCGTGAACAGGAAAGATACCGGATATAAGCAAGACACGGTATGGAAAGCTGCTGAAGGTCAGAGAACAACCTAGAACACAACAAGGTTCTGAAGTGGTACCTTTATAGATCGCATTGAAACTTGATGAACTTAAGGACAAGTAAGAAGACTTGAGCTTTCAACACCACATAAAATACCAAAAAAAAAAAGCTGATAATGGAAGATACACAGTGTGAATAGGGCACTAGTATGCTCATTGTTTGAATGAATGAATACATCCCCTTTTGATGGCATTGAAATGTGGTCAGTGGAACACTGCTTACCCAATCAGAAGTCTGTGTGTTGACAAACTGTTCAGGAACTATTGCATGTCAGTGGCATAAACACTGATATCTACAGAAAAAAATACTTTATTTGAAGTATCTACATGAAGACTTCTTACAAATTTCTGATTTTGGCAACGGGAATATTATTCAAACATTGCACAGTCCACCCATTTGAAGGTTTACATCCTATTATCTAACGGGCCGAACTCAGCATCAGTGAACTCCAATTTTGTGCTTTGGCAGAAGTTTCACAAATGTTTCTGAACACTTTTCTTGTGGTTGTAACAAACCTGGCTGCTGGATTGCTGGGTAATTCTTCATTTCGACGCCATTTTCATTTGCTCCTGTCAGGCCTAGTGACTTTTGGACCCGCCTTGAGCCTTTGGGTCTCCCAGTACAGCGTCTTTGCTAAAAAGAGTCATTTCCTATACAGGTGAGGACTTCACTAAATGCAGTGGAATTGCTATTTCATTTCACAAATAAGAGTGTTTTACTACAAGGGATACTAATAAGGAATTTGCAGTGTTGAAAGGCAGTTCCGCCAGATTGGTCCCAAAACATGATCATTGCCTCATTGGAAACATGGATTGTCTATATAGTTGACTTCACATATTTTAAACACAGATAAATCACACACAAAACACAGACAGTATACCGCTCTGGTCTGTGGGCATTACATGTTTTGCTCATGCTGGGAAAACGGCTGGGGAACATGCTGGGGAAATGGCACATATTTCGACCATTTTACTTGAGTTGTACCAAAAAGTCACAATTTGAAAATGACATTTTATGAACATTTTTTGTGTTTATGGAACTGCAGTCTAGCAAACTCAGAGAGCAAAGGAAATATTTCTGTAATCCTCATGTTATAATTGTAGGTGACAGAAATGTACTCTAAGTATTACTACAATCAACGAGTGCTCAGATTCCACGGTTTGATCAAATATTTGCGGTTCATGCAATAGCGGGTGATCTAAGGTCCACGCCCTGCATCTGGACAGAATGCAGGATAAGTCGATTAGGGGCAATATACTGAATACCTCTGTAATTAACACGCACCTTTTTCGGTACTAATGTGTTCTGAAAATGATATTCTTTCAGAGTTTTCCTGCGCTCAGGCTGGGGCTGGACCTGCATCTTTGTGGGCTCCTTTGTCTTCGTCCTGTCCTTCTCTGTGCGTCGTTCACTTCTGCTTTCGCTGCGGCACCTTTCTCGCCTAGCTGTGGCAGGTGGGCTGTGGCTGGGCTTTCGCAAATTGTTTGGCCTGTTGGAGAACGCCACAGGGAGCTGCTATGAACGTCTTAGTGCCCCTCCAGAGGGTCAGCTGGCCAACGGGGTAGGACATCCCCTGCTGCTGCTGCGGGAAGGTGAGAGTAAGGCTGCGTGCCTGAACTCTGGCATGCTGTGGCGTGGGTATGAGATCTCAGAAGACACTTTCCTGCTGTGCCTGTGCTGCCTGCTGTTGGCCGAGGAGACAGCTGTGTTTGGGCCTTACCTGACCCTGGGTGGACCATCAGGGGGCCCTCTGCGACTTCTCTTCCTGTTTTGCGTCCTGCTGCTGGCACTCTGGCTGTTCCTCCTGCTATGTCTTCTCTCTTACTTCCCCCAGTTTCCCACACAGCTGTTGGGAGGTGCTCTCGGCTGCCTGAGCTGGAGGGCACTGTACCAGGGCTGGTATCGATTAAGACCCTGCTGGTATTGCCCTGGCAGGCCTGGGATGGGCATTCTTACCACTCAAGGGAAAAAGGATGGGGAAAACTCCGGAACACATGAAAGAGCATTCAATTAATATTTCATAGGACTGCCTGTAAAAATAAAAATTAATCAAACGTCGTTGCACATCACTGTACTCTACAGCACAGTCACTGATTACTCAAAATATTATCACTTAAGTCTGGCAAAAGTGTTTGTGTAACTCATGACCATTTTGTATCACACAAATAATGTTTGATTTTTTTTTTGTTGTTATTTCATATCACTATAAAGAATGCCTGTGTGACAAGACAGCATGCGACTCGGTGCTTTGAAAAAGTTCCATTTCCACAGACAACTCTTCCATTTCTTAATGTCTATCAACAAACATTAAGACAAAAAAGCAAGAGACTTAAGATTCGCTTATTCTTTTAATCACTGATCATCCCACATTACTTTATTACAAAAATATTTCCAGAAACATCCAAAAAAGATTGACATTTAAATAATGTCTTGGTTAAGTAAGCACACCTTCCAAGATGACAAATGAACGATCACAAAAGCTTTCTGAGGACCTGGCCATGCAGAATTACAACCTTAGACATGAAGTTTCGGTCTATGTACAGTCACTCCTGTTTAGACCAGAGTGATAGTGGCCTGTGCATTGCCTGACACTGACATTTCTTAGCAATGGGCTTAAAAGCACCAGTGGTGCCATGACATAGATGTAAAAAAAACAAAAACAAAAAACCACACATACACACAGGATGTAGACAGAGAGCAAAAGAAAACACCTGAAAGGAGTATGATGTATATGAGTACACATAACACATGCCTCATATCATGTTCAAATCTATAATGTGTAAATATATTTCAAAAAGATTTCAACCAATTTTGTAAGGCTGGAGTACTGCAAAAAAATAATAATAATAATAATTCTGTAAAAACAGCAAATGGAAGTGGGACAAAATAGTTTGTTGCCTTTTAAAATAAAGCTTTAATTTGTACCACAAAAATCAACATGTGTGCTCCTGCCTCCTGAGGAAGGCAGAGGACAGTATAAACATCGGTAAGTCTATAAACAAGCAAATTTGCAAATCCAAGAGAATTGACTGGTTAAAAAAGAAAATGAAAACAACTATCTGAGAAGCTGTTAACGGTTGTACTAAAAAGGCATGTTTCAGAGAGGATGGGGGTGTTGTTAAGGGGACTGGGTTTGATACAAGGTAATCATGAGCCATTCACTGCTGGTATTTCAGATGTGACGCTATCCAATGGCTGCCAGTGGCAACTCATAAGTGAATCATACAGCTCCTCACTCCTCTCCATGTACTGCTTATTCAGTGCTTCCACGTCAACGGGGGGGTTTGGGTCTGAAAGAGCAACGGCAAGCAGAGAGTCAACAGACAGGCGCTTTTCTAAACATTAGGGCTACTGCTAAAATTTTACTGAGGTGCTGAACAAATGGCCATCAAAGTGCATTTTTGAGTTGAATATGAGCAAATGCTCCTTGACGTCCATGATGGGTTTTTCTGTTATAAAATTCTAATGTGCGCAAATCAACCGAATGGAAGGATAACCTTCCAAGTAGTACGGGGGGAAATGAATGAGGGAGGAAACTGCAAGTACCTTCTACGTTCTCCTCTTCTGCTTCCTCCGTGGATTCCTGTGGCTGCTACAACACCAAAGACAGTGTGAGTATAATGTTGGGAGTGAAAGTCCTCTTAAATTGTTTGTGACAACCGCATAACGTCAAGGAGTGAACAAGGTCCTACTGCATTCATTTAAAGCCATCGGTACACTTGAATGGATCTAAGTAGTTCTGCAGTACATACAGAACAACATCTTACCTCTGTGGACATCTGCATGTCAGAGGGCATGGGAGGCATACCCATAGGTGGAGGTGGTCCCATCATCCCATGTGGAACTGGAGGTGGTGTAGTGTAGGGGTTATAGCCATAGTTGTAATTGTTGTACTGATCATAACCCCACTGAGGGTAGTAGTTGTTGTAGGATTGCTGGTAGTATTGCTGTTGGTAGTTGTTGTAGTTGTGGTTCTGGTTGTGGTAATTGTTAGTTTTGTTGCTGTAACCCAAAGAAAAGTAATTGTCAATTCAAATTTAATTTAAACGCTACACCATTACAGTAACTAAAAAAAAACATGTAGACACTTCAGGACAGTCTTAAGATATATAGAGAACAAATGGCCATAGACTGCATTGCGTGGTGCTGTGAAACACTGGGTCTATACCTCTTGTTTATGGCGATGCTAATTCTGATGGGTTTTCCTCCTAGGCCTGAGGCATTCTGAAACTCTTCCAGGGCTTTCTTCTGTTCACTTTCATCACCAAACTTCACGAAGCCGTAACCTCTGTGTCATGAAACAAAACACTGAAAAGTAAGCAGGAACATTCTCACTCCTCGTGTGTTTTTATCATGCAGTATAAATACAGAATTCGAAAAAATAAAAATTATTTTGATGGTAGAACTGAAACTTTTTTTTTACTTTTAATATGAAGTAGCATCACTTCAATTGTGAGTTGCTCTTGCTTACCCTATATGGGGAAAACAATAGTTTTAGCAGATTTGTCATAACGGTAACAGAGGTATACCACATCCATGTAATTCTCCTGGCTTCTTATAGAGAGAGGGGTAAAAGTAAGAGATGGCTAAAACCAAATTGAAAAAAAAAATGCATGCCAAATGACAATTTTAGGAGAAGAAAATCCAAGATCTCTTATGGTGTCCCGTTTAGTCACGCCACCTAACTCTGAGCAGCAAGAAATGTGTAAGGAATCAGAAAAGGCTCAACAAAGGAAGACACTGGCAACAGGGAAGTATATTCATACTTTGAGTTCCCATATGGATCTGTGACCACTTTGGCCCCTTTGCATGAAGGGTATTTTTTCAAGAAGAACTGATGGAGCTGATAGTCGTCCACTTCTGAAGTAAGATCTCCGACAAAGACAGAGAACTCGGGCCTAAAGGGAGAGAGGGGAAAGTATGACAGTAAATTACACACACACAAGATAGCGACGCATAAATAGCATGTAAAATGCATACATCTTATTTCTACGCAACCAGGTGGAAGACCGCTTGACCATTATAAAAAAAAACCTTTAAGAAACCATTACAGACTATACAATTAAATACAATGTTCATAACTTAACTTCATAACTTGGATTGGTCACAAATCATACCACAAACCAATTAGATTTCCAATCAAATGGACCAATAGCCAGGGCCTTGTATGCATTTTTCTCAGTAACCTTCTAAGCATGGTACCTTCCTGAATTAGACTGTTACACTCACCCACTCTCCGGCCTTTTCCCATACGTTGCATAATTCAGCTTGAACTTCCTCGGCTGTAAATGAAAGAAAGAAAACCCTTAAGAACCTTGAGCTAAACTTTGCATGTAGTAAGGTCAAAAATCGCTAGAAAGTGAACTGTATAATTAGGTAGGGAAACATTTATATGTTTACATACCTCCACCACTCAGTACAGGCTTTATCCCATTCGTCAGCTAGTTCCTAACAGAGTTTATTCACCAACTTCAAACAAAGTCATTTTACAAACAGCCTCAACCACCTTCATTAGGGAAAAAATGGAGCTCGATAACGTGCCCGTCACTTGTAATGGGTAGTGAGGCTATTGCAATAATAATCTATAACTACAAGGTGGTGGCCATGCTGATTAAGCTCTGCCATAAATATCTGTACGCAAATAAAATCAATAACTGAGTCCAAATATAGATGTATTTTACATCTATTTACGTTAGAATTCACAGAAAAATTAATAATGATCACTCACTGGATTTGATCCCGGGACCAGCTTCCCATTCAGTCTATGAACACAACGATCAACGCTGGCCTCGTCTGCCAACTCCACAAAGCAATATCCAGCAGATCCTCTGAAAGTAAGATGATAAAATAGTATAAATTTTAACACAAAAGAGAAAAATCCCCATTTGTAATTGGACTAAAAACTGTGAGTGTTGCAGTGAACACCACAACCAACTAAATAAATAAATGTATAGAAAGCTCAGTGCAGTAATGTACTCCCAAAAGAGTCACACACAGGGTTATGACTTTAGCAGTGTAGCTAAGAAAGACTGTTAAGGTTAACAACTATTTTCAGTACATCTCTGCTGTCCTACCCTGATAGCCGATGATTTATAATTTTAACACCATATGCCGTCTCCCCCATGGTGCTGAAAGCTTGCTTGATGAAATTTTCGTCCATATATGGGTCCAGCTGTAAGACAAATAGCCATTGGCTTATTATTAGGAGAATCACACACTGTACCAGGAAACTGTAAATGCATCCTATTCAAGTATGACATCGGTCATGGTCAAAGAATGACGCAAACTTCTGACAACTACATTTGCAAACCCGTAAGCATGATATAAAAACAACTAATGCATTGTATCATTTCGTTTTTAGATAGAAGTGAACTCTAGACTTCGTCGGAGTGCACTGTGTGCCATCTAGCTGACAAAACCCGAAAACTGTAGTCTTAACAAAGTACGAGTTTAAATCAACCCTAAACCAACGGTCCCGGGCGAGGGCACATGAAGTTGCAATAACGTTGGCATTTATTGCAAAGTACTGAGGCCAGGGGAGTCCACTCGAGAACTTTGATACCTAAAGTTGGCTAAGCCATCAATTTGCTCGCCTAGCTAACGACCGAGTTGGGAAATGACCGTGCCACCTATCGCTGAGTTCGTAAAGAACTACTATAACCTAGCTAGATATTAGCCAACTCTAGCGATCGACTTATCATTAAATACCGAAAACGTTGCCAAGTAAAACAAATGTGTTTCCGCGCGCCGTATATCATGTATATGAAGTGCACTTTCTAGCTCTGAAACTATAATCACGTAGTTAAAATACAAAATGGTAGTAGCTTGGAGAGCTAACGCTAGTTAGCTAATGTTCACGCAAGCTAGTGTTAAGTTTGTTAGCTATGCTAGCGAACAACTTCCACATGTCCTAGCGCCACAACAAATGTTCATCATTTCACAGATTATTTGAAAACTTACGTCACCCATCCACAGGCTTGTCATTCGATTAAACATATTGACGATAAAATGTTACCACCTAAACAAGCAACTGATTTAATGTTCAGATCTAAGAAGCTTAAAACAGCAATCGCACGTCGCCTGCGTATCTTGCTTTCGAGCGTTCCTGTGTATATAGTGAGATAATGGCCACTTCCTTGTTACACGTAACACACTTGCGCAGTAGTTTTCGCCTTCCTCTGACAGATTCGATAGAAACTGCTATGGCGAGACCGTAAAGGTTACGTTTCACGTTTTACTTTTCAGTTTCATCTAGGCCTACTTAAATTGAACGCTATTGGTTTTGAAACGGTCACGGGGTACGTCTCAGCAGATATCGAATCACTTCTGTAATTGCCTACTAAATTCTGTTTCATTCCTTACTTAAATTTACTGCATCCACAATGTTTTTTTTTAAATAATGTACCCGTAGTGTCTATTTGAGTAATAACAGTTAGGCGTACAGTGACCAGTAATTTACAACAATTCGACATGGTCCCAGACTGTTTTATGATACCATGGGATCTTTTCATTTACCACCCGACAACAATGTGTACAACAACGAAATCAAAGTTAGGCTGAGAAGGACGAACAGTGACAAACATAGCCATGCTATTAAATATTTCACATTGTACGATAGGGGGCAGCAATACGTATCATGACCAAACCTTTCCTCAGAAAAACACGACCGAAGAAGCGTAGAAACCTTTCCACGCTGTGATGACTTTGGTGTGATATTGCAGGCATTGTCAACTTAAGTCTACCGTAATGAACACAATAAAATATATAATTCCACATTTACTGGGAACAAGGAGTCAATGCTGGTAAGCCTTATTAATCATTTCCACCAGAAAAGCAAATTGTTAGTTCGCATATATTCTGTAGCTTAGATAGCTAAATTAGGTAAGCAGTTAGCGAAATAAGCTAGCAATTCGGGTTCACATTCAAAACCATCTGATCTTGGGTTGGAATTAATACATAAGATTACACAAAGATACAGAAATATACAGCTCTCCCTTGGTCTGGGTGACGTAAACGCAACCTCCATTTCCTTCTCGCTGTTCTTCAGTGCAACCATGCATGGTTTTGTCGTTCTAGTCGATCGGAAATCTGAAATTGTTTCCATGTAAAATCGGTGCATGATGTCATGTGAACACTCAGAATTCTTAAGTATTTTTCTTTAAAACAAATATCAGTTCTGTGTCCCTGGAATGAGAGTTAATGGTCCGACCTTAGAAGACTTGTTGGCTTGGTCCAAGAATTAGCACCAATGCATATATAGATAGATAGATGGATAGATTGATTAAATGTGTTGTCGTCATAACCAGATGTTCTGAACAAACGCATAAAACGCAGAGGCAACTGTTTCAACTTATTTATGATTGTTATTCGAATCCCACAGGGGTCATGTGACACAGCACCTCATATCCAAGGGGAATCAAACGCGAGCCATCAGTTCTTCAGCTCTGTCAGCTTTCAATGCAGGACACCTCACTCTGCGGCACGGAACGCTGACCACAAGTGCAGAGGGACTCGGTATTTTTCAGCAGCTACCGTGGCATTACCAACAGGTTCGAACTGGGAAACGGGGTACTGAGTACCAGCCTAGTAACATCAAGCGGAAAAGGACCCATGGCTGGATTAAGAGAATTAGCACACGAGGTGGAATTGAGGTGATTCTACGCAGAATGCTTAAAGGACGAAAATCCCTTACACACTGAGAATCTAAAGTTGGACTTTGTTTGTTTGTTTGTTTGTTTGTTTGGTGGGGGGGGGGGGGGCGCTTATCATAGAGCGTGTTCAATTGAACTACAAACTGATTCAGAAATTAATATGTAAGGAATAAAGACTTTGAAGTGATTGGATCATGTGTCTTATTTCAGAAGGTAACTGGCAAAGACATCTTCAACCTTTGCAACAACTGAAATTTATTAATTATATTTGAAGAGAAAAGCAGACAAGAAGAACATAAAAATGAAAACCTCCAGGGAAATTTGAAATATGTTATGGAAGGCAACTAAACTATGTTATAGAAAGAGCAACAACCACAAAAAAAACAATTTGACAAGACATGAATCAATGCAAAATTAAAAATACAAAGCAAAATGGAAAAAATGGAGATACATTTGGGAAGAAGTCTAAAAAATGCAAACAGGTATTTAGAGTTAGCTCTCAACATTTTAGGTTTTTCCTTTTTATGGAAAGAAACCCTTAGTTTTAAGTAGCATAAGCATGTTATGGCATCACTAAAGGGGGTGCATTTAGAAGAACAGTTTCAGATTTATGAAATAACACTGTCCTCAAATTTTGAGGAGGGTGAAAAAGTACTACAATACCTAAGATGCCAATGCCAACTAATAATCTACTAGAGATCAAAGCTTGCATTTCTGCAAAAGCCATACCAACATTCATTTTCTGCAGGTTTGTGATAGCGGCCCTGAGGTCATAAAGAGTTCTTAGATATATATTGTTTGTCACATCACAGTTCATCTGTTTGCTTAAACTTAGTAAGGATTGAGAAGTCACTCTGCTTTTAAGAGATTTATCAGTTGCAGTTTTGAATACAAATGGGAAAATGTCAGAAAGTAGAGAGTAATTTACAGTCAAATGTGCATCAACAGATAATTTAAAACAATGTTTTTATTCTAGGAACAAAATGAGGACAAGATGAACAAACCTCTCATTTTAAATTCGTCTAAGAAGATATCTCTTTACCTGCCTGTAATGACCTAAACTGAAAGCGGATGTGATATTTAGTGGAGAAAAAATAGTACGTTGAAAACTTTGGACATATCTAGGCTATATTGTATATCATTTAAATGCACGTCATATGCACCGAGATCACTGATTGGTGTGTCGCACACCACAGTAAAAGATGACTTGCAGCTGTTTACTGTCGTCGAGGTAATCTACTGACTAGCAGATGATGCCCTTACCGTCTAGTTGAGTATCAGAAGTATTAGTTTTCGTTTAAAACCGCTGACCGAGTACAACTCACTTCGCTATGCAATGGGTGATCGAAGTTCCGTCAAATTGTTAGCAAAAGCAAGTGTTTGTTGTTAAACCCGTGTAAGCTAGCAATTGCGCAAGGCTTGCAAGCCTCGCAACTGACTATTTGAAAGCTAGTATCTCTTAGCTGCGCATATGTTAGCTCTATGTTTTCAGTGAATTACAGATAAAGCCAGCAAGTGAGCTTATTAGCTAATGGGGTGTTATGCTTCAAGTTTACAGCTTTTAGGAGTTTACTCAGCGTGGAGCAACAAATCATGGATAAGGTAATCATTTCTTCGTGGATTTGCATTGGATGTGCAGCTTCATCTGTCAACTAACCTAGCGTTACTTGCGCAAACATAGTTCGCTTACTAGCTAATGAGAGCAACCATGCAAGTTATGCGCTTCGTTTATTTGGTCTATGTAGGTATTATTTTTGAAGCCCGTTATGCTGAAGTCACAGTTTAAATTATGTTGCTCACACGAGAAATGCGCTGTTTTGCAAACAGAAGGTGCTACTAAAATTACTGACTGAAGTAGCCTCCAAAAGAACGCAATATTTCCAGTTAGCTGGCTAAGCTAGCTGTCACCTTACGAGGCCGGCCGTCGTGCACTGTTAATCACTGGGAGACGCGTTGATTTTGTCCCAAAAATGGGCAATTAATATTTCATTTAATTAGATAATGACAGTGTGTATATGTATGTATTTTTCTTTCTAGGCCGATTTTTTGAAAGGATTACCAGTTTATAACAAAAGCAATTTCAGCAAGTTCCATGCAGATTCTGTCTGTAAAGCTTCGGTAAGTACATGGATAACAATTAAGGATGAAGTGAGAGTTACTCAGATATACTGTGTCATAAGGTGTGCTGACACTGTTACCGGTTCTGAGAGGAAATAAAGTCTGTAAGTTTAAGTGGCTGCCCACATATTCTCCTCATGAACAGAATCACTTTAGGAAATTGTTGTAAATGTAAAATTCTGTTGTTAATATGATGAGTCAGTCCTTTATATAGTAAATAATACTGTCCAGGTTGTTTACAAAATTCATGGAAGACCAACAAGAGACAAGATCATTCCTATATGTTACCATCCCACTCTCCCTTATGCCTTAGCTTGTTCTGTCTATATCTGTTTTCATGTAGAAATCTATTGTACATTTTATTGCAGAACAGAAGACCTTCTGTATACCTTCCAACACGTGAATATCCCTCTGAGCAGAGTGAGTCAGTTGCAATAACCCATTGCATATGTTATGTTTATGCTTCTCACGTGGAATTATTTGTTTTACAGTGTTAAGCTACTGTTGTTTTATAAAATGTAGTGTGGCATCCACGTTTGGACACTCCTTTCCATATCTGTTGTGTAGGTTTTCATGGCTTTCATTTTTTTTCTTAATCCTCAGTTATTGTCACGGAAAAGACAAATATTCTGTTACGATACCTTCATCAGCAATGGGATAAAAAGGTATGATGTCTGCTCATAACATTTGAAAAGAAATATAACTTATTAATTTTCCCCTTAAACATTGGTGAGTGTCATATGTGGTAACATTTGGTACACTGGAACATATATGCTTGTATTCTATCTGTCTATCTATCTGTATGTCTGTTCGTCAGCCTGTCTTTATAGATATAGGTAGATGAATATCAGTCAGGATGCATTAAAGTAGCCTTTTTCTCACAATTTACCTCAACAGAATGCAGCCAAGAAGCGAGAACAAGAACAAGCAGAGGGAGAGAGTCCAGCACCTCCCCGGAAAATAGCTCGAACAGGCAGTCGAGAGCTGACTGAGGACTCTTAATAAGACTTGTATGGAGATGTTTTCTCGATGGAGGGTGCTCGCTCAATAAGCACAGAGGGATGATATCAATGCTGACGGATACAAATTCTGAAGGCGGTCAAAATATTTTCGGGCTGACTTTCAGAGTCTTTTTGTTTTCCTAGATTATCCCACGTAACTACTCTTCATTTAACACTTTTCTCATTTGATCCTATTTATAGGTTCACAGCTAATCCAATGTGGTACAATAGTAAAGTCTTCCTCCTTTGTTGAATTTGCCTGTTAACTCTTCAAAATTGTTCTGTATTGTGCTTGAGAATCTGGTGATATCTCCCACAGAGTTTTGGTTCCGTTTCTTTACTTCAGTACATAAACAGAGCTTGGAATCTATTTGAATAATGTGCTCACTAAACAGTAGTCTTGCATATTCAGTGACAATAATAATGACTTGAATGATCAAAATCAGTCACCTGGATGGTTATATTAAATTTTTAAGTTTCATGTTCTCTTGAAATATGCTGTCAAAAGGCCTGGCTCTGTTGTATTAATACTCCAAGCACACTTTGTTTCAGGTAGCTTCTCCAGCATATACTGTTATCTGAAGGAGGATGTATATGCTACATAGCAATTATGCGGATTTGTTGCTATGCTCACATTTGCATGTGTTGTGAAAAGTATACCTTGTTAAGAATTTGTTAACACAGTTTTTGTTTCAATATAAATGTACAGTATTTGGTACACTTTTTCAAGAATGTGTTTTGATTTTTTTGGGGATTCTTAAATTAGGATGCCACATGGAATTAGCGTTGGATTAGGTTTTGTTAATGTGAGTGAAAGATCTGAACCACCTCTGTTGCACAAGGACATCAAAACAGCAACTTGTGTGGTGATAGACCACTGCAACAAACGAAGAAGGTGAATGTTGATGATGTAGTGATTGGAGTGCCCTCTTGTGTATTCTGCTGGTAACACATAAAACAGTTGCAAGATGGAATGTTTTATCATGGTACTCAGGTAATTATAATGATTTTTCATTGCAAATCAAATGTTGTGATTCAAATTCAAGTGCGGTGCACACGTAATTACTTCCTCACCTCATTAAACGAAATGTTTCTTATACCAAAATATTTTGACACTTTCTAGACAGACTAAGCAGCACTCAGGGTTGAAAAGAGGTTGTCAGATCAAAGCAAAAGTGGGGTTCGGATGAACTTTGTGAGGCCCAGTGATCAGAGCGTTGTGCAGTAATGACTGAATAAGACTTTCAGTTTTAAGTTCATATGGAATACTGGCACAACAAAGGTTTAAAGTAGTTTATTTAACCAATCAGATTATAATTTTGTTGTTGATTTGTTGGTTTATATTAAAAAAATACATACAAAAGAAGAAATAAGAAAAATATAGTATCTTTACACCATTAATGAAAAGAAAAATGTGAATCACAGTTGCTATGTTATAGACTCAAGATGTCTCCAAATCATAAACCACGAGTCTTATTCAGCAGGTTGTATTGCAGCATGCTTTCTCTGTGAAATGATGATGGAAAAGCTCAGAGAAAAAAAATACCAACTAAATCCCAAAAATGCTTCAGCATTCTTTTACATGCAACCTCCTCTGCTTTGTGGTTGGTTATGCTTCACCCAAGCAGCAAATAACAACACAGTATTAATGTACACTTGGTATTGAGACACTTCTTAAATTCAGTAATAGTATATGCATTCAATTATTTGCTTCTGAGAGTGTGAAGAATATTTCTTGTGTCACTTTTCATACTCATTGTTTTTTCTTTGTATTTGAACCTGAGTCTGTGCTCTCTTTATCTTCCTTAGGAACAAGCATCTCTTCTTGTGCCCCAGTCTGGTTATCGTTTGTATGCTGTGTATTTGATGCCCTCACCACATCTCCTTGTTTGGGCAGCTGTTCTCCACTGACACAGCTTGCCCCTTCTGCTTTAGCAAAGTTAAAAAGTTTACCTGGGTTAAAGGACTGGGATTTCTCTTGGCCGGCGGAGGCAGCTGTTGATGACAACGCCGATGCTGACACCCCTGTGGAAGCGTCCTTTTTTCCCTCAGGGGACTTGAGGAACTTAAAACTTAGAAACGCTTGATGTTTTGGCTCGTTGCTTGTGGGGGAAGTGCTTGAGGTAAATTTACTCTGCAGTGGGATGATTTGTTTCAGCTTCATCACGTTGTTGTTGCCCAGCAGGGAACTGGGTCTCTTCGGCTTGTCTCCCACAGACCCTCCAGAGCTGGTCTTTGTTATAGAACTTTTTTCTTGTTGGTAGTCCCCAGCGCCCCCAGGTCCAGGCTTATCTGATTGGCTGTTTTGTCTTGCTAGCCTCTGATGCTCCTCCTCCTCACGTCTTCTCTTCTGCTGCTGTTGGTGCTGCTGCTGAGCCAGCCTTTCATGTCTCTGAGAGAGGTAAACAGAGCAAAGCTTAGCACACAAACACAACTACACTCCATCCCCCCCCCCCCCAAGATTTGTTTATTGGTTTCAGCATTTTACAGCAGATATGGATTTGCCGCAGTTGTTTTTCTGGCTGAGGATGAACATGCTAGGTCAACCGGCCTTGCTACCTTAAGAGCCTCCCGACGTCGGTACTCAAGTTTGGCCATCTCGTTCACCACCCACTCTGGGATGTCAGGGATCGCCATATGAATGATGTACTTCAGGAGAATAGCAAAGTGCTTGAAATGATAGGAGAAACAGAGACAGAATATATTTAATGACAAGAATATATTGTGCTAAAATGCATTTCAGTTAGTGTTGGTATTGGGTCCATATTGCATGCTCCTTAAGTAGTTTTTGTAGCCTTCAGTATAATTGACTTGTTTGTGTTTACCTCTAGTATCACTATAGAGACTATGGTCATCTCTGGGCTTAGCCAGGGGAACAGACGCTGTAGCTGGCCACACTGACCGATGAGGTAACAGTTCACTATAATGGCAATCAGACCCATGGCTTCCATTGCTGTCTGCGTAAACAGGAATTTAAAATATGTTGCTTTTGTGGTTTACGGCATACTCTGTGCAGTAGTTACAACTGCATTCATTTCACTTTTTGTCACCACAATATCAATATTACATGTAAATCCGGAGGGCTTGACACCCCTTACCTGCCAATGTCCAATGTTCTCCACCCTTTGGCCAAAGGGTCTTTGAAGACCTGTGCAAAGTTTTAAGGCATCACTACGGATCTCAATTATGTTGTTGATAAGGGCACACATGGCTGCCAGAGGAAAGGCAGAGGAGAAAAGCACGACGTAGCCAAACTGAATGAACATTTCTTGGTAATCCTGGAGGGTATCCTGCAAAACAACGCAAACCAACTTAAAACGATATCTGCCTGGTCATTCCGTCTCATTCTCTTCAAATTTGAAGTCAAATTTGGGTGGTTGACTGAATAATCTGATATTTTCCACTGTTCAAAAGATGTTTAAGGGTGTAGGCCCAAAAGAAGACGTACCTCATAGGTAAGCATGCAGCTCTCAATCTCAGGTTGAGTTAGGACTGTGGATTCAACCTCCTCTGGAGGGTCAATCCAAGATATTTTTTTGTTCTCAGTGTGTTCAGTTTCTTTGGATTGTGTCTTTCTTCTCTTGAGAAAATCAGCATTACTTTGGGGCCCTTCGAGGTTACCTGAGATGTCACAAGCCTCAATCTCCTCATCATCACATATCTCAAAGTCCATTCCTTCCTCCACCAGTGTTGGACTGCCATCATCCAAGAAGATGCCATGAATTTGTGTTGACATGGTTTTGCATTCCACTTTCTCTGTGAAACTGACCTTCCTTTGTTTTAGACCCACATCATCATCACAATCTTCAGCTCTTATTGTTCTGTCACCAGCGATAAGACTTGTCCTCTGTATTTTCTCTGTCTGCACAGGTTGGTTGCCAGGTTTCTTCAGGTCCTTTATGGTCTGGTAAGTCATTTGAGCCTTTTCTACAGCTAGATTACCATACTTAAAAAGCAAAGTGTGCATAAGGTCCCACAGTGTTCTGAAAACACCGAGCTTGTGGTGCTCGTATAGATATGGATGTAGAACTTCTTTGATATTTTGTAAGAATTGACGGAAGATCAGTAAGGTGGCCAGCATCTGTAAGTAGAGCAGCTTTAGTTGTCCTGCATATTCTTCATTATGTAATTATTAAAAATATGTACTTTGGCTCTTACCTCTCTCAGTCGCTCCATATCTTTCAGGTAGAACCCAATGTAGAAAAGGCTGAGGTAAGAATTTATAAACTGAAACTTTAAAATGAGGAAGACACTAGTTATAGACATGTTGCTGATGGTGAGGCAAAAAGAAATAAAATATATATAGAGAGAGAAAATGATGTATAGAATGGAAGAACTTACAAAAACAGTCTTTATGATGAGATTATTTTCATAAGTACTCTGTAGTCTGTAGTTTTCTGAAAGAAAAAGGAGGTGAAGGAAGAACTTCTGTGAATAAATATTTCTTTCATACATATTTGTCTTAAATACAAGTAATGTCAGCATTGCTTTACCCATATCATTGAGCCAGACTGCAATTTTCTTGTACACTTCATCACATGTGGACACAGTTATGGCCAGCAGGATTTTTGGAATAAATCGTGTCACACTGGGTAATCCTTTCATTTCAGTAACAAATTCCTGTTAAATAGTAAAGCAACACATTAACAAAAGTCATGACAGTTGGGAGTTATTCTGATATTCAGCCTATTCCATCTAACTGCACTTTGGGATTTTTTTTTTTTTTCTGATGCATCATTCTTGCTCATACATCAGACTTCAGTCCAGAATCTTCCTTGATGGATGGTGGACATTTGCATGAAAATGACTGACATACGCATATGAAGTTCAGTTCAGGATACAGACTGCACTGAATAATTGAGATCTTTTTTTTAAATTATTTATGAATGAACATTTCTGCCTTTTGTAATTGAGACCGTTGTTCTTACTTGGAGCTCCAGGCAAATGAACATAGCCAGACAGACAAAGCACAGACAAAGGATGCAGATGGGAAGGCTGACCAGCCAGCAGAAGGCTCTTCTCTTCCAGGGTGGATAGTAAAACTCCTCACACCCTGTCACAGGACTGCGGCGTTTCACACCCTGATTCAGACACAGCACAACATCTCATGCCATATATAATGTAAGGACTGAAAACAGTAGAAATATGTATCTCATCATGGTTTTGATATTCAAGCCAGAAGGAGCAATACGTCATTTTGCTTTACCCGAAACTGTGGCCGAGGCTCTTCCAGAGGTTCAGCAGGAGTATCGAGAGTGCCCCACTTGTATGCTAATTCAGCCTCCCTCCGTTTCCATCTTTCCAGGAATAGCGTTGCCCACACCACGTTAAAGAGGGCAAATACCACACAGCACACATCCTGACTTGTCTGTTTTATGTAGAAATGCAGCCAGTGAGTTTACACCATTATTCAGTGGTTAAAAGATAGAAATGTGTGGGTATTTCTTCTCAAGAATATAAATCATATGAAAAAAGATAAGTAAGAGTTTCAGTTTAATCACTTACCTGATCATTTTCAGAGAGTATCCATAGCAAAAAGCCAACCACTGCAGGATACAGCATAGAGTTGGTGTAGAAACCCAACCAGGCGAAGTACATGGCAATCTTAACCCCAAAATAATCACAGATATCATCTACCAGTAGCAGGAGAACACAAAGATATGTGAACAAATCAGGTCCGTTGGATGTGCAATTGCTAGACTAATTTTCACAGCTTCTAGACCATGTGATTTTTAATTTTTATATTGTGCTTTCTATGGAATCATTTGACTCAATTTCTGTATCCATGCTCAGAACAAATGAGAAAGTCTAAAAACCAGGGATATTTAGTTGTGCCACCTCATAAGCTTATACAAGAGCCATAGGCAAGATAAATGCACATTTCAAAACTTTAAATGCTTTTTCTCACATTCTTCATGCAGTCCAACAAAGATACAGATATATAGTTAAACCAAAGCATATACTTTCATGTAAACTGTTGCATTTGTGTTAGAAAGTCATATTTTGGGAATGTTTCTCACCCAGTGGTTGTCTTTCACAGACTGCCTGGACCCAGGAGGTCATCAGCTGACTGAGAATTCTTTGCTCATGCAGAGGAAACAGTTGAATAATTACTCCTCTTGCTTTTAACTCTGGTACTGAAAAGGACACTGTGTTGAATATGGCACTGCATACGAATTCCAGTGTTTATTCTGTATATTTTATACAGTCTCTACAAAAACACAAATTAAGTGGCTGATAAATACAGTTAAAGTATATAAAGTACGATTAGAGTATGTAAAAACAGACAATGTACAAGTGTTTTAGAGATGTCAAATCACAGCACTGGTATGACCACAAAAACGTATTGAAAAATCATAACATGTCATGAATTATCCAAAAAAAAAAAAAAAAAAATTGGGGGGGGTTTAGAGTGTTTACTGATTGGCTGTCCTTCCAGGAAACTGATATTGTGAAGGATGTCACCCTGTTTGGCCCTCAAGTTATCCAGCCAGTACCTTATAATGTTCTGTCGCTCCTGGGAAGACAGTGGAAAGTCACCTTATAAATCAGCACATCAAACAAAAAGGTTTTACATACAGTACGTCGGCAGCCTAGGGATTAGAGGCTGACCTGTGATGTGAAAAAACACAGCTCACTCTCTATGTTCTCATAGATGTCATCTTGTGCACATGAAAATCTGCGAGTTCCACCTCCAAATTGTGGTTTCACAGTTTTTTGCATGCCCATTTGCTCTGCACCACATAGCAAGCTGAGAGGAGAGAAGGACACACAGCACAAGTTCAACAAACAGAGTTTCGCTAAGAAAATGTATATTTAAATTGATCAAGTCAAAATGATCCTGCGGCAAAGTTAAGGAAAAAAAGTAGAAATTGAAAATAGCTGGCAAAGCATTTTTAAACATCTGTAGCATGCACCGTAAACTAGTGTGAAATTAGCATATTCACAGTGTCTTACTTTTCAAAAGTTGAAGTTATGAAGAAAGCGTATTCATGATTATGATTATGTTGTCGAATCTGGATTACTATTTGGGGTATTCCTAGTCGGATTTGATTAAGTAGCCACAACAAAGTGTGGTCATCTGTAGTGTCTGTGAAGGGAGAAAATTACACATTACACCAAAATCTTAAACATCTAAAGTCTATCTTTTAGTAATCCCTTAGATCAAAATAGCAACTGACAGCAGGAAAGCAAAAATCAGTCAAAGGTTTCACTGAAAATAAAAAAAAACAAACACACACACACACATTTTGATTTTAATATAGTTGTTGGACAGGATGAACAATAATTCATTCTGATTCACCTTACCTGCAAATGTCATGACAACATCACAGTTTTCAATGGGCACCATCTTCATCCTGGATTTATGGTTCATGATGTACTGCCCTGCCTGTAAGAGGTGATGTCCTAGCAGATTTATCACCCATTGGAAGGAGGATAGAGAGGTAGAATACTTTGTCAGTGATAGAACCATTGCATAATTGATTCATTCCCTTTACACAAATGGTCTGTTCCAGTATATTAAACTGTCGTTAGCCTCTTAATGAAGATACAGGAAAAAGAAAATGGTCCTATATTTCTCAGTCAGACATGCATTAAATACTTTTTTTACTGTAAGTATAGCCCATCATGGTTACCGTACTGATAACAATACCTTATTTACTGCCAAAGTAAGTTATCTTAACTATGAATGGCAAATTAATGAGACCAGAGAACTGAGTAAATGACTAATGTTGTTTCACATTCAAATTGAGCCTGCTGAAACCTCAAACAAAATCTCAAACAAGCTTACTACTAAGTTTACATTCGAGTTCTCATCTTATCCAGGTCAAATGAAAGTGACACATTGACAGAAGTGCCATTGAAGCAAAGACACGTGTATCTCTCATTGAGGAAACAACTGAATAAAAGAAAAAAATATTCCCACTATCTCGCACTTTTCTCCCCATCCCAAGTGCTACAGTAATCACAGCCAATTCCAGTCATGTGACTGCTGGGACACTGTAATTTTTCATGTCTCCATAGCCTTTTCTGATTAGAAGCATCACTGCATATCTAGTAAATCAAAATGTCAATCCTTGTATTCTCCAGTGTCCTACTCAGCCCCGCTCACCCTGACATTTCAGTTAATAATCACAATAAAATTCTTTCAGCTCCTTCACATTTCAAGATTCAGACATGCTCTTCTGCACTGTAGCATTCTTGATTGCCTAAAGGCATCCATTATCTGATGGTACTTTCCATTGCTGTTGCCTCTGTGTTATCTTCCTCATTCTGGGAATTCCAATTGAATCGGTGTATGATTGATTGCACACTGTCAAGAACGGAGAAAGTGGCTTGGACTAACCCCCTTCCTCCACTCCACACTTAACAGTACAGTTCTCGCTATTCAGAAAAAATATTATATATGTGAAGTGATGTAACAATGCTGCAAATGACAGAACAGAAAATATTTCACACTTTGCTGGTTTACACAAAGCTTGCAAAACTCAAGCGCTGAGTTTGGATCACTAGAAGAACTTCTCCATAAATGTGTGATATGGTCTGTGTTTTCTGATGATTTAGCACCCATTGAGCACTTTAACAAAGAACAAACTGGGAGAAAAAAATTACTGTATTACTACGAAGCATGACTGTATAAGAAGTTAGGAGTCTTTAAATAAAGTAAAATTACTATATAATGCCCCTTGCAGCATTTCAAAACTTAATATTATACCCCTTAATCACTAACTTGCTCTTTCACAAATTCATGTACAAATGCACCATATCGTTATTACTAAAAGTTCACCTCTCAAGCCTTTGGTGAACGTCTGGTAATCTCAAATACATTCAAACTGATAATCCTTTATAACAGTTTTACGCATCAATTTAGATGGTGTTGAATTTTCAGCAGGTCCACCATATGAAAGGCCAAAAAGACCATGGACTCACAGCGGGACTTACACAGTAGACTATTTTTGGGACACCAATTCAATAAAATGACAAGAAATGAGACCGAGATATTTTTTCAAAAACGTTTCAAATTTGTTCACAATTACGATAAAAAAAGATTTAATAAGATCTTACATAAATACCTGTAATGGTCATATCGAGACATAAAACGGGTATGTTTGAATACAGGTGTTTTATATGCAATAACCGGGTCGCACGACCACATCTGTTTAAGCTACATTTGATATGGAAATCCTGTTTTCTGCCGAGGACAAACTACAACTGCGAGTTCAAATATGATGAAGTAAAATAAAATGCGCTCGTGGAAATCTCGTCTAAAAGCGCAGCACTTGTCTCAAATGGTTTGAATCATGTTGATAAGCAAAGGGTCGATTTATACAGAAAGACATTCCAGTGGAAAACCCAGTGGATTTGATCGCATTTCTTAAATGCACATATAAGATTTATGATATCAGCGAGAATAAATTCACTCTAATATGATGGTAACAAATACCCACCTATCACTCCCGAAGACATCGTTCTCGTATACAGTGTTCAACGAGCACTCGTTCTTCACATTTCTTCACTCCGTCTTCTGTGGTGCTGAAACTGCGGTGTTATAGCTTCAGGCAGACCGGATGTTCCACCAGCACAGAGAACCTTCTGTTGGTGCAAACAGGTGCACACAACACCAGCAGGATATAAAGAATTTAGAGCACATAGCTTGTCGAAAACAGAGGGTCATATGCTAGTTGTTATGCGGTAGTGTAGGCTATCGTACCTGATACCAACCCTTAAAATTTCCGCCATAACATGACTGAATGGTCAGGTATTACTCGACGTGAATTGACCCTTTTTAGAACGTTTTTAATGCATCAAGTGGTCTGCTTACTCCCAGTGCATGTTTGGATGGTAGTTCTGCTCAGGCACTGTCCTTGGTTGTGTGGTGGGGCTTTATGTAACGTGGCATGCATAATTGATTGATGTCTCCCCGCACTAGAATGGAGAATGCTTAGAATGAACGATAAACGCTATGCGTCGAGTCAATTAAAATTATCCAGCGGTTTTAACTTTCGGTATGGAGAGAATGTTCTAGGGAAGGCCGTTTCCGCCACTTAAAAAAAAAAATCAAGTCACATAGTATGTCATAATAATGAGAACGTATCTCGTAATTATGACTTTGTATCTCTGAGATACTAAGTCATAATTACAAGATACGTTCTATGAGATAGTAAGTCATATATGTGATAGTAAGTCATAATTATGATATGAAGTCATAATTATGAGATACATTATCATTATTATGACATATTATGTGACTTGATTTTTTTTTTTTTTCAAGTTGAAGAAATGGGCTGCCATCATTTTCAGACATACCAGTGATCTGCTTTTTTCCTTTGTTTTGTTTTGTTTTGTTTTTTCTTGCAACACGATAAAGCAGGAAGCTGTACTGTAGTATCCACTATCTTAGAGACCTGATTTAGCCATTGCATTAGTATTTGTGTTTTCATAGCTGAAAAACAAAAGGTTCCTTTAGCAGCTGTCCCCACTACAGACCAGCAATAGACAATAAGATACTGGAGAAAGTAAGTGCCCTTTAAACTAGCAATATTTATGTTTTGTAAGTGACAACATCATATTACCTACATCATTTTTCATTTTTGTTTTCTGTGTCTTACCTGCATTCTCTTAGAGTTTTAGGAAAAGGCCAAATTTCTTTTTATGAGAACATTTGGACATTATTGACTTTAGAATCTATAACATCACTGGCAGTATCCATTAAGATGTGTCATGAGCATAAAAGATTTTGTATTTGTTAATCGCCCAGAGATTTCTCTTTTAGACATTAGCTTCGAACGCCATCCACAAAGTCAACATCTGAAAACTGTTGTAATTCTGTATATGGCTGTAACTTAGTGACACTGCAGGTGTTATTTTCCTTTTTTTGCAATTTCCAAAGCACATAACACGAGTTGAGCTTTCTAAAATTATTGCCATATTGATGCTCATTTGCTCAGATGCAAACAGATAAAATACTAATCCCAAGGATTCCTGACATTAACAAATGCAATTATATTAGTGGCCTCTGATTTAAAGATGTTTTGATTCCATTAAAGTCCCAGTCTTTAAGTTTCACTGAAAAGTATTTTGCCTTCCATATGCATGCATGGCACATCAGCCCATTTACAGCTAAATAATTTCAATATTACAGCATTTTGCTATAACTTTAAAGACAATCAGAAAGTCCTGGTTTTTTGGTTCTCTTTTCTTTGTCTGATCAGAGTAGTCATACAGTGATTTCTTTCTCTTTTTCAAGTGAACCCTGACCAAGAAGGAAGTGGCGAATAAAACTACAAAGGGATCATTAAACAGGCAGACTAGTATGACTAGTGTGACTGGTGTGACTACCAAAGCAATTAACAACAAATTATCACATTTTTTTGTTTGTCCTGTCTTGTTTTGTTTTGTTTTTTTTAGCTCACTGACTTGTCTTTAAGAATCAGTCATGGAGGTAAGTTATATCAATTTCTTTTCTTTTTCTTTTTCTTTTTCTTTTTTTTTGTTAAGTAAGGCAAGAGAATGGATCATTATAATCAAAGGTTCACCTTGCTGCACACCAGTTGTAATGTAGGTTCTTTTGATGCTGGAATGGGAGAAAACACACAAATATGTGTGAGTTGTCCACTCACTCACTCATTATCTAAGCTGATTATCCTAAGTAGGGTCACGGGGGGTGCTGGAGCCTATCCCAGCATTCATTAGGCGAAAGGCAGGGAAACACCTTGGACAGGTCACCAGTCCATCGCAGGGCAGACAAACACATTCACACTTAGGGGCAATTTAGTATCTCTAATTTGCCTGACCTACATGTCTTTGGACTGTGGGAGGACACCAAACCTCCTGGAGGAAGCCCATGTAAAACACGGGGAGAATATGCAAACTCCATACAGAAAGGACCCTGGCCGCCCTGCCAGGAATCAAACCCGGGACCCTCTTGCTGTGAGGCAACAGCACTAACCACTGCATCACCCACTCACCCCATGAGTGGTCCAACAAAGGCCCAAAAGTGTGTCAGTATAATGGTCTCATTATTGAAACAGAATGTGTCGGTACTGACAGTCCTGTAGTGGTGACAAATCTTTGAACATCCTATGTTAATCTGCCATAATACTTCGTTTGGTAGGTCCTTTCACCTTATGAAACGCCTGTCTATGTTGTTGGTATAGACAGTAGTGTAGACCAGAGAGAATGTCTGATGATTGAGTTTTTAACAGCTAACATTTTAGATGATATCCAGAATGTTGTCATGAGAGACAATGCATCACTGGCAACCACATCACATCTTAGGACTGAACTCATGGCGCAGCTGTGAGCAGTAAAGAATCTTTAAACAAAATGGGTGGGAAGCGACACCTGTACAAAATGAGATGTAAAAAGTTTGGTAAGAAATGCACTTCTTTGCTTCAATATATCCATTAAGTGCCTTGCTAACTTTAAAGGGGCTTAAAATTTTTTGTTGTGCAGTGCAGTCTCTTAGGGATTATTGTAAGGTTAAAATTGACTGTAATCCAAAGTCTCTCACTGCAACGCTGCTCAGTCCTTGTGTGATTTATTCAGTCGGGGCTGGAGGAGTTAGTGTTTGAAGCGTTTGAAGGGGAAGAAAAAAAAATTGTCAGACATAGACCTGATGGTCACACACTCCCTCTACTGGCCTGTCACAGAATTTTTTTCTCTTTCTGTAGTAATCAGTTTTTAATCAGCATTTAAATGTTCAAATATATCAAGCACAGCTTCAGCCCAGCTCATGTTTTAGTAATGGAATAATGTTTAATAACATTAGAAAACAGCCCATTCTCACTCTTGCTCTCACGATGTGGATGTTGTTCTTTAATTTGTGCCGTGAGGCAGGTGCAAGAGAACCCTGAACTTTCTAAGTGGTACACTCTCATCAGCTTTGGATAATTTGATGTGATTTGAACAAATTAATGTATTTTAAGATTGCAGTCTCAGATTAAATTAGCTTGACTTAAAAAAAAAAAAAAATCTGCCCAGTTGCGTAATCCTCTCTACCAAAAGGCTTTAGGTTCTGTTGACCAGGAGACCATCCCACCCAGCTGCCTGTTGCGTTATCATCTGGGTACGAATAAACAGGGAAAAGTTTTACCCTCAAATGTCTTTACCAGACTGGCAGCACAGGGACATAAAAAGGGGCAAGCAAATAGGAAGCACAATTAGCGCTTGCGGATGAGAGCAGGAATGGTAGCGACAACAGACAAAAGGGGTCAGAGTTTCATGACCCAGGTAGGAAGGAGGTAGCAATAATAAGCACCCATTCTTTTCCTGTAAAAGGGTGGAGCAGTGAAATGTACCTTAAGCCATGTTTCACAACAGCGTTAAGAAAAGAGAGAAAAAAAAAAAGCAGTGAAACTGAGAAGTGAAGCTGAGAAGTATCTCACAGTATCTTAAGCTTATTGCTCTAACGGACTTTAAAATATCATACATTTCCTTTACTACCATGGACAGCTTTCATTTTGATTACATTTAAATGTAATGTAAATTAATAGAACAGATGTTCTGTTATAGTTTGTGCACATGGGCATTATCATCTATTATAACCTCTGTCCCAAACAGTTCTTGTTTTGAATTGACTTAATCTCATTAAAGGAATGCCATTGAGGAAAGACATTTTTACCCATGCCATTTTACAATTGTCAAACTAATAACCAACACAGCAGAAAAAAAATCACATTAATGATTCCATGTCTTTGAGTGAAGAAAAATTTTGTTGTAGTAAATGTCATCAGCATGCTACAGAGTATGTCCCCAAATTGTAGATTTCTCTTACCAAACAGTACTTTGTGAAAAATCATTTAAGAGTAACAAAGGATATCCTCTAAACAGGAAAGAGGGTTCTTTTGTTGGCCTCCACTATTTATTAATTGGCGCCCTGTCTCTGTGTCTGAGGGGTTTTTTTGTCCTCTGTTTTGTGTGTGTGTGTGTGTGTTTGTGTGTGTGTGTTTGAAGCCTGAGTTTATTACTTTGGAATTCCTCGTGCTAGAAACTCTTCAACATGGGAAAACACTGAAATTGTTTTACATTGTGTTCCTGTAGATTAAGTGAACAGTGATTATCGTGCTACACCTCACAACACATAACTATACATTTTCAGATTTAAACTTCTCTGTCAGCGTTGTTGTATCACCTTTGGGTATTGGGAATAAACGAAAGGCTGATTAATGCAGATGAAATTTCCTGCGTTTTGAAGGGATCTGTTTTAAATAGCACTTCCTCTTGACGCAAAACAATCACAATACATTATTAAGTGGCCAGACCTATTTGGTCAGAACTGCTGGAGATTTGACTGACATCTATAACCTTCTCTCCTCAAAAAGTGTCAATACACTTTTGCATCTAAACTGTAAACAATGAAAACACCATTATTTGTCCTGCATCCAGAGCTGGTATGACATGCAACATTTAAGGAATATGGAAATATCTTGTACTTAAATGTGAATTTACAAAATATTTTGGTGAACTGATTACATATGATGAGGTTATCATCTAATTATCAGTTAAAATCAGTCAATTAATATCAATTAATTATGAGTTTATTTGGGTTAACGAAACACGAATGCATGTTCATAAAGAGGAAAATCCATTAATTGTACATATGTTCACACATGCTTTTGGTAAGAAATAAATTTCAAACTGAGAACCTACAGCAGCTCCAATTTCTATCTTTTATTTATGAATTGAATATACATTAAATGTCTGTAATTCAAACACAGCTCAGAATTTGGCCAAAGTCTGAACTGATAAAAAGAACTAAAATAAGAACTGGTCGCTGGTTCCAAAACCATTCTTGAAATTTAAGTAGGAGTCGATAGGTCTTGAACAGTTGGAGCTGAATTAGAAGAATGTACAGAAAACAGAATATATTAAATAGAATTCCATTAAACTCCATAACATACAGCAGTGTTATCTGTAATTATTAAATATGTCACATTAAGTAATACGCCATGAAATAGAAGAAAATACATTTCATTCTTTCTGTTAAAAACTATTTTAAACTGAGTTAATTTTTCACAAAGAACATATTGCTGTGCAAAAAAATTCATTTGCATTTTAGTAGAGATTGCTTTCTGGAAGCTGTACTCAGATATATTTGAACAGTGTTTTCCACACTTTCTTCTCAAAATTCAAAATTGTGCTTAAAATTCATCCATGAATTGACCCCAACTCTGCCAATCACAAGATCATCATCAGTTTTTTTCTGTACAAGCTTACATGACATTAAAGTGCAACAGAACTCCAACCATTCATCCTAGGTGTCATAATACAAGCTTATGTCTTAGGTACGGCATGGCATAGTTTATAGCTTTAAGCATTAGTGCACAATACTTTTGAACAGATATCTCGTCTAGACATTACGAAGATATTTAGGCATATTCTTATATGCAAAGTTTGCCCGCAGTCACTCTGGTTTTAAAAACTGGTGAAGCTCCCTCAAATGTTGGGTAATTTGAGCTGTGGAACAAAAATAATTGAAAAATAATATAAGTTATTAAAAAAAAGAACATCAACATGTGATATGCTCTGCTGTAAGCATCAAAATCAACATGGTGTCTTGCCTGTGAACATGGTGTCTTGAGCGCTTGTGGTTCTGCCTCCACCAAACGATGGTGGACCCATTCCTGTCACACTCCCTCCACTTGCAGTGGATCCCTGGTTAACTCCTGTTCTACCCAGTCCTGTCATACCTGGTCCAGCCACTCCGTTCACTGATGCTCCTAACCCCAGAATACCTGGTCCTACCCCGTTTGGACCCAAATTGCCCGTTAAACCTGGAACCAATGGTGTTTTGCTTGTATCTGTAAATAGTGGACTATTATGTCCTAAAGAACCTGGTCCAACTGCTGGATTTCCCAAGTCTGGTCTGCCAAACGTAAGTGTATTCACTCCACTAGTGCCTGCTCCTGTGGGACCTGACACAATATTTAATGATCCCTTTGAGATACTTTTGTATGGTAAATTGAGAGGATTTGATGCTCCGGCAGAATATGATGAAGAGCCTCGTAAAAGCTGAAAAAACATTATAGAGAGACTGTAGAATCTCACACTGTTACTGAAATATTTAAAATGAAGATAATTAACATATTAATACAAAATAGATTTATTTGATTAAAACTTTCCTCTAGCCCCTACAATGTGGTAATTACAATGGCACCAACATATCACAATGCCTCCGGTAGGATGTTGTTCTATAACTGCAATTAATGACTTTAATATCTACATGATAATGTATGTTGTGGTTAACATTACGAGCCTACACCCAGTGCAACCTCATCATATCTAGGTGAAGACACAAAATGTTAGCACAGGTACACTGTGGAGTTACCAGCACTGTTGTTAGCATATCATACTGCCTATGCAAAATAAAATACTACCTATGCCAGTTAAGGTAACACCTTAACACCTCACTGGATGACTTTCTTCAGTACTGAATGAATGACCCTCGAAACACTTCAGTGCAAATTTGCGTTACTGACACATATGTTTTCATGTCTACATAGGTTTTACTGTTATACTCTTACCTTGCAAATACCAAGAGTGTTATTGAGATGGTCGATGGTATTTGAGAGCTGTTTGATTTCATCTTCTTTTAGCTTGAGTAGTGAGTCTGACAGCTGTTTGGCTTCATTTAGTTTCTTGCCTTCTAGTAGTAGTTGTTGCACCTTCTCGTCATGCTTCACCTGGATCTCCTGGAGAACCTTGGCATTCTGCTCAGCCATGGCAGTGCGATTCCCTTTGCACATTTGGATATCCTCTGTTAGACGCTTGTTCTGAATTTCGTAGTTGCTTTGCAACCTAGCGGTACTTTCGACCTGGGTTGCCAAGCTGTCTAGATATTTCTGGAGCTTGTCCTCCATCTCTCTGGAAAGGCTGCTGCAGTTGTTCCGAATTTCATCAAGCTGGTCACGTTGTTTCTCACAGGTCAGTTTAAAGGGAAATATTTTTGGGAACAAGGTATCAATCTTGATCAGGAATGCGCTGGTAACCGCTGTCATTCCTTGAAAAGATGCAGCAAAATCTTCCTTGCACTTCTTGCCATACAACTTTATTTTTTCCTCACTGAGAGCTTTGTCCCGCCGTAGTTCAATGGCCTCCAGGTGATATTGGTTCCTCTCTTTTTTACAGGTCTCAAAATCAATTTGCATGATTCGAACTGTCTCAGTAAAGTTATTCTTCACATGCTGAAGCAAGTCTTGCGAAAATTTTAGCTGTGGACATTTAGTGTCTGCTTTGAGAAAGAAAAATTGTTGAAACGTCAGTCAGAAGTATTTGTCTCTTCTAGAACAGCAGAGCACTTTTCGACTGTCCTCTAAATGCATAATCCAGTTGTTCAAACAGTAAACTGCTTAATATACTTAGCTAAGATATTTTTTAAATATAGATAAGACTTAAAACACTGGAAATGATTTAAGAAATGATCTTAAACAATCTTTCAAACAATGATCTAAAAATCTGATTGAGATTATGGAATTGACAAAATATTCCCTTCAAGGGTATTTCATAATATTCTCTGCACTGGAAACAAAGTACATCATGGTCACAAGGCAGTAATAATCTTATTAAGATCAATTTCTATCATGAGTTCATGATTGGTTAATATATACAATTCTCTCAATTCAGTCAGCTTCAGTTTAATCACACCTTTGTGTTCATGGGTATGTGACTGAATTGAAAAAATAGGTGTTGTGGAAGAACTGCTCAAAACATTAACTTTTCTTACATGAGATTTTTAGGCCCTGTTTTAGCATGATGTTTCAAACATGGGTAAAAAAAAGCAATATAATTCAGCACATAAAGTGATCTGACATTTCAGTTGCCTTACCACATGCACAAGGAGTAGGGCGACACGGCATAAGTAATGGAACCCTTGGACACTGACTCTGCTTGGGAGTAAACAGGCATCATTAATTTTTGGTTTATTAAGCATAAAACAGAACCTTAGCTGAGCATTCATAAGATTAAACCTGGACTTCAGATAAATATGCGCAAACTAACCAGTGTCTCAGTGGTTTATCATTTACAAGAAAGTGAAAGAGATCATTAAAGTGGTATAGTGAGATTCAATTAATCAGGGCTGTCTGTGTGTAACTTCAAGCAAAGTCAAACCAAAAAATTGACAATTAAAACAACACTCTGTCAAAGCAACCTCTCAGATAAACTGTGTCAATAATATGCATCATTCCATTTTTTGCCTTTCTGATCCTATACTCCTATCATATTATATACATTTTCTTACAAGGCAGTTGTAAACTTGATCCCCAATTTCACAAAAGTGCTTCACAATATGTTTTTCTGTTGGTAAGGTTGATAAAAGGATGGTAAAAGGTAAAAAGCAGTTTCATCTCTCACCAGTCGCTCAAAAATACTCTTGATTGTGGCAGATGAAGTGTTTAACAGTCTCCGTAAGTCTGTTCTGTTTCTCTCGCAGGTCTGTTTTGCAATAAGCGTGACATTCAGCACCTGGGAGAGGTTCTTCTTTTGCGCCTGGAGCTGAATGTTCTCTATCGAGAGTTTGCTGAAGCTTTGCTCCAGGTCTTTCAGCCTCTGCTCCGTCACTGTGTCTTGAGGCTGTCCATAGACCACAAAGAGCACCAGGCTGACAATGATCAGAGACTGGATCAGTGATGAGAAGAAGAACACTATTTTCATATAGTAGCCACAGCTCTTGCTCTTTGCCTTATGTATCCTTGTGGATGCTGGACTTAAGTTGGCTTTTGAGTACACACCGTTATACATTTCTGTGGAGAAACTGTGGTGCAGCCAGTCAAAATAATGATCTCTTCCCTGCGGTTGGTATGGAGAACCATCCACTAATAGCAATTGCAATGTCTTATATCTTATAATTAGCCAAAATAATAAAACATTGAATTTCTAAATACTGGCAGTTTATATCATCATTCCAGACCACCCATTCTGTGATGCTTTCCTGGTTCACTCCACCCATCTCTGGCCATCATCCCAGAGGTTATACAATAACATCACCGGCTGTTGTGGGGCGGTACAAACCATCTTATTGTTCCAGCTTTTCCTCACTGAATAGACTGATTTCTTTTGTTTGACAACATGTCAATGTATGTGATATAGCACATAGATACATATGCTGTTCAACAATGTTCAGTTTGACGACACTTTGCTTTTATCTTTGGCAATGGCATATATATATATATATATATATATATATATATATATATATATATATATATATATACAGTACATAAAAAATCATCTGAAAAATGCTGATATGCTACACACATAGACTAAATCTCATATTTTTTTAAACTGGTACTTTTTAAAGATGTTTACTGCATTTTTTTTGTTGAGAATTTGGTCAAATATATCTCCCTTAAATCTACTTGTGAGAAAACCAGGAACTGAATTGAGCCCATTTGGTTTGTTAAATAGAAGACAAAAGTTGATCATTACAATAAACTTATTTAGCCTGATAAATGCACGTTCTATGCTTCACACCACTTCAGTGAGAATAAACCATTTTATTAATCTGCCAATGCATGCTGTGGTTTTTGCTCTGAATGTCCTCAAAGCCACCAAACACAAATCTCTAAAAATACTTATCCTTTAATTTATTGTTAAGTCAAATGGGCTATTGTTCATGTATACACAGGCTTGCATCACTCATTGCTCTTTGTCTTCAATGCACTACAGCAACTATACTATTTTGAACTGTGTCCCTCAGGAAACACAACCAGGGAAAGACCGAGAGTGGAAATTAGAATCATACTAAACCAAACAACGGTTCGATGTTGAAGGGTATACCGCATTGTGTTACTGCACTGAAGTGATGGTATTACCTATTCAGGGGGGAGAACTATTGGCTAGACAGGACACTGTAATTAATGTAATTGGAACATGCCATTGTTCCAGAACCTGTTTAAAAACATTGTAATGAGTGTGTTGTGGGTGGGCACCAATGTTGATGCTGGACTCTGTGACGCTCGAAGTTGCCCCTTCTTGGAAGGACAGGAACACTATGAAAGTCATGGCTTTTCCTCCAAAACATTGTTGATGTGCCAACATGTCTTCAGAGGAAGCAGTAATTCATGTCTCTGTTTTATACTGATAAAGACAAAGTTAGCGTCAGGATAAATTTTAAGTAAACTTAAGAACAAATGAAGGAAATCACTAATAAACAAAGTCTTATGCATGTTTGTTGACATTATCAAGGACGTGCCATCCTGTTTATCTGTATCCAGAACACATGGTTGTGTTGAAATGGATCATCAGCGTCATCTAAGATGTTGTATTTACTCAAGTGGAGTATTGTGTTACTGATATGAACTGATATATGGAATAGAGACAGACTACATTATCTCAGTTTGAACAAGGCATGACAAGATAACAGTAGCACATTCCAGCACATTTTCAGTTATCATATTCATATATTCATTTTGTTATCATGATTTGTGTGAATACACTTTTAGTAATATGCTCTGGAAGAAAGAATCATGAACATAACAAGATTTTTATGCAGTCATGACGTACAGACGGACAGACTGACAGACAGACAGACATATACATACATACATACATACATACATACATGGAAAATCATCTGATAAGACTGTTATCAATTTATTTATGTCAGAGGACCTCTTTTTCAGCAAAGAACACTTTCAAAACCAGTGCTGATAAATATTCTCTAACACATGGTTCAAATTATGAGGGGAACTGGGGGGGTCTGACCCCCCTAATTAAGACTTGAACCTAGGACCGTGCACAGACATTTTGGGGAGCAGGTGCGTAAGCGAAAAAAGGGCCACACCTCTCAATTATACATATACCTATACACACGCACACACACACACACACACACATATATGTGTGTGTGTGTGTGTGTGTTTGTATATATGTATGGATATATACAGGTACATGTGCCATGGTGCCATATGCGTGTATATATATATATATATATATACACACAATACATACACATATATGGAGTTACTTACAACTTACAGTAGCACAACTTTTACTTACTTATGTATTTATTTATTTCAATATCCACACACTCAGGTGGCAATACATCTTCCTCATCCTCCTTAGTGCTAGATGCCCTGGGCTGTCTGCTGTAGCTCCCTTTCTCTCTGTTTTCTTAGCCTGTCCTTTGTTGGCACTAGGCTGCAATTGGTAAATGAGCAAAATCAATGTTGTGCATGATAATTCAGGGTTAATCTCCCAAAAAAAGACCAGCAATACAATATGATGTCTATTTGGGTAAGACTGCTCGGTGACAGAGCCAATGCATTACAACAGTAAGCCTCACCAGACTCTTAACTGTCAGTGGCCCAACTTCAAGTACCCTACCACATGACTACTTTTTCTGCAGACAAATTTTACTGGGCTATTTGTCATTCGGCAATGTTTTAACAATATTTAAGTTAAATACGTAATATAGATTACTGCAGGTGTTGTAATATAGACCTAACTTATATAAGGTTAGTTCAACTATAATGCTGACAAAATACTAATATTCAGCTTCATGTCTCATTAAGAATCACCAAACCACTTTGTGTAGTTAAAATAAACTGTGGGCCTATAATGAGATTTCAGTAAAATTAGATGAGCAATTAAGCGTTCAAATCTGAGCTTGTAAAGGCCTTTGGGCTTCTTTTAGAATCGATAATTTACTAAGCTATATCTTAAAGCTTTTGCTAATCAGTATGAGCATGTACACAGTGGAGGCATCATATATTTGCACATTTTCTTGTGACGGGTGACAGGTCGGCTATAACGTTCCTGATATCCAAACATGATTGCTTAGACTATTTACCACGCAACATTTATCTGTTTCAATCACCTGACAAAGGAACCGGAGTTCAGTTCACTCGTTTTCATTGACGACGCTATTTAACACCAGACTAGCTTTCTTGTTAAGCTAAATGGTGGGCTATTGCCTAAGTAAGGCTGGCTGTATTGAGATGTTTTAATAGTGGGTTAATTTCACAGTAGTGAGAAACAATGAGGCCTAAAGCAAACACTGTCGTTATCTGGCTGTCATCAATGAAGGCCGGCCAGGGAGACGTGAATGCTGTTCTGCAAAGCGCACGATTTGCGTGCCTTAGCTGTGGTAGCTTTGACAAGGAATGTTGGGTAAGGGGAGGGCAGGGGCACGTGCAGTCACGCAGAATTAGAACTCAAATGCAGTTGTCGGGTATTACAATACGCTTTTAACTAAGAACTGATGCCATGGGCCTAATTTAAAAATTAAAATATACAATTAGAAAAAGAAATAGAAAAAAATGTCTTGCCAAAGGGGCACTTATCTAGTCAGAGGTCAAATGGGCAGGTGCTAGAGCACCAGCATCTATCTGTGCCCGTGCCTGCTTGTGCCTGCTTGGCCAAAAGATAACAGTGAGCATGATAGTACAAAGGTTCTACAAGAAGTGCAAAGTATATGCATATATTTACCCTTTTAACATCATATTAATTTTGAGGAAATGAACTGACAGGCTGTGAATTCTCTATCTCCTTCTATTCATAAAATATCTTTAAGTCTGAATATTCCCAGTCCAGATTCACATCTTAGGTTTTTTGGGGGGGGTTTTTTGGTGTTTTTTTTTTTTTTTTTTAACTGAAGATGACTTTAAGGATACACAATTGATTTGTTCCTCTTAATGTGTGGCATCCCAGTTGCTCCATTCATGTTGCTAGTTACTGAAATATTATAATGTTTCTCTCAGGGCTTTGACTGTAGTCTGTATAAAATTCCTTTGGGTGCAATTATGTGCTTTTTATTCACAATTTTCTGTCAGTCTCATTCAGAGTGTGAATTATACAATGACAGTCAGAGGCTGAACTTTTCTCCAGGGCTATATAGTATAGGATATGTAAATGTTTTGACCCCACCAAACTGTTGTTTTTACCCGTTTTGGGGGTGTCCAAGTCTTATTTAATCCGTAACTCGAAGCCAGATCCCGTTTTAGTAGGTCTTGGCTGACATTAGCTGTGCTGCTGCTGTGTCGTGACAGATGACAGAGGGACTCCACTGACCATTAGTGCAAACATTGGGACCAGGGTACTGGCACACACTGAGGCATATTAATTCATGGAAGCTACAGGATCATTAATGGAAGGTTACAACAGTCCAGTTCAGACTTATGATTAGCCAACCGCATTACATTTCTAAAACTATGCATAACCCAACAGTATTCCTGGAAATACTGAGAAATGAATACACAACAAAAATCTTGGCAGAGCACCATTAACATGGCATAGCTCCATTGTGCCTGCTGGCAGATTTATTGCCACCATGAGATCAAATGGTTTAACCATTTTCTATTTTTCTAGTTGAAATAGCCTCTCAGCTTTGAAAATGGCTTAAAGAGACACACTATGTTCATACTGATAATAATAATAATCTTGAATACATGCAATATGGATGAATTTTGCCCAGACTGGTTTGAACAAGAAGTGAAAGTACAGAACATATCTGTAACAACCAAAAATTAGTCAAAATTGTGAGCCAAACCTGGTTTGGGAAGTCCAGCATAATTAACAAGAAACAAAAAAGGTTATAACATGATTTATGGTCAACTGCAAATATTCTTCGAAAGCAAGCAGTTTCTAAAATGGACATTTGCCATTTTCACAGTGTTGGTTCTGGTTTGTGCGGTGGAAAAGGTTTTTTTAACCCTTTTTTAAGGATCGCAACTACACTGCTCCACTGTTGCCACAAATTTCCCTGTGAAAGAGATTCCTTACGGCAGAGAGTCATCCCATTACATCAAAAGTAGCTGATACCACTTTATTTTGCTAATGGTATAACTAATGACAAACTGACTGACAAACAGCTTCTATCCACAGGCAATCAGGCTTGTGAATGACTCTTTCACACATGGCCCCTTCCAACCTCTCTGACTGGAGGACCAATGACTGCAACACACACTACTTAACGAACACTAAACTCTGTAAACTCTGTAGACACAAGACAGCTGTTAGTGCTGCTGTCCCACCACTGTCATCATGCAATACTGCACAATGCACTTTATGACTGCTGCTCTCTGCCCCCTTGCACATACTGCACATGTACTGTGACATTTGCACACTCAATCTACCTCACTTGCACATACTGCGCTTGTACTGCGACATTTGCACATTCAATCTACCTCACCTCTCTCTTTTTTTGTATAAGTTCACTTGCTATTTATATGTCTCCATATAAGATCTTCCCATTTAAGAATTTTTTCTACTTATTTATATATTGTCTGGCAACGGAGGATTAGCAAAGTAAGAATTTCATTGTACAGTGTAACTGCCTGTTCTGCTGTGCACATGACAATAAAACTCTTGAATCTCTTGAATCTTGAATCTTGAATCTAATGGCAGCTACCGCATAGTTTGGGTTTTTTGCACTGCAAACATTTTTCATATATCTAATTGCAGAAACCATTGTTCAAACATTTGTCATGTCTCACCTTGATTACTGCAATGTTCTATACTCTGGCCTGCCTGCACCTATTACCAAAAGTCTTCAGCTGGTCCAGAATGCTGCTGCCAGAAGCCTGACTAGAACAAGGAAGTTTGACCACATTACACCTGTCCTGGATTCCTCTCATTGGCTCCAAATTGATGCAAGGGCAGGTTTTGAGGTCCTCTTATTAATAAAATTTTACATGGGCTTGCGCCAGCCTACCTGTCTGACATAATTACACCCTGTAACCCCCCTCGCACCCTGCACTCTCAAGATTCTGGACTATTAGTTGGTCCAAGAGTTAAAAAGAAGTCCACTGGCAACCGAGCCTTTTCCTACCACTCTCCCTTCCTCTGGAATGGTTTACCTATAGAAATTAGGGAGGCAAACTCCCTTCATACTTTTAAAGCCAAACTAAAGACTTATCTATTTTGTCTAACTTATGGATAGTATAATTTTGATTTGACTTTGTTATGGACACGTAAAGCCATTTGAGACTATAAATAGTGATAGTGGGCTCTAAATAAACTTGTCTTATTATTATTATTATTATTATTATTATTATTACCAATTAGTCTAGTTAATGTGATTTATCACTGCACTCTACAGCCTAAAATAACTGCACTATGTAAGGCAGTAGTGAAGGCAGTCGTGAAGGAAAGAAAAGGGTAAGCAATAAAAAGGAGAGAACACTCCAAGACAAATAAAGTGCTTTGCTTCTAAATAAAGCTCTTCTTACAAGAGGATTTTCCCAAAAACAGTGTCTTGACTGCAGCTCTCAATACCTCATCCCTCAATCGATGTTTACACAGACGGCATTATTCGAAATGCTTTACTCAATCAACAGTACAGGTCTAAGGGGACAGACTGGATGTCTCACCAACACTTCTGATCACACCCCATCCCAGAAAAGACAAACACAAGGAGCAATTCTAACAAAGCTGGATCTGAGAGAAACTTTGGATATAATGTTTAATGTTTGAAATGTTCATGACCCATTTTCTGCAGACATGAATGGTGCTCAATATCTTTGTGATATTTTGTTTTCATAAAGGCTTTGAAGATGTGTAGCAAAATAGACCATATTCACCCAAAGCCAACCCCTACAGAACTATGTGAGCTCTCAACAACTTGTATGTTTAAATGTTAACAATAACGAGTTAGTTGTCTTGTATACAGATACGGCTTGATGCAGTGAGTAGACAGTGCAAACAGCGCCAACACACGGACCTGACATAAAATTAAATCTTTTCAAAAATACTGCGTCCTCTCACACCCGGATAGAAAGTGCAGTCGGCAGTCATGTAATGTAACGAACAATATGCACACGTAAGAGTATTATGAGCTGCCACTCTTCCAACGTACACACGGTGCAAAACAATACACACGTGAGGGTGGCTGTTAATAACTCGTCAATATCACTCAAGGAGTTTGGCATTAATAGGGTTAACCTGCAGCATGCTTTAAGGCAAGCCCGGGGTCAGGGTTCTCAAAGGCAGAGAAACACTACATTCTTTTAACCACACTAAACTCAGCAACCTTCCCTGCTCTTTGACTTCTATGTCCTTATAAGGCTTGGAGTACCATGGCAACCCCAGCACCCACACACACTCATATCTCCCCCTCCCTCGCAGGCATGCGACGCGCGCTCCACTATGGACAGTCGCTAACGCGGTTTCTTGCTCTTCTTTTATGGCGCCTTATTTTCACATTCCTCCCAAATGCAGGTAGGCAGAGAAAATAACTATTAATGAACTTGGATAATGAACATGTGTTTAGAGTTGAGGGCAGCTGTGAATAGCATTCAAAGTTTTAAGAAATACTACCTTTTAAATATGAGCTAGGCTAAATCAGTTTCTGGTGTCTGAAGTCTATGGAGTGGAGCTCCACCCCTCCCCCTGCTTGCTTTACGGGAGTGGAGCTGAGGTTAGGCCGCATGTCGTTAGCTCGAGCCAGGCGAACCTTGACAAAAGAATTGAACGACGTAGCCACCGAGGGTGTGTAAAAAATAAACTTCTGAAAATCCAAATGTAGGTTGTTGATACTTTTGACGTATTGTTCGATTTTGTTCCACTGCCAAGAGGCCTGCCAAGACAGAATACCACAGCCTGGCCTTATTTCACAACAAGGGAAGAACAAATTTTCTCGAGCTAATAACATTTTCAAGGAAAAGGCAGCTTGTAACTGAAAATATTTAGGAAAAAACTGACCACGACTAACTACAGTACTGTCTTGGTATGGAAAGTTTCGTGCTATTGCTAAAGCACTACTGACACCAGTTTTAAGGTTGTTTTGGGGTGATTGTGTTACACCATTTGTCAGCCAGTTTGTAGCTAACATTGATGTTATTGAGAAAGACATTCCTATGATAGGTACATGTTTGCGTACGTTTGATAGGTTTTGTTTTTCAGCTGTATCGAACGAGTACTTACAGCTAATGCTAAGTTAACGTTAGTTACGTTACAGTAAGAATAACAACCAACCTGAGAACTTATGTAAAAGTGTTCATTCGTATGCATTTATATGTAAAATGTTATTCGTATGTGGGTGCACATTTTCAGTTACGTATGACATATTATAGAGCACCCATGTTTGTTTGATGTTCAAACGTTATTTGTCTTACAGAAAGTTATCCTATGAGTATTAAGGTCTTACAGAATCTGGAAGAACTCGTTTGGGTGAAAACTGTCCAAGCATGTCAAGGGGGAGAGGTGTTTGTATTTCACTGTGTTTATATTAACTTGTTCTCTGTCAAAGGTCTTCAGTCGAATTGTGAACGAACCTTTGAAATAAGGAGTATGTGAAAAGGCAGTCCTCTCTGGAAAATAACAACAGAAAAAAGTAAAGGAGTGATTATGATAGGAAGAGGAGCAAGAAACACACATATTTCATCTAACCATAGACAAAACAAAAGCAAAGCAACTGACTTCACTTCCCAAGAACGCTGAATTTGAAGAGCATTGATGTCTCAGATGAGACTGTGAACAGTTTAGGAGTCTTAATTCTTACACAACATGTCAATTTAGAACTCTCTGAAGCCAAAGGACTGTCAACAGCAGGCCATCCGTGTGTGCCAATAGCAGAAGGATTGGTACCACATTCTTTCTTCGGTTGGATTCATAACTAAGCAATGGCCATGGTGAGAGGGGGCTGGGGAGACCCCAATGGGGATACAAATGGATTAGGGGACAAGAGTTACCTGAGGGGCGAAGAGGAGGATGGCTCACCCCAAGCAGGAGGCAGTGACATGGAGGCTGGAGATGATGACAAAGGCTGTGTGGTGGACTGCGTAGTGTGTGGAGACAAATCAAGTGGAAAACATTATGGTGTGTTCACCTGTGAAGGCTGCAAGAGCTTCTTCAAGAGAAGTATCCGTCGCAACCTGAATTACACCTGCAGGTAATGACTCAAATCACCTGAGAAAGACCTCAGCGTGCACCGTGCTAACTGCATAGTTGACTCTAGATCAGAGGTACACAAATCCAGTCCTGGACAGTGAGATTCCGTCTGCTTCTTTGCTTTCACCTCTTAATTAGATGCTGATTTTTTACTTGGAAAACAGGACTGTGCTCTTCAGCCAATCAGAGACCATTCTCCAATATGATCATATGAATGCCTAGATCTTTTTAGTGCCTTAGAACATGAATATGTAGGGGGTTTCCTGAGTTCACAGAGCTTTAGTAAATTCATCCACTTAACAACAAACCAGTGCCTTTATGATTTGTCTGAAAAGGGTAAGTAGGATTCACGGTGATAGTGTGTCACGTATTTATAGTGTGAAAATGTAATGCACAACATAAGTTTTCTTTTGTCAGGGAATTATATTCAGTGAACCTACATTCTTACAGGATAGATAGAGCCTCTTAATCACAGTTTAGATGGGATGGAGGAGGTTTGGTCATAGTTGGAGATTGTTTGTGGACTGTTTCTGATTTTTCAGGTCAAACCGTGACTGCCAGATTGACCAACATCACCGTAACCAGTGCCAATACTGCCGTTTAAAGAAGTGCTTTAGAGTGGGAATGCGTAAAGAAGGTAATCATTTATCCTAGCCCATAAACTATGCCATTAATATGAGTCTTAGATATTATGGTACGGTTTCCATTTCCGTGAACTGATCCAATTAGCACTAACTTCTCGTGAATCTGAGGATTCCTTGAATATGCTCATCTCAGTTAAGTCTGTGTCCCTTGAATTAAGATTTCTTAAGTAAACAGAATAGACATATAGTACTATATCAGTAAACAAACCTACTACAAGTCTGAGTGTGTAACAGAGAACTGTGGTTTCATCATGCTCCTCCATAAGTAGCTGTACTCGTGCCCATGAAAAGGATGGTCATATGAGGTCTGATAAGATCGAATGTATGTCTGAGCCCCAGTGTTCAGGCAACTACCAGTAATGCTTTATTGAGGAGCTGTTTGTAATAAGTGTGTTTCATGTTGTCTCTTCTGGAGACAGCCTGACTCTCATTGCGCTGGCCAGAACACAGAATCTTTATTTGTTTGTGTTGAAATTGTCTAGACATTTATGCCACATGGAACAATCTGGAATTAGATATTTCTCCGCTGTTTGTTCACGCTGCTGAAATTCTGGCAAATCTTTCGTTTTGAGAGCAGCCCTCTTCATCAACTTATGTTTTTCTGTTCATAGAATAACAAACACAAAACAAGTACAGTAACTAAAACAAAACGCCTCCCCATCTGCTCTGCACTTACAACCACATATTTCCATTTCCTTTGCCAACTCCAGCAGTTCAGCGTGGACGAATCCCTCCATCTCATGCTAGTATCAGTCCCACATCCACTCCGGTGGGTGGTGGCAACACAGCAGGAGGGGTGGGTGAGTTCTACAATGGGCAGCCCGTATCGGAGCTCATCTCACAGCTTTTGCGGGCCGAACCCTATCCCAACAGCCGTTATAGCCACCAGTACAGCCAGCAGATGCAGGGAGGCAGTGGAACTGCCATGGGCATTGATAACATATGTGAGCTGGCAGCCAGACTCCTCTTCAGCATCATTGAATGGACCCGCAGCATCCCCTATTTCCCAGAGCTGCCTGTGTCTGAGCAGGTGGCCCTTCTGCGACTCAGCTGGAGTGAACTTTTCATCCTGAACGCTGCCCAGTCTGCTTTGCCTCTCCACACTGCTCCGCTCCTGGCTGCTGCCGGCTTCCACTCTTCCCCCATGTCTGCAGACCGTGTAGTCTCCTTCATGGACCAAGTGCGGGTCTTCCAGGACCAAGTGGACAAGCTGACCCGCCTACAGGTGGATTCTGCTGAATACAGTTGCCTCAAAGCCATTGCCCTCTTTTCACCTGGTGAGAAACCCATTCCGCTGGAAAGGCTTCTAATTCTGCATTTAATTCTTTCTGTCTAACACTCTCTATGTTGCAGAATTGATTTTCCCCAGCATAGTCATATAGATCCATACTGCCAGCAGAAAGGTATAACCTATTGTCAAAGCATTTTCTAGAAATGTCACACTTGACTGTACTACTGCTCCCTCTGCTGGACTGATAAAACAAGACTGAACTACGTATAGCACACTACTGTTTTTTTAAGCACATAGCACGAGTGTCCAGGAAAATACAATTCTGAAACTGAGGCTGGATAGTTCTGAAGTGTATAGTGGCATTAATGATGTATTTGTAGAACACCTGCAGTGGATTTCTTTTTCTCGACCATTCAAGTGGTGTCAGTGCATAAAATGAAGATCTTGGATCTTGTCAGAATATTTTTTTTTTATATTACTGCCATCATAGTACAGTTGTAAGTAGTAAGCCATTCTTTTTCTTAAGATTGGGATTTAGGAACACTCCTGTTTGAATTCACTGTATATTTAAGGGAGTGTGACAGCTGACGTGTTCTGTTTTTGTCTTCAGATGCATGCGGTCTGACAGACCCGGCACATGTGGAGAGCCTGCAGGAGAAGGCCCAGGTGGCACTGACTGAGTATGAGCGCATGCAGTACCCCGGGCAGCCTCAGCGCTTCGGCCGGCTGCTGCTCCGACTGCCCGCTCTCAGGGCGGTCCCTGCTTCCCTCATCTCTCAGCTCTTCTTTATGCGGCTCATTGGGAAGACGCCCATTGAAACACTCATCCGTGACATGCAGCTCTCCGGCAACTCCATCAGCTGGCCCTACGCCCCTGGACAGTAATATAAGGGTGCTGCTTCTCCATCATATGAGGTGATCACAGTGCTGGCCAGGCACCAGTCTTGTGTTTGGCTAGACACTGGAGATGTCTGGATCTTGAATTCATCGTCTGCAGTAATGTTTTCAGGTCTGATATTGGCTATGGTGACTCAACAGCTGCAGAAGAATGTGTGTGTTTCTTGGATTATTCTGCGAATTTCCATCAGATGGTTTGATGCACACAAGGAAAGAGAAATGTTATGAACCAAATATCTGCCCTCCCACTAAAGCGTGCAGTATAATGCAAGGAAGAGTAACATTAATTATTTGAAAACTGTTTTAGCCAAAGGTAATGGGAAGAGGCTAGGTACTGTTTATTATTTTTTTTCCCTTTTCTTTCTTTCTTTTTTTCTTTCTGCCGTAGTTGACGCATTTGGAATTATATCCAAGATATGTCATAAAGTGTAGTTAACCATTTTGTTTAAAGGAAATATGAATACTAAAAAAGCGCAGTCATGTAATGGCAGAAGGTGCTTTTCAAAGCTCTAGTTATTTATCTGTAATCGATTTTGTCACCTTAGTTATATTAGAATAATGTGGGAAAATCAGTGCAGTAGAATCATACTACCTTCAGTATTTTAATTGGCCTTCACAAAATTAAATCTTTTAAACATCTGCCCTTTAATAATTAGTTATGCCGAATACTGAATAAAGATCGGAACTTTGTCCTTATTCCTGCCATTGATCTGCCAAATGGAACTAAGGCACACATTGTTTTTCTCTGATGAACTATTTCCTGCTGCTCATATGTATGAGGACATGGTTGGGTTTCACATTTCAGATGTTGATCTTTGTGCCACAGTAATATACATTTGTTTTGGTACTTGTTCCTTAAGTTCTTGACATGCTGAAATATTTGCTCTCCATAACAATATTTTTCAGGTATAGAAAGACAACAACTCCCATGAATATGAAAAACTGGAAAAAGTACTTTTTATATTATCATTTTGAGAACACGTGCTCAAAATGTTTGCGTATTGTCTAAATATATTTGTACACCAAAATCTGTATCTAAAAATCACATACTGTATATGTGATCAGTATCATCTGCCATAAAATCACCTTCTACCACATTCAGCATTTTCTCTCCAATATCAAACACATGGTACATTACAGGTACTGTAAAATGGTGATGCAAGGAATTAGATGTAGTCTTATGTGTTTAATTTGATATTATATACATGGACATCTGTTTTGAAGGGGAAAAAAGTGCTACTTAGATTCTGAACAACTGTTTTGACACTGAAATGTCTGGCTACACATAAAAAGAGAGCATGCACTAGTGTGACTTGTGTTATATAGTTTTAAGTATGGTTTCCGCCTGCTCAGTGTGTTATAAAAAATTTTCTAACTAGTTAACTTTTGTTAATGTTGGTTGCTCATTACTTTGCTGATGACCAAAATACCTCCTTTGTCCTTTGAGACACAAATGAACTAACTCAGTCATCCTCAGCTGTATCATACCAACTCAGCCCAGCTGTTTGCTTTACACTAAAATGAATTTATCTGGGTTTGCCTTGGTTTGTGTGTCTGTGTGTCCGTATGTTTGTGCGTGTGTGTGTGTGAGAGAGAGAGAGAGAATGACAGGGAAAGAGAGCTAATGCTCATGGAGAATAGCAGCAAAACTCCTACACTACCGTTGTCATCTATGTGAGATTAAACTGTCCTGGACTTGGTGTTCTACACAAGAGGGCTTGTGATACCCTAAGGCTTGTTTTTGTGCAGTGTATTTTTGTTTCTGCCTAGCCTTACCATACATCTTATGAATGACTTAAAATTACCTCATGTCTAGACTGTCAGAGATGTTGGATGGTCTAACTCTCACACAGAATCATATCTGAATTCTACTTAAACATGTACAGTTTTCATTTTAATATCTTTGTCTTTCTAAATTCTTGTGTATGACAGCATAATTAAACACAAGTGTGCTTTTCAGCATTTCTGTCGAATTATTTTCTTTTTGTTGCACTGACGTTCTGTATGAAACCAAAGAGGGTCACAGCACCACTCAAAAACAGAACACTGCTACATTGCTGTGCTTGTCAAGGGAAGAGAAACACTGCATCAGCTTTGAAATATCCTACTGTTCCGTACAAGATGTTGACGTTTCTCACCGGTAAGAGAGAGAATGTCTCTCTAGTTTGCCCACAAATATATGTACTATACCCTAAGGTGAGGAAGGATCAGAAAAAAATTATTTGAGGAAGTTGCGCTTTGTGTTGGCGGAACATGGCATAACTGGAGCAAAGTAGTGTGCTAACAGGATAAGATGAGCTAGTAAGTGTTCTAAAATAAAGTGCTTTTCTTTCAGTTTCTTACTGAATGGATATTTACTGTCACACTACTGTTTAGCACGGAAGACTATCACATTCTACCACAGTCAAGAAGAATTACCTCTGGACATGGTAATTCAGAGTAAAAACAAAACAGACAAAATAGTTTAGTTATCTTGAATCAAATTTTAAAATATTTTATTTTTGCATTGCAAAAATGCCTTCCTCAAAAGCTTCAAATGAGAAGAGCAGTTTTGGTACAACAGAATTTGAATTTTTTTTGTTGATGTTGTTTTACCGCCCTTTTGATTTGTTTGGTATGGTAGTCGTGGTATGTAATACAGTTTGATTAAGCGTTGGGTTTAAACACAGTATCAATATTCAAAAGGCCCACTCATATAGCACTGGAAGGTGCTTCTGAAAACATCTGAAACTGACTATCGCCTCTGTTACATTAGAATAACCAGAAAAAGTTCAAACTTAGGAGGATAATGCCATTTTACTTCAGGTACTGACATGGTTGAACTGTGATAGCACACACACATGCAAGCTGACTAATATGTCATGTAAACCTACAGTAATCACTAATGGGAGAAAAAGACCTAAAAACATTATTTCTGAAAGTTTTAAATTTCAACTGATAGAGAATAAGTTTTGATGTCTATTAACCAAATGCAACTAGCTCTGTCTGTCCACACTAGAGCTAGCTTCCTCGATGCTAAATACAAAGCTTCAAATACATTTTAAGTCTGAGAATTCAAAACTGATATAAGATATCAAACATGTAAAGGCGATAACATTTTGTTTCCTGAAAAGTTGGCAGTTTGTCACATACTAACCACACTGAGGGCATGACTTCAGAGGCAGTCCTGCAGAAAGCGCAAAGAGCTCTTTGTCTACGAGTAACCTCTGTCATAGCTCTTAACTAATCTCTTGATGTGAAAAAGTTTTTGTCGTATCTCTTTGCACTGCAACTTTTTGGTCTTGTAGTCAGGGGTCTAAAGAGGAAAAAGAGAAAACCACTGTAAGACACACCCACAACAATTTAAAAAAAAGGGGGGGGGGGGTAATTTGAAGACAAGTAAAGTTCAGTTATACATTGCACACATTGTATACTATGTAACTGTTAAGCTATGATTGGAAATCCAAGAGTTGCAGTAATTCTGACTCAAAAATCAATATACCTGTTTGATATCCTTCAGTCGATTGTATTCATCAGCAACAGCCTGAAATAAACGGGACAAAACAGTGAACATTATGGTCATGCGAATCACGTGAACCAAAATGAACAAAGTTCCTAATATGATCATGAAATCAAGTGCAACCACTAAAGCCTCATTTCCAGGCAATTCAAACAAACGATAATGTTTAACATTATTTCCTTTTTCTTTCTCGCCCGTATTTCTTTCCTGTTCTCACCTGAAACTTCATGGATCCCTCCTCTAGTGTGTCAAGCTCTCGGCTAAGTTTGTTCATTTGGTCATTGATGTCGTCCATTTCCGCACACAGTTGCTTATACTCGGAGAGACTGAGGTCAAAATCTCTCTTATACTCGTGACGCTGTGCATCTGAAGTAATTTCTGGGTATAGGCTGATAAAACATTTTTTTTGGAAAAAAAAAAATGTGTGAACCTTTAATATACACCCCAAAAATATACAGACAGATTGTTATGTAATAGATTGACATAATAATCTCAGAGTCCAGTTCAGAGAGCTGAGCGTGTCATAATCTTGAGTTTAACCACATTCTACATGGGAGGATAATTTACTTATGGTACGTACTCTTCCAGTTTGTCAATATCCAGTTCAGCACTAGTCTCAGCACCAGTGGTATACCCTGTCTCATATTGGGATTCCTCAACCTGGCCCCTGTTCTTCTCTTGCTCTAGCGATGCACTCTGGACTTCAATCTCCTCCACAATGCTGGAGCTGTCCGAGTTGTCCCGGTACAGAGGCTCAGGAGGACCTCTCTTCACATTTTCACGATATCTTCAAGTAAAGAGAAGTGAGAGAAAGACTGCTCTATGAACTGAAAACATTCATTTGGAAAATGCCAGAACATCATTTGACGGTCTTAGCTCTTTGTAACTCACTCGTTGTAAGTTCCCCGACTGACAACGCTCACAGTTCCAACAGGGTAAGAGAGGACACTGTTCTCCCCTCTTAAATCCGGAGCAGCTTTTTCTGACAGAACCAGAGTTGAGGTCATATGAGTGCTTCTTAAATTGCTCGTCTGAAACAAACCAAGAGCAGCAATGCTGGGTGTTAATTGAGAGTCCAGTAAAGACACCTTAAAGCACATTGTTTTGGAGTGAGACAGTGAAATAGACAGCAAAACACTTCTGCATTCTTCAACAGCCCAGATAACTTTTAGGCCTCATCTGAACTCTTTATCTGTGAGAGCATCCTGGAGCAAAGACAATCAAAGTCAGCAGTTTGGAAATGTCCTCTGTACCAACACATTCTTGAGTGATCGGTACATAATGAATTATTTCAACTGGAGTCATGGTGTATCCCTCAGTGGGGAAAAAAGAGAAGCTTGACGTTAGCCACTGTTCCAGCACCTGTCATCAAAGATAAGTGAATTTCCTCTTGACCTTTCTTTTGCCTGCCTAAGCAAAGTACAGGAAATGTTTTTAATAGTGAATAGCATTCGGAAACTTCCAATTGAAATCCCCTTTTCCTGAACCTGAGTGTTCAGTGTGTGAGATGACAAAAGGACGACGTCTTTGGAGCACGTACACCAACTATTTGGCAGCTGCCTTCTAGTGGATGTTACTGGCATCGGGAGTTATATATTCGCTACATCCTGTGTTCAAAAATTCCACAGTAGTTCTGGACTATTTTAATTCTGGTCAGTATTCATAAAAACAGAGCCTGAAATCAATTCACACGAGGCTCAGTTCTCAGGGAGCTCCTTTATATATAAACAACTATAAAAGCACCACGTAGGGCAATCAGCAAGACAAATTCAATCCAAACAGGGGCCTTTCTCTTCTTTTTTCACCATCAAACAGCATTCTGACAACAGATTACAACATTTAGGATTGATTTCCAGGAACATCTATTTTTAGCTGTGTATGCCTTCCAAAAATTTCTATGATAACTGAGTTTGAGGTAAATTGTGTCTGAGAGAACTGGATCAGTTTTTCAAAGAAACTAACCAGTATTTTGAAAGATTGTAATTTGTTGATAGCTCACTGGCATACTCCAGTGGAAAAAAAAAACCTTAAAATGTCTTTTAAATACAAAGCATGCTTTACAATAAGGTAATGTGTTATCACGAGAGGTGGCAGAGTGTCATATGTTGCAAAGGAACACAATAGAAACTTTCACAACTGGCCCTAAAATGATTGTGACACAACTGGTGTTACAGTAAAGTTGGAGTGATATATTTTCAGCCAGACAATAAGTTATGCTGCCATTATATTTACAGCCAACCAGTGACTGAAAACACTTTCAACTTCCCTGATCAATGATTATACAGACTGAAACTAGGTGTGTCACCGAGACAGCATTAATAACTGACCGAATAACACATCACCTCCCGACATGCATTTCAGTTCAATTTCAATACAGACGAAAGATAGAAAATGGCTTATGTTTACATACCCAGTCCTGCAAATCTTGACTTCGAGAACTATTGAGTAGTGGAGGTTCCTCCCAGTAAATATTATGTTTGCCATGACGCCATATCTTACTCCGAGTCTTGTAAGAAAAATAAGCAGCAACAGCAAGAGCGATCACCACAAAGATGCCACACACCAGTGCCACAGCCTGAAATCAAGAAAGAATATTTGAAGCAAATATTCATATCAATGAAAAAATTTTATTTCAACTGACAGGACACGGAATTATGTTCCACTAACCTCCTCAGGGTCCATGTAGCAGTAGTGATAGAGGTACTGGGTGAACATTGGGTATGCGCCTGGAAAACCAGTTCCTACTCCACCACTGATGGTGGTTCCTTGATAAGTCTGGCACATCATTAGTATAGGATTATACAGCATGCTTTGGGAGCTCTGGGCCATGGGATTGACACCGATAACAAATATAATGTCAATTATGCCCTGAAGGATGCTTAGGATAATGTCTGCCACCAACACAGTCAGGTAGAACCTGCGGCCACGCAGTCCCCGGGCCTTGGAGAAACTGGCCACAAGGAAACCTAAGGATATTATGAAGTTTATGGCAGCCATTGAGATCATTGCAGACTTCGCAGAGTACGGGGTCATGTATGAGGTCTGGTATCCGTAGCTTCCTCCGTAATAGCCTGAGCCTACACCCGCACCAAAGCTTCCAGATGCTGATAAATAACCACTAATGTTGGCATCAAAGCCATGCATGTCCCAAACTAACGTGGAGGCGACACAAGCAAAAATCACGAAACATAGCAACACAACTAGGCCCTCCATTGATTTCACTATTCCTGGAGGAGAGAGTAACCTGTAGAAGTTCTGGGGGGTTCCATTCGTGTAAAAATCTTGAGGAACAGGTGAGGAAGGACCATATTCACTCCGTTGAGAGTAGTAACTTCTGGATGGGTACACATTTGATGGAGCAGTGTAATGTGCACTGTATGTGGGAGGCCTATCATAGTGTCTTGGCTCATACATGGTTCAAACACGAAGGAAACCTGTACACGACAATCAGGATGATGCATGTGTAAGACAATTTCATGTTGAAGGACTGAGGCTGAAATCAATCAATGCAGGATTTTTTTTTTTTACCAGTACTTCAGCCTATGAAGCTCTGTGTAAATGTATAGCAGTGTATATTATTAAATGATTCTAAAATATGAAAAAGCTCAGTGAGAGATAGAAGGTAACCTTTCAGTCTGACGCTTTGGTTTAGCTCTCATCACTCTACTACATCTCAAACCAATTATTCTAAATAATTAAAGGCAACTGAAAACCAGCAGACACAGTCATCTGAGTAGATGCAGTCATTCTATACAGCCCTGAATACCCACTATTTTCACTGGTAGATAGGACAGTACAACAGAAAGCCTGTCACAGAATTCTCATTTAGATATTTGTTACATTGTATCAAACATCTGCATTGCTCTAAACCTAATATGATTAGTACATGAGAGCATAAAAAATTCGTTATTTTAAGGATTCAATTCTTGATCGATGAAGGAATGAAAACTAAACTGTCACTGTTAATGTCGAGCTACCCAGCTTATGGTAAACGGTTTTTTGCTTTATTTATTTAGTTTTGCATTTACCTAAACCTGATTAGATCGAACACAGTTATATTACGATAACACTAAATTATTCCAAAGAGTCACTAAATTACAATTACAACACGGCCTTCTAATTTAGCCTACATATTTAATACTGAAAGCCCCTCATCCTTATTCCACATTTACCACAATATGAATATGTTCTGAAGCTCTATGTTACAAGGTATAACAGGAAGAACCCGTCAACTTACCTATCCCCAAAAAACCGCACGATCAGTTTTCGAATGTTTTTCCGTAGGCTCGTGAAAATGACTTAATTCCAAGAATAAATCACGGTTTTTTTAGCTATTCCATTGAGACAGTCAGGTGCCAGAACCTTGTTATACCCATGTAGACACGTGTATAAAGTTTCGACCCAAAGGCCGGGCCCTGTTTTCTGAAAGTGCTTCGAGCCTGCTCGATATCTATGACTAGCAGGTGACCGCATGCTTGTGTGCGCAGGGATGAGGAGTGTATGTTACCGAGAATACTGCAGTTAATGATTATTCATTCTTTACAGCTTGTTGGTGTCATCCGTTCTTTTTAAAGAACTCCTGTACATATGAAATGGTTATGATGTAGACAAAAAAAAGAGACTTTTACAACCAACATAAGATTAAAGTAGTTTATTTCCTTCATAAAATGGACAACGCTTCGTTACAGGGGGACTGAATATTGAATGAGTGCTTATGAGAAGGGCTCGAAGTTAGCCAGTCAGTGCAGCTGTTCAGTCATTTTGTCTCAGATACAGGAATCACAATAATAGCATCAATATATGCGAATCAGCATCAACCTTACAATAATGCCACAATTAAAGCAACAGCATTGAACAAATTAAGACTTAAAACAGGCTATGCAGGTACTATACAGTTTGCAAAGTTTGGTGCAATAGAATTAACATACAAAAGAGAATTATGTCGGAATATGTTCACAAAACCCATCAGGTGAACCCCTAGAGAATATTTGACAGCCATTTATAACTTGATATAATAAAAAGAAAAACAACTCGTACTTTAATTTTGGGTTACAAAGGCTTTTCTTGAATTCACGCTTATCCCTTTGCTTGATTGCTTTGGTCAAAATTCCGAATCCTCATTTTGATGTGACTTAGTTTACCCTTCAAGTATTCACAACGTTCCTTTCTCTCTAAAAACGTGGGATCCTGTGGAAACACACATGACAAGGAATCAGGACCACTTACAATGAAGGATCCAAGAACAGCACCAACTGTAATATAATCTTTCAGTGGTCCACATTATTCTGCAGTCACATCAACAGTAATATTTTTCTATTAAAAACTTTTCTCTATTAACTTGCCTGAGGGATACGAAAAAAAGACAAGGAAATCTATGAGATACTTACGTTCTTTTTTTTCTCATACTGCTTCAGCATTTGATTAATTCTCTTTTTCTCCTAATTATGGAGATAACATACATAAAAACAGGTTCAGCGGTAAGGCATGGAAGTCAGAATGAGTTTCTGTGAATGAGCTTTCAGAGGTTCTGCTGTCCAGATTGCATTTTATGCCTTGACTTTATATAGTTTGACCTTGGAACGATGTTAGATCCTGACTTTAAATCATGGTGACAATCAGAATTGTGTTACATGATGCCATATTACAGTTTTAGGTGCATAATTTTGAACAAAATGTTTTCTTCATTTTAAAGTCTTTTTCCTGCTATGATACACAGGTAGTATAATTCATCATGATTCAGTCATTGCAACACACACAGAAACCTCAGGAAAGTCAACAAACTCTGCATGCTAGGCCACATAAAAGAAATGCATTAATCATGATGAAATGGCACAACAGACAGATACTGCATATGCTAAAGGCACTAATGTTCTGCCTCACCTCTGGGTTGTTGACGTCTTTGAGGAGTTTGTTCATCATAACTTCTAACTCGTAGAACTTCTTCAGTGTGTCGCTGATGTCTTTGTGAAGTTCCTTGTATTCCTGATACTGATCATTAAAAACAGCTTTGTATTGCTCTCTGTCCTCCACTGAGTAGATTTCTGGATACTTCCTATAGACACACAGCCAGAATTTTCATCACTGTTAATGTTGTTATGAAGGCCTTTTAGACAGATTATGGGTGTATGTTATCATCTATGGTATAAGTATAACAAGCTGACACTTACAGAACATAATCTGGAATGACTCTTGGTTTAGGTATGTGCCCAGTAGGAATAGCCCCGGTCAGGGTCACTGGTCCCTCAGCTGCCTCTGACTTACTGGTCAGCTTGTGCTCCCTGATAGGTTGGTGATCCTGTTCATCTCTAAAGGCTATTTTCTTGGATTTGATGGGAGCCATGCCAATGGCCGGGGGAGGTGGAGGAGCCTGGATTCAAAGAGGGAGAAAACCCACCCAGAACTCTCTGATTATGTTTTGCATTATCTGAACAAACACACTAGCCCAAAGCCATAGGCCCAGTAAAAATAGGTTGATTTAAAGTTGAAGTGACTGTAGCCAATAGTACAGATATGTCAAATGGCGAAATTAGTTATTTTGCAACACTGGTAAAATAATGTTATTATTATTTTTTGTGTTTGCTACAACTACTTACAGATCTTACTCCACATTAAATAATTTATTTTAAACTTTATGTAAGCTAGTAAGATGGCATAAGTAGTAACCTTGCCAATACCAGCCCGCTGCCCTGCTGGCTATGAGCAGCAATGGTTGTTTTCACAAATACAAAACAATTCTCACATAATGAACTAGAAGACTAATTATTGAGAGATATTCCTAAATATTTATGAAGTCCTTTGTAAAAAAGTTACACCTTCCTAGAAAAGGGACATTTCAAGCTCTTTCATAACATTTTGATAGTTGTCACTGCTTCTCATCTCAGCTGTAACAACCTATGGTAGCAGACAGTTAAAAAGTCACACCTGACTCTCAAGAACTTCCCTTGCTCTGCGGGCAGCCTCATGCCTCCACATCCTCAGACACACGAGAAAGCTCACAAGGTACATGACCGTATTGATGAAGATGAAGGCTGTTCCAGCCATTTGGCCCCCATCGACACGGCACAGTCTGGACATGATGGGACTGAAGCCTATCGTCATGTAGCAGAGCCCACCTCGATTGAGGTCATTGATGTAGACAATACCTGCTGACATGTAAAGCAGGAACATGACCAAATTCATAATGGCCTCTGTTACAGGCCACCACTGGGAATCCAGAAGAATTGTTCTATAATACATGGTCATCCCCAAAACCAAGAGAATGACAGTCACAATCCACGCAAGGCCAATCACAGCCAACACAAAGGGTGTCATGGGACCATTGTAATAATATCCTGATGTGTCATATCCGCCAAACTGGTAATTATACAAGTTGGACCATTCACTGTCCTTCTGAATGTAGGCACAAACACATGCAAACACCATTCCCCCAAACAGAAGCTGGAGACCAGCCAGTAGCCTCAGTAGTCCGGGCCATGATTTCAGGTAAGAGTATTTAAGCTTATAGACCTCCACTTTCTCAGCATAATACTCAGTTGGATGGATACTAGTCAGTTCTGACCCTTCAAGAACATCATAGGAGCCAGTATTAAAAAGGGGCCTATCAGATTTCAGTGAGTCGTGAGAGTCCAAGTACCTCCTATTCAATAACGGACTCACAGGTGGACTAACTCTGGTTCCATTTGGCAAAATTTTAATTCCTGAGGAAGGAGGTGGAGAATTAGAATCACTCCTCCTCTGCCATTTTTTGAACATACTTCTCCATGACGTTGGAAGGAGAGTTTTTTTCCGTAGCGGTTGTTCTTCCTCATCCTCCTCACTGTCATTGGCCTTGGCTGGAGTACTGCTTGATAAATAAACACAGTCGTTTAAATTTCCAGGGTCATCGTTGCCTTGGGACTCGAGGGAATGCCTCTGACTGTGGTCAGTGTTCAGATCTCCACTGCGTGAGGATATACCATCGTCATCATAGGCTTCTTCTCTGGATGCTTTCTTGTTCCAGCCTTTCATATTGATCTGTGATGCAGGAATTCAAAAGCTAGTCTATGATAATGATGTTCATGTTGATGATTACTGTGATCACAAACACTGAAAATACAAGAAAAAGGAAAATGATTAAGATTTTAACCATAAATAATAACAACAACAATAACAACAACAACAAAAAAAACAACAGATACGACCATATTAAATTCCTGTCAATAACTGTGATAAACATTTGACTGCTGTGACGATGGTGAGCTATTGAATAAATATTTAGATATAAAACAAGCAAACTATTTAGTTGTTTATCTTTTTCACAATTTAGAAAACTGTTAGGTTTTGAATAAACACAGTTTTTGTTCCCTTGTGGAGTATTCTGATAAAAACAAATCATTGGGTGCTCAGAGTTTCTGTCCGTTTCGGAGAGAAACTGATTTGGACTTTGCTCTTTTAAGCCCATCCCAGCAAGAGCTAAAAATACTAGCGAGGTAATCATGCTAACAATTATATCAAAAAACAGTGGACTGACAAGGAAAAATGGATTCTCAAATCTTTTTACCTGGTTGCCAGTTTGGATAGTTGCTGTTTAGTTGTGAGCTTAAAAGACCCGGAACTCAAAATGGGTGCACTGTCCACAGGCCAGACAAACCCCTCTCAGGTGACTCACAGGCGTTATAACAGGAAGCTGAAACGTGGTTTAAACATTAAACCTTCAGGCCGCTTGTTCTGGTGCTGTTGGTGACAGTCACTGCCTGGCATATCTGTGGAGTAGTTTCAGTGTGTGTTTATGTTCATTGGCAGGGTTTCAGCTCTCACTTCCCAGGACTACTTATCACAAACCAGAGGAATCTGCTTTGCTTAGTTTTTGGTTCTTAAGCTCATGTACCTATTGTGTTTTATCAAATATCTTTAAAAAATCTCTTTTTCAACTTGAAATCCATCACATTCAACATTTTAATTCCACAAAGGAGTTGTTTGTTTGGTAACATTTACGGTTCAAGAATTTGTAAAAGTTATGTAAAGAGCTCTGAATATGCTAGTGTTTAACTTAACTGGATTAAAACAGATTTCCAAGGAATTCATGTTTTAAGGGCATTTTCACTAGAGGGCAGCAGACATCCACCATAAATTTTTGTCTTATGTTTCCCCCTCAACCTCATTATTGTCTCCTTTTCACCTCTGTGTGAACAGTCCAGCCGCCATGTTCGCCCGTGTAGTCTTACACGAGTGTAAAAAAAATTGTCTCGGTTTCTCCATTCTGAACTGTGCATGGATAAATACATAAGCACTCTCTAGTCAGTTTCCTCTCTCTCCACTGATGCGGGACAGTGAGAGAAGAGAGTCTCAACTCCAAGAGTTCATGCGGTGGTGTCCACGACAAAGTTTGTCACTTTGCCCCTCTTTTGATTTACATTTTCTCAAAGGAAGATAGGTTAAAAAAAGATATATATGTACAGTTCATTTCACTACAGCAAATCAAGGATTAAACAATAGGAACATGATCTGACACATACTGAGCTCTGTAATAACTACAGAATGAATTATTGACAAACTCACGCTTTTTTGGATCTTCGTCTTGATTTCTTACAGAAGACAGAGATCCAATATGATCTTCATTAGTATTACCAGGAGAGTGCTCAGCAATGTTATTAGGAAGTGATTGGAAGGCCATTATGCTATTGCCTCTAGTAGCACTCTTCTGGGCACTGTGTGCACGTAATTTAATAAATGGCCATTCCCCCTGAGCTATGCTGTCCCCTTGGAAGCTTTTATGTATCAAGTGCCAGCATGACCAGGCTGCAGGTTTGTAGCGCACAGGGAGAGGGGTCATTTCATTTCAGCCCCTCCCCCGTGGTTTCCTTCCTGTGTAATTAGCTGGCCCACATTGGTGTGAAAAAAATAAATAACTTAGCCATTAACTGGTGCACAGGTGTTATAATAAGCCTCAGTTCATGTTATCCTTAGCCCGCATGAGTGCTGAGATTCACCTTGGAAAGAAGCCCAAGGCTCTGTCTGTCCCCCGATGGACTGGTCTTGGTTTATCTTAATTCTCTCTCAATTAAATGTTTATGAGGCTTGCTCCTCTGTGTGCCTTTATGGGCATATGTCTAACTCTCAAATGCTGTCACCATCCATTGATGTGTTCCACTTTTGCTAGTCCTTTGAGATTCACTCAAAGATATCTCTCCTGGGTAAGAACTGTGAACATCTTATACATCAGGATGTAGGTCTGTTGCTTCAAAATGATCAAAAATATTAAGGATGCCTTAGTTATCTGTAAATTATCTGTATTTCTTGTCAATTTCATGGGGACAACAGAGTAAAGGTGTCAAAAATCATCTCTTTGATAAATGATTTCATGAAGTACAAGCATGAGTGTTTTCTTTTTCCCCAAAAGATGCTTTCCTTCTTGTTATGGAAAATTCCATTTTTATCATGAAAGCACAAACATTACTGATCAAAACACAACTGACGTCCTGCCGACTTATAATCATTTAGTAGACTGGCTATAGATTTTCGCCAGCTGTACTTGCCATAACAGGTTTCTGGGTGACTGAACTGAGTGCTCTGATCAGAATCTTGCAAACAAGGTAATATCTTTGCCAAGACCACAATTTTGCCATATGTATCAGTGCAGTGGCATTATCTGAATTATTTGTGAATATACGATAAGGTTATATATTTTACATGGTAACACAAAATAAGAACAAGGATACAACCAAAATACAGATAGGTAAGCCAAACTGATCCATCTATTGAAGTCAATTTATTCCAGTGCATACACAAAACTGCAGTAATACATTTCAGTTGAATGATTCATTGATAGTGTTCCGTTTAAAATACAGTCTAATGATGCTATTCAGACACTATGTCTGTTTTAATCTACACAAGAACCTCTTTGTTGTAATTGAATTCCTTAGCCATCATTCATCAGGCGTATATGTTCTGGTCTCAGCACTGTAACGGTTGGGCATTAAAAGAGCTATATATTTGATTAGAGAGGACAGAAAGTGCCTTGGCAGCAGTGTGCAGCTTAGTGAATGTTTTTTCCCCCATGCTCTCTGCAGCTCTTACTACGGGCATCTCTTTTTGGTTCAGGGACTTTTCGGGATTGTGTCTTAAGCAGTGCTGCGAGCACTATTAAGTCCGATCATGGCACGGCTTTCTAAAAACCCTCTGGCAGTAACAGATTCTACCTGCTTAAAGCATTGCTATTTTATTTATTTATTCACTCATTCGTTCATTCATACATCCATTCATTTATTACTCACTTTGTCAGCTGTAATTACGGACACACGAGATGCTGAACAGTGGTGAAAATAATAAGTAAGTGCAAAAATAATAACTAAGTGTTTATATAAGAGCCCCCCCCCCCCCCCCCCCCACACACACACACACACACACACTACCACCACCACCACCAACACCACCAAAAAAAAAAAAAAAAAATCTTGGGTATGAAAACTGTTTTTCATTCAGAATTTCACAAAATCATAGTTGTATATTCATATATTCATATTTTTTTTTTATTTATATTCATTTTCTTGAAACATGGGCAAGTTTTTTTTTTTTTCCACACAGGAGCTCCTTGGGCAAACTATTTCCATGTAAACAAAATTCTAAGATCTCAAGATATGAGACCCTAGCACAAGAACCCATGCCATTATATACAGTCACCCTGGGAAAATACAAAATGCAAACTCTCCTTACCACTTTTTAGATTCATTCATAGGAATGTCACAAATATGGTTGATCAAAAAATAAAAATATATTGAGCAACACAGGCCATTAAACATTCTCTAATAATTTGGTATCCATTGTTGAAGTATTTAGTTGTTTCTTGAGTCCCATTTATCCTCCATTGTAAACTCTGGGTCACCATATTACAGTATAATAGGTAACTCTATAACTCTATGGGCAGCATTTAAATGATCACAAATGTGCTCATGGCAATGCGAATGCACAGCAATAGCTGATCTAAGGAGAATTTTGATGTTTTGATGGCATATGAACGGCTGCTGTAAATTCAGTTACTTCATGTCTCAAATGAATTAGCTTCGAAAGCTAAAATGAATTAGTCTGTAATAGAGAAAGGTTGTGGAAGTGGATTGATCCAAATAGCTGTTAATTCCAAAATGACCTATTTTGTAGAAATATGGGAGTTACCTATATAGTGGTCTTAGTCATCCGATCCCTCAGGATCACATAAGCACGGTCTTGAGCTTAGTCTTTATCAGGGCCAGGATTCAGTTTAAGATCTGGTATTGATCACAGTCTGGGTCGTCAGGAGTCTGGTTGTGACACCACTCTTTATCAAAATGTGAAATGAACAACAATACAACTTTGACATTTTTTTTCCTACACATTTTCATTTCATGGGCCTCTCTACTAATTCAGGTCTGTCAACAAATACATCCTAACCTCACAAGTACATTGCCGTTGGTGGGTACATCCACTGTTCTTTTTCTATCACAATAGATTGAATTTCTGAATGTGTGCATTTTTGGCTAAATTTAATGGGACCAGCATTCTGTACACCGGTATTACCACAAAATAATTTAACTGATAATTGATATATAAAATGATAATATTTAAAGCAGTGAACAGTAACAGTAAAACCCAGAAATTGCTGGGAATGATTTATCCAGTATATTATAACGTTCACACTGTCTCTGAACTGTCACCCAGTTTTATCTCTCAAGTCCAAACATGGTGAAGTAAAAATACTAACATCATGTGTACTACTTCCAAGGCAGAAAATTCTTGTGTCTCGTTATGCTGAGTGGTGAACAGGGCCTTTTAAAGTAAAGCAACAAGCTATGCCTCTTTCAGCATTAATCTGTGTAATTTAGAAGTCATGCATTAACACCTTTTTGGAGGTCAGAGCAATTATCCTGATATTTCACTTACAAGATACAACCTTCTGTTGATGTATGATAATTGAAGTAGCAATGTAATGAGAATGTTCATGATGGAATATGTATGGCTGAATGTCTGTAGATGAACAAGAACAATATCTATGTCTAAGGTTAAAGCGACAGTCATTTTTGCTTTAGTCAGTGTCATATCCTCATAGGCATTTTTAGATTTCTGATGGTATTTTACAGCTGAATGATTAAAAAGAGGATCTTCACTTGTACGTTTTTGTGATGTGATGCAGAGAGAAACAGTGAGGCTGTTGTCATTATTTTGTCTATGATATTTTGCCTGTTTCAAAAGCACTGATTAAAAAAAAAACCTTAGTCCTCAGCCACCATGATATGGCCTGCCAAGTTTTAGCTTTCAGATTTGAGTTTTGTTCAGACCCATAGGAAAAGCATGTCCAAAATGACTGATGATAATTTGTGGCTAAAGTGAGATGAGTAACAATTGTGAGACACCAGCCTCAGTAAACAGGTGGGCTATTTGCAACCTGAATTACATTCTGCTCCAGTTACATTACAGAGTCACCCAAACACCACAAAATGGATAAAGATCTGAAAACCATGTGATATTGAAATGTCACCAAAATACTGGAGTGGTATTTGGTAAAGAGAAAGTACTGGACAAAGGGTGTAGTTGAACAAACAGCTTTTACCTCCCATGTTACATTAAACTTACTGAACTAAGCTGCCTCTTTACTTCAAACGTCTTAAAAGTGCAAATGTGAGTCAGAATAATGTCTATGAACATCTACGTATACTCTATAAAAAGATACTCAGACTTACAGTAGGCCTTCGGTTTACTTTCTATAACCATGGAATTATTTTGTTGGTATATTTTACTACTTGTATATTCTCTGAATTTTCCACTTGTTAATTTCAGAAGGTAGGTAGAACAAGGAATGCATTGAACAAACATCATCACATTACTGCACCTCTAGATTTGCAACCCTAAAAATCCTACCTAACGTTTAAAAAAGGAATCTCTGTATAAAACAAATAAATTAAAGAAAATTAACACATACATTTCAAAAACCATCCAAAAGCCATTCATCACATTTTGCAATGAAACATGCAAGAGGGTGGGGTTTGTCTCTCAGTTCTGTCATTCACTTGTGCCAACTACAAGGTTAAGCACTCTGTGCTGTCACCTCCACATGAAAATGCGACCTTCCCATTATCTGAAGACCTATGGAAGCTCTGATTTGTTAGAATGAAAAAGCGTAATATCCTAGTTTGAGTAGCGCTTTATCTCAAAAATATTATGTTACCCCTTTCTTTCTATCTTTCTTGCTTTCTTTCTGTCCCTCTTTCTTTCTATAGGGGATATTTTATATGTTAATTATTTGTTTAAGTACAAAAAGTTTCAAAACATAAGAGGAAACAGTGATGGAGGTAATGGTATTCGTTATTTTTAGACAGATTACTTAAAATATTCTGAAGAGGAATGTATCTGAAAAAGGAATGCAATGTTTGTATTAACATTGTACAAAAAAACCCGCTCCAAAATTTGTAAATGAACAACCCTCAACAATCTATACATTCAGGCACTGAAAAAATAACATGCCAAATATGTAACTAAAAAAGGTTAGTTGCACCCAATTTCCCTTAAAAAGAAGAAGGGAACTGAATCCTTAAAGTTGGCATTCCTGTAAAATATTCTACTCAGTAGTAATGTCATGTGCTCCCCCTCCTCTCCAGCTCGACACTGAAGTGATTTCAGAGCTTTCCGAGGCCCTCCCAGCTGTCCCCTTGGCAAGGGGGTAAAGTCTCACATGCACAGTTCTTTCTTTCCATGCTGTAGGCAGGTTTTCTTCTCTCTGTTAAATTGGGAGATCCTCTCTGGCAGGTGTAGCTTGGACATAAGCTTCCATGGACTTCATGCTCTCCGCTTTGAGGGACTCCCCGGCGCTGTGGCTTGTCTCACCCCGGCATCCCAGACTCAGTCTTTTAAGTATACGAGGGCTTTACAAAAAAGCTAACTTGAACAGCCATACAATGGCTAAACATAAACCATATATCTACTATTTTTGATAATTCATCTCTATTTTTTTTTTTTTTTTCGAGCAAGTCTTGAAATCTTTGCTTGATCAACTCAGCTGAGTCTATGGTGGTGGAGGTGGAGTCACAGCAGGGAGCGCTTTGGGGGGCCGGTGGGCTGGGCCAGGCTGAGCCATGCTGGGGTGAAGGCTAGCCACTGTCGGAGGAGGTGTGTGGTGCAGTGGAAGGAGAGCGCCGCCGTCTGGAGGGGGTCCAGGAACGCTCAGAGCCCAACGAGCCGGGCCGAAAGCGGTGCACAAAGCCGTCCAGGAGGTCCTGCTGCTGCTGTGTTATGGCTTGGGATATGAGACAAGGCAGAGCTTGCAAGCTGCCTGTCACAGCATCCAGTTTGTCTTCCAGTGTGCCAATGCGCTTGTCCAGTTCCTCGCTCCGCTCCTGAAGCTCCGACACCAGGTCATACATCACATTTTGTGTCTGAAAGAGGAAACAGAGACAGGTTATAGCAATCTGAACATCAAAACTCTGACATCTGCTTGAACTGAAATTCATATCAAATTAGCCTCTGGGTCTGACAGAAAAGACAGCAAAAACTGATCAGTGGTAATGAGCTGCACAGCAGTAAAAAAAACCTCAAAATATTTTGAACCACACAGTAACATCAAGAGCTGATATCATATACAGAGAGCGGGTACTCCATCAATACATTACACTAAATATCAATGGTCAATTATCAGTTCTCAGCTACTTTTAATTATACATTCTATGAGAAATTATAATAAGAGGAATCCAGAAAATGTCTGATATAGACAAAATAATCATCCACAACCATAGTTTTTGCCTAGAACTTGAATAGTAACAAGGAGCCAAATCAACAGTCTTAAAAGTGCACAATGAAATATGCAGAGTTGTAACAATTCAGCAATGGAATCTTCTGACTGTGTCTCTACCTTGGCCAAGTCCACGAGTGTGTTAGCCTGGTCATTGAGTTTCCTCTGCTCCATTTTCACACTGCGTAGCCTGGTAGGAGGTAGGGGAGTGAAGGGGCAGGGGGTTGGAGGGGAGGGGCATTGGGGAAGAGTAACACATTCCAGTCAGGAGGAGGGCTCTAAGAGGACAGAGGAGAGAGAGAGAGAGTGGCCTGCATGCAAGCATTCACAGACCTGTTTGCCATACCAAACATGCAAACCCAATCTATGAAATGTAAAGAAGAAAAACGCTTAACTTTACGTTCAAAAATGACACATCTCCCTTTGGCCCTGCAGGCACGCGCCAACCATTCACAAAAAAAGCCATCCGAGAGCCTCGTTTGTGGATGAGGTCAATGTGGCAAACAGCTGAGGTAGAGGTATATGTGAGACCGGAGGAGGAAAATGCTTGTGAGAATGGCATTGCTTGCGGAGGGCTTGGTTCTGAACAGAATATTTAAAGAAAACGTGTTAATGTCTTTTCATTGTGCCAGAGCAACTATGAAAGAGAACAGGGATGGACTAACCATGAAGAGAATTTGTGAGAAAGGCTGCCTTGATATCCTGCCTTTTGCGTACTCTCATGAAACTCATGCATGTTCTTTAACAGAAGCAAATCTACAGAAGTGAACCTGAATCGCTCCATCGCTCTAATCTCCTGATTAGCTTATTTAACGACATCCGTATTTTTTCCATCACAGATATAGGCTTGTACCCAAGACATCCATTAGATCGTATAATGGGCAAAAATTTTGAGATGCAGGACATGGTCAGCATTCTTTCAAATCCAGAAACTCCATATCACCTTGCATCAAACCCCTGTCTGATCCTAAAGATCTCTTGTCGTGAGGCTTTATCTCAAATCAGACGTATTCTACCCAACAAGGGTTGCATCTACTACTGCAATATTCCACAATATCTAATTTTAAATGCAGCTTGTACATTTGAACATTGCATGAAGCAAATCAACAAAAGCATTTGTGTCAGTGAAAAAGTGAGATAATTTGCTTTGTGCTGATTTGCTGCTTTAATTTCTTTGATGGGTTTCCGTCCATTTCGAGAAAAGCATGCCACCATTAAAAAAAAAACCTTGAATAACACTGGTGATCTAGTCGATTGAGAACACTGATGGTGGGGCTGTAATGCAAGTTAATACAGAGATTGTGGCAACTTCACTGATAAATGGATTCGGTGCAAATGAACAAATCAATAGTTCCAAAGATGCTTCTCTTTCATAAGGTAATGTATAACCATACAGCAGTAGTAATGTCGTGGCTTTTTCATTCCATACTGAGAATGGAAAAAAGCAAGATATTTGTAACCAAAATCAGCATTCAGCTTCAAAAGTCATGCATGTGTAACATAGACAAGGAGAATGTTGGGGGTGAGGGGGGAGGGTCATGAACAACACTAAGGACACAACTTACTTCTGAGCTCTGCGGTGATAGAGCAAAACGAAGACAAAACACAGTTCAAGTTTAGAACCCACAACATTCACACAACATGTGAACCATTACACTATCAGCACGAGGTCAGGAATTGGGGAGGGGGGAAGGGGAAAAGGACAATTATCACATCACATTGAATAAAACAGGATGTTGTTCATGCTGGATTACAATAAGAACCTGCTAGGAGAATCTGTAAAAGCCTAATTTTAACTATTAGCAATTACATTTTGAAAGCGAAAGCTGGCAGTCAAACAGCATAGCTGACAATCAGGCTTTCTAGCTGAATGAAGGAAGAGAGTGTATTATTTTGTTCATCTGTGAATGGGACAACACAGCAACACTGAACATGTTACATTACTTCTGGCGTTTCACTCGTTAAAATGTGCGGGAAACATCATGCAGACCCGGAAGAGCGCTGTTTCATCATATCACTTTTTCTACAGTGTTTTCTGACGTAAATAAATACAGGTAAACAAATAAACAAAACACAACAACAAAACAGAACAAGCTGGTAACTGTTCCTACAATATAGTAAATATAGGGTCCCTACCTACCTATTAAGTTGTTGAAAAATATTAATGTATGATAACTTTCACTGTTCTTTGGATTCCAAGAAAATTTTGTGTCATTTATATTATGTCAATATTACTTAGTAGGTTACTATCATTGCCATCTAAAGCCATACACAGACTTCAAACACACTGTACTTACTGATGAATGGCCTGTAGGAACTTGCGCTGGTGTTTGCGCACTTTGGCATGATCAATCTTCTTCACTAGCTTTGTGTGTTTGTAGATAAGCCATGTTTCCCTGAGTACATTGGCAGCTGTGTTCTTTACCTAGAATGAAAACCAGAGAAGCTAATTAAGATTTAGGCAGTAGCCACAGAGAATGGCAATATTAAATCTGGGGGAAAAAAGAATAAATCGAGGCACAATTTTAATGAAGCAGGTTAATGTTACAATGCCATAAGACTGCAAAACAGCACTAACCCTATGATGAGCGAGCATGAACTTATGAACAATTTCATGATATCTGACATGAAACACTATACTGTGTTCCTTTAGCACTGTGCTTTCAGATGTCCCTCAAATAATGTTGTTATTACATTGTTGCCATGGTTATTGCCAAAAGGTCAAGTAAAATGTTAAAACAGAGCACATTTTTTAAAGAACTGGTCAGTAACTGATCAGAAGTTGCAGCTAAGTTATTTCAAATGAGCAGAGCCAGTAACCAAGGGTTTGACTGCATTTCAGGTAAGGGAGAGCTCTAGAGGCATTTACATGCAGGAGCAACTTACTCGTTTGCAGAGTTGTGTGTCCATCATGAAGTTGTGGACATGCTTCTCAGCCTTGGTCAGCTCTAGCTTTCTGGCCACCACAGCAACTACAAGTGCAGTGCAGCCAGCTCCCTATGAATGAAGGGGCAGCCAAATTGAAAGAATTATGAGAACACATGAATTGCAATGAAAGACACACAAGGAAAATATATTTGGTTGTTTGCAATTACATTGTAGCTCTGTCAAAAAAAGACAATGCACAGGTCTAGAGGTGAAACATACCATGATCCCTGTGAGCAGACAGACGCCTTTCCCACAATATGTGTGAGGGACCATATCTCCATAGCCAATAGACAGGAAAGTTATGGATATAAGCCACATAGCTCCCAGGAAGTTACTAGTGACTTCCTGTTTGTCATGGTACCTAAAATGATGAGAAAATATGCAAAAAAAAAAAAAAAAAAAATCTCTGATCAGACTGTGCTAGCAGTGACTGGGCATTTAAGGACTCAATTTTGAACAATTTGGTAAAGCAGAATCCAAAACAGTGTTTCTGTAAAACAAAAAAAAAAAGACTAATTTGCCACCAACATCTGTGGTAAAAGACATATCTGCTATATACCAGACAAAACAGAATACCAGACAAAACAGAATATATAAAATGTGCTTGTCATGGCAACCTAAATAAATCAATGAAAAAAAACAAATAAACAAAAGTTTGCACAGAAATTAAAATTCATTGAAATACAGCTACAATTCAATAATCCTTGTATCAACATGATTATCAAATAATGGACTGGACATTGGACTTTGTGTTGTGGGAATGCTTTTCCCAAAAGATATGCAGGTATCTAACCTTTTCCTTAGCAAAATATGTTCTTCTACCATATTCACATTCACATTTTAATTGCTTTTACATTTTGAATAGAACAAGATGGAGGTGCCTTTATTATTAAAATAATACCTAATCAAAAGGACAGTGTCTACTCCTCAAACCTACAGTATGATTCCTAAATCATTTTAAGATCAGCACTACTGACACGGTAAGATATGAGGGTCACCTTCAGTTTGAATACATCCCCCCAAAATTTCCCCAAAATACTCATATCAGCCAAACAAAGTTTATAATGATCTCTCTTTGTTGGGCATCAGAACGGAAGAAAATACTAACAAAATTAAGGTGAAAAAGTGAAGAAGGCCCAAGATAGAGACAGACAGGCAACTCTGCCCCTATCATCCCCTCCTCATGGGTGGAAGGGGTCTGTTTTTTGTTTTTTTTAAATTATCTGTCAAGGAGGAGCAAAGGAGCGATAAAAGGTCACTTTTGGTCATTTAACGACGTAAAGAAGTATAGAACAGGCACAATTTATGGGCAATATGATTGTATTGTGAACGTGGAGGAGGAATTTCAAACCAAAATTTTTGAGATGTTTGCCAGTAAGTTGATAAGCCATGGCTTTTTGGTGGTCAGGATGACCATCAGTGACCCCTCATGTAAATTAGAATTGTCCACCAAATTGAATTTAATGAAGTGTGAAATGGTGCTAGGAGCACCTGGAACAGATGGTTTGCATTAAAAGTTGAAGAATTGTCCCTGAAAAACTATACCTCCAAGACAGCTTACCTCTAATCACAAGTGATATCATGTCACCATAAGGTGCACCTGTCTGTTTCTGATCGAATCCAAGTCTGTGATCATGCTCTGGGAGCAGGAACAAGTCTCATTGTCCTTATCAGTACAGAGAGTGGTGGGAAAGCCCTGTTTAATCATGCGAAAAAGCAGTAGATACCATGCAGGCATTGAAAAAAAGATGTTCATATCCTGCATGCTGAGATATAAGCCAGTATATTGAGAGCAGATAAAGAAAGGACAAACTCAAAGTGTTAGCGGTTTAAAATATGGGTCAAACTGTTAGCCATTTTCAGCAGGGTCCAAGTGTTATCTATTTAAAATAAGTGATAGTAGAAGCCTTCAATTTGCACATGAATCTGAATAAAATATCAGTAATGGAAAAACAAGATAAACTAAGCAGTTAATCTTTACATCACCATGTTAGGTATTGTTTGTGGTTATTTGGGTGAGTTAGTTATTGATGTAAGGCTTGTTATTAGAAAATGTATGGGGCTATGGAGAACTTGTCCCCAATGAGCAACATCTCTTCATGTATCACCACTGTGGAACAACACTCAAAGCACAGTGCTCCCACACATACCATACAGCAATTCAGTCATTTTCTACTGATCTGTTTGAAGCTGGTGTCAGATCTCAAAGGTGAAACGTGTTTCCCTCCTGTTAATTGCTGGATGGATCATAAGATTCTGATAATGAGCTCTTTTCGTCAACCTCTTCCATTTCAGGTTTACATACTGGAACTGTTACAATCATAAAGATTCTCTAAAGAGCCAATTACAGTAATCAAGGCGACGTCCTGAGTGTTCACATCATACAAGGCTGTCGATTAACAATGAGTCTACGAATCCAAGGTTATGTAACCCATCATGGTAAGACATTAGTATGTCTGCATGCCCAAAGAGGGTGTATTTAATGATGGTACTGGAAAATGTTACAGAGTAGATCAAAACTGTAATCTGTCATGATATTAAGACTCTTACTACAGCTGGCCATGAGCTTGCCTGGAATGCTAGACATAGTTGAACCCACACACATTTAAAAATGGCATTTCCCCATAACAAATCTATAGCATAAGAGCTGTACTGTATGTTGGCATTTTGAAGCTCTCAATATACTGTATGCAGTACTGGCATAAAATGGAGAAGAGCTGGCACCACCTTCAACTTAGATCAAGGAATCTATCTAAAGCAAGAATATATCCCCAAATCTGCTCTGCTCAAGGCGTTGCCTTGAAACCTCTGTTATCTCACATTTGTTGTTAGCAAATCTATTCAAGACGACCCAGAAATGACGATTCCCTAATAACATTAACCCAAATAACAACCCTGAGAAGCATGGTTTTAGGATGCAATGATGAAAGATTTATTCTGTTAAAATATTTCAAAATTTCTTGCTACCATTCAGTAGGACCACAGGCATCCATACTCAGCCGCAGAGAGAATACCTCTGACAGATTTTAATTGATGAATTGATGTATCCCCTAAAAGAGCGACAGTTGCCTACTTGAGTCCAGATTAATTATTTGAGGCTCATGCAGGCTTTTAACCCTTGCCATTCCTTCAGTCAGCCTGCTTTCTCATCTCCTCACACTCTGGGTCAAATTCATTTTCCCCCCAATGGTATACCTGAGTAAAAATAATACCATAACCTATAAAGATGACATTGAAAAAATTCTGATTGTTGACTGTTCACACTGCCACTTTTGCATAGGCTGAAAAGTGTTCCAAATACTAAAACCTTTTTTGTGTGTGAACAAGAAAATTAAAAGAAAAATGCATGGTAATTTGACAAAACAAAAAAAAAATCACAACAAAGCAAACTACCCAGAGTGGAATTACCTTCCAAGGCCTCGCTTTTTTTCTGCAACAGCTGCACAATTGTGTATAAGTACTAAAATCTAACTCCCCCAAGCTAACACGGGGCACCACCTCCTATGTGATATCTCTATGTCTGAATATTGAGGGTGAAAGGGCTTCATCCTGCAGGGCACTACATTCTCAATTCACTCACTCTGCTGGCTGTTCCTCCCAAATGAATGAATTTGACAGTGAAAAACACAATATATGTAACACTTTATCACTGACCATGTCTGTGGGGGAGTTCAAGAATAGCAAATAGGAACCTTGGAATGTCATACTCTGACGAACATTGTACACCGTTACACGTTTGTCTCTACTATCCTACCATTTGAAGCAGCGAAAAGATTTTTAAGTGGCAAAACCTAAAACTCTTAGCCCATTGTGAGCTAAGTCGAAGAAAAAAAAACATTATCATTTGTTGTAAGCAAGTCAAACAGATGGACAAAATGGTGTGTGCTAGGAGAAGGGGTGGGTGGATGTGAACTAGCTGGTACAGGTAGTCTGGAAAAAAAGGGAACCACGAAAAATGTCAGAAGCATGCGACTTTCTTTTTTTCTTTTGTTTTGCCTTGAGGTGTAATGAAATGGGAGGAGTTCAGAGGGTCAGAGCTACTGAAAGGTGGGGGCTATGAACTCAGGTGTGAAATACAAAGGGTAGTTTAGTGACTAGAGTCAGGGCACTACCAAACACCCCCCCACCCCCTCCTCCCCATTTCCATCTTTCACCCTCCCACCCTTCAGCCATTTTCCAGATGGACTCCGTGCTCGTCCAGTCTCACACCGTTCTGCCCTTTGGGCTGGCCAGTGTGCTTATGATGCATTCGTAAGTACCCAATTCTACAGCACTTTGAGAAACAGGCGCCTCTTTAAAATGATGAGAGAGCAGTAAACATGAAGACTACCATGCTGTTTCATTGTTTACCATCAGTGGGCACCAAGTTTATCTTCCAACCTCTAACGCAGGGTTGAATGCTTTTCCTTTTTAAGAGACTGTGCTAGAATGGACAGCAATACCCTCGCATTGTAAACATAACTCTCCATATAAAATTCTATGTCAATGGCAAGTTGCACTGGTTCGAGTTCAAATGAACTTTTTTTTCGTCATAGATCAGGAGTTTAAATCTTTTGTGAGAAACTACAAAAAGCAACAGTCTTACCCAATACCTCTAATCAGTCCTAAATGGAAGCAGAATGAGGGGGGACATTATGTGGCATCTGGCAAAAGATTGAGAGCCTTTTGGTTCTTGAAGAAGATTTTTTTTGTTTTTTTGTTAGAAAAGGTATTTCAGAGTTCTATAAGTGCTGGTGAAGACGAATAATAGAGAAAAAGAGTTGCCCTCAGGCCTGCTTGTGAAGGTGATTTGAAGGAGCTGCTCCATTTTAGCACAAACTCCTCCTCCTACTCCTACTCCACCACAGTTCTGAAAGAGACGCGTGATTCGCAGTGCTGCTCAAATCATAGGTTTGCCTTATGCTCAAAGCGACCGAAACCATTTGTGGATTTATCTGTTGACATCTTTCTCTTTTTGAGGATGGTGCCACATTGACACAAGGTTGTGCATGTGTGAGTATATGTGTGGTTTTTTTTTTCTTTTTTTGGCGGTCAGAGCTGCCCACGCCCACTCCCCCCCCCCCCCCCATCAGAGCAGCAGTGGCACCAGCTCAATGAACAATGATAGGCTTTCCACGGCTAGAGAACGAGGACTCACATGGCATCCCTATGGAGCAGCATAGAGGGAAAATAGAAAGTACAACAGTGAATTATCATCACTCACACAGCCATACATACACAAAACACTCTCTCTTTTCTCTCTCTCTCTCCCTCCCTCCCTCTCTCTCTCTCTCTCTCTCACTCTCTCTAGCCCACATTCACACGCACACTAACAAAAACTGTTCACGCAATTAAACCAGGGGTGGGCGGAATCGTATCGTGCACTGCAAATGATGAAACTTGGGTGCAGAGTGTATGGTGGACAGAGTGTACTATAAAACCTCATCTCACTCACCACTCCAAACATTCCTCTCATATTTATTGCACTACTCCCTGTTAAACTCAGATTCTTTTAAGCCATGCTGAGAACAAAGAGTGCATAGTAGCACAGGTTCACACAAAGAGTACACTGTGTCTTCATAATAGCAAGACCACCCAGGACAATACCTAACCTGAAAACCCGTCCTGAAAACCAGCCTCCTTCATGATAGCAGTAAAGCCAACTCTGCTTACGATGTCATACATTTACGTGACAACATGTACATTTTTTGAGGGTGAACCCCTCAGTGTGCCACAAGAATGAGAAAACTATGAGGACTTGTGCATCTCTTTGTGCCCTACGTTCTATTATAAGACATTACAGTTTAATTTTACATCAAAAGGAAAATGGTGTAGACCTAATTCTAATGCAACATTTGCTGTGGAAGGTCCTGAGAGAAGCTTGTATGTGGTGGCCTGTGGGGTTTTAAGAGGAGTGTGTCAAATCTTGAGGAGCTGGAAATGTGACGGTGAACAAGAGGAGTTAAAGCAGGCAAGACTGAGGAAAAGACAAATGGAAAAAAAAATAAATGAACAAACAGTACTAGATAGTTACTTAAATATTCATGTATTATACTCTTGAGGAGCTAACACTGTAGCAGTCTAAATATACACAGTTTAAGAACCACTCTTTAGGTACCATGCAAGGCAGTGTTCAGGGTGAAAAGTGTAGATCTGTTTCCTTTGTCAACAGTGCTAAAATATGTTAAAAATCTGCAGTGCCCCTTGGGATGAGGCAATATGATGCGGTTTTTGAGATGTGGGCATCCTAGGGGCTTCTCAGCATTACCCAAACAAACCATTCAGCAAACAAACAATTAGAAAACCATGAATTATTTAAAGACTGCTAATACAGCACGCAAATACGGACTGGGATTTGTGATGCAATCGCAAGGGCTGATGCATCGGAATCTCCTTGTGACTGTTCCTCGGGGCATAGGGAGTGAGCAAGACTTGATGCAGAGCAGAGACAAGAGGAATGGGAAAGAGAGGGAGAGAAAGAGGAAGAGAGAGAAAGAGAGAGGGAGTGTGATGGAGCTGTGGTCAGGATGGTAGGTACTATGCTTGGGCCTACCTCTCACAGACGCGCACGGTCCAGGCAGCGATGATCCAGGAGGAGATACTGAAAACCAGCAGCACAGTGCCAGGGCAGATGGTCATGAGAGTCTTCATGACAAAGCGCGTGTTGAAGTTTATCTTGTTGAGGGCACCTATACTGCGCGAGGAGGCGTCGGTGAAGAGCTTGCTGTGTAACAGCATGACTCGGCCGATCAGATAGAGGCGTAGGAACATGGGGATGGACAAGATGATGTCCACATCAGCATCTGCCACCGACGGCACATAGGTGAAGGCCAGCCGCGCAGTCCAGGTGAAGACATAGTGGCCCGGGATTGGGTGGATGGCACACACCAGAAGCTCCAGCACAATGAAGAAGATCCGCTCATATGTCATGGCTATCCTCCAGTCATCTGCTCCATTGTCGACCATGAACAGCTAAAACAAGAGAAGAGGGCAAAGTTGAGTTCCTTGACAAACATGTTCCACAGCGCAATTTTCATTAAAACGCACTATTATTTCATTATCTCATCATTTTTTAAGTAGTGGTCTTTCCGCTGTTGTTGAGTCTCACCTGGATTTCCCGGGCATGGTACATTATTATAAGACCAAGCAAAATAACAGTGGAAAGGCTGATAAGGCATTTCAGTGCAAATGAATATGAAGATTCCTGCAATGTGACAAAAAAAAAAAGAAAAACAGACAAAAATATTTAGAGTTTGCACAGTTCAAGTTAGAATGTCTTGACTTTTTACAGCAATTCCATGCTTCCATAATTCTATGATTACGCATTCATATTAGATCATCGTTCTATAATAGGGTTTGTCTTATGTTTGGGTGAGACATTCAATAAATGATACATTTTGTAAAATTGAATGCATGCTGTCTAAACCATCTGCAGTACTCTGCTCAGCACTCACTCAGGGTAAAGGAGCCTGAGAGCCCTACTGTGGCTAGACATTGGCCTACTGTCCACCGTCTTCCCCATAGCAACAGAACAACATGAACCATTTGGGTTTCATACAAGCAGCCAAAACGAACAAAAAAAAAAAGAACCCTCTCATGATCTGTAATTACAAAAATATAATGCCTAAACTATTTTTAAAAAATGCTGAATGTATGTTATTCATTTTCGAAGATAAGGTAAAAATTGGTTTGAGTAAAAATGTTACGTATCTTGTAGAACTGAGAACAACGGTAATGTGTGGTAATAAACCACAAATTCAGAATGTACACATAGTTTCGCCACCTCTAGCCTGTTATCTTAATAAAATCTGCATACCACTCCTGGTGACAGATGGCAGATGTGATAAAACAGTTGGTTAATATGTCAGTGCAGTTGAGCAATGTGTGGGCTGTGGAGGTGGGACCAGGACAAAACGGTTGTTATAGCTTAGAGTTAGTTTAAAGTTTAGTTTAGAACTCTGAAGTAATAACAGAGGGAAAAAAATGTGTCTAAAGCCATTGTACCAATATTAGCCAAACTCATCAAGCTGCATAATTATCATACTAAGAGGTGATTTTTAAATATGAGACTAGCTTGGATTTGCACACTGTATTCTTGATGCACACATAACAATAAAATTTCATGCACACAAATATTTGATTATAGGGAATGATTTTAGAAATATTCCATTTGGGAAAAAATAAGGGAATTCTCTGGAGGCTAAACCATTGGAAACTAATGTGGTTTAAACCAAACAGACAAAATTACAACTGTGAATTGTTATAGTGTTCCAAAACATTATGATGCCAAAATGAAAATTGAGAAAGGTGTCACAACTGTTCCATGTATAACTGTTTTTGACAATACAGCACATATTAGTTGTCATATATGGATGGTTGTCGATTCATAGCAATCACAACTGGTATAAGCTGATTTAAGCATCTTCCATTCAAATACCCTCACACCACTGCATTGCTCCATGGTGACACTAGCTATATAATTAAATTTCACACTGTTTGAAGTTTGAAAGTATAAGCAGTGAAAACTAGAACTTTCTCAGTAAAATGGGCTATCAGGCAAATAAATGAGTAAATTCAGAGGGGTCCTTATATAGTAACAGTAAACCAATTAAAATGTATTTTAATAATGAAATTAGATTGCTTTCGCCCCTCTAACTCTTCCCACAGGCGCAGAAGGCCTTTCTAGTCAAAATTATTTCTGAAATTGTTTTGAGAATCCCCTGTGACATCATAATGAGTAAACTAATTAATGTACCTGTCATTACTCTGAAGGCTGCTTTCCTAAATGTCAATGTGTTAATTTATATCATCACATCTGGAATGCTCATGTGCAACGGAAATCTTAATGTACCCATTTCTGTGTATGATTATGCCCAACAGACTGAAAATTTGAAAAGCACTTTCCTACATACATTTCTCTGTTTTTATACAATTTGTGTGAGACCCAAAGGGCAATTTAACAGTAAATAAAGTATTTAAATCACATAGATGATAGAGTTGTCCATTAGACTGTAATGTTAATGCCATACCTCACTCATAAATTCTAAAAATATCCACTCAAATGTTCAACTTTCAGAAAACATCATAATAATAAAGAATTCAAATCTATATCAAATTGAGTACTTGTTCTCAGAGTTTCAGACTATCCTAAAATGCTAAGTCAAGATGTTCACAACAAACTCATGAAGCAAACATATACGTGCTTTAGCCCATTACTAATATTATACCATGATACACTTGGGAAAAGAGCAGACACACCTACCTTAGTGTAAACCCCCCAGGAGAGTTCAGTCTCAGTCACCATGACGACAATCCCAAACATACCAAATATCAAGGCATAGTCGCTGAGCCGCTTGCGTTTCTCAAACAGGGCCCTCCTGTGGCCCAACTTGTAGCCAATATCTTTGTTCTTTTTATGTGGCGCAGCACTGCCGCCGCCACCACCGCTGCCTTCCCTGACCAGGCTCTCATTGGACGCCTTGCTGGGGTCTTCTCCGTTGCCCTTGGAGACCACCACCTCCAGGCCTGAGCTCTGTAGGGTCTGGAGTGGCTGTGTCTCAGAGTCATGCTCTGCTAGGTTGCGTCGTGATGCCGCCAGGCTGCCCAGTGGTCTTACCACTCCCCCATTGAACTTGCAGCTGTTCATGGCTATCTCAGGGAGTGAGTGACTGCTCTCGGAGAGGCAGGGCTTGGATCCAGCATGGCTCAGCTTTGTCTGCTCAGCATGGGCCTTTCAACAAAAAACACAGAGAGAAGAAGTGTAAGATTCATGTGCATTCTTAGAAATTAAAGCTATTTTCTTTGAAAACATGACCGGCCATGCGCTCTACCGAGAAACATAAAATTCATGCTCTATTTCAATACACTAGTGCATGAAGTATATACCATATGTAACATATTAATATATCCTATGTAATATCTTGACAAGATCTAATAGTATAACCTGATTGCTCTTTATTCAGCTTTGGCAAATTGTATCCTGTTAGTCATGCCAATATTACTGAGGAGAAAATTAGAAAAAAGGGAATATTCCACTTGCTTAGTATAAGAGGCCTGGCACACAGCTGGGGCAGAGACAATGGCTTCTGAACGCCCTGTACTAAACACAACATTCTCAGATTGGTTACTCTGAAACCTAAAAATATGGTCATTGTCACTGCATTTTTCTTAAACATGTGCCACTATTTTATTTTTGTTGTTGCTGTTGTTTTTATTGTTGTTGTTTTGTTGTTTTTTATCAGAGAAATGTAGCAGAGCTTTGGAAATAGCTGCAGACAAGTCTGTGCACTATCTTTGGTAATAGCTTGGGGAGCAACACTGTCACAGTTCAGCAATGCAGCACAAGTTTAAACTCAAAATGGTGATAGTATGACGATGCAAAATCTGACCACACAGAACAGGCTGGTCTGAAAAAGAGATATTGTTTATCAGAGTAAAACTGTGTTGGAAAGACATTATTTAGTTTTTAAATGCAACGCCATACCAGAAATTTCAAGAGCCAACATAAGGAATCACCTGACACTGAGTTGTTTGGTAAGAATGATACTAAAGGTTCAGGATTAGAGGTCACCATAGTGCTATAATCCCTTCACTGTGTTAAATAAACAGATAATTCAAACCATTAACAATGGCTATGGAAATATATCAGGTGAGGGTTACTAAACAGCAAAGACAAAACCAAGAGTTGATGGAGATGGTTCAGGTGCATCTTGGAGACTTTATCCTTTCTATAGAAGGAAATGTAGAAACAGTCTCCTACTAAAAACAAAATCATCCATGACTAAGGCAACTTTACTATTTGCTACACTCGTACAAGTACGTGAAATTGTGTCCTATCAGACTAAATAACCCTAAGCAAACAAGCTGTTTCATTTGTTCTTCATATTCTGATTTTAACATTTTTCAGAGGAATATATCATGTAGTACAGTACAAGTAAGCACAAGCGAGATGGACTGCAACAGCAGATTTGAAAAGGAACAAAGGATGCAGGGATATGGAAAGGATGCACAGGATCCTTTGAGTCAGATCCTGCACAAAGGCCATGCACGATGACATTTTAATCTTATTACAGGAACTAATATTTAGAATGCGGTGCAAAGTAATCAGACTCCATTCTCTACTTCTATTGAATCATACAAAAAAAACCCACTGTCTTTCTCTGTCTTTTCTTTTCTGTATGATGAATCAATAGCCAACACACAAAGAAAACATATCTGGATGGAAGAATATAGACACACGTAAACACAAACACATTTTCCCCACTGGTCCTACAACCTCTATTGGTTTCCTTCCCATGTAGGCTCTGCTTTAAAAGCAGTCTTCAGTACAAAAGATCATGCACCCAACAGATAGATTAATAATCAAGTTCAGGGGAGTACAAATGCAAATCAAAGTTGTGTTGTATCTCATTCATTTCCCACCGTTTCTTGATTTCATAACCGCATTAAACAAGTGTCTCTACATGTACCACATTTACCACCTTTACCACAACCATGTCCCATTAGATCAATAAATTATTCAAAGAAATGGCAGTAGTAATATTTCAAGTTAACAAAACATGTTAATTCATTCTCATATGTCCACATCTTGATTTCTCCTACATTTTATTGAAGAAACGTCTTGCGTAACATGCCTTCTCGCTGACCTATCTCGTGCTTTTTCACAATTCATTGTGATTGAAGGCCTTAGTATGAGCGAACAATTAAAACACAAAGATGACCGTACTCTCGCTGATCTCATGTTGCGTGTTCATTGACCTATGAGTAATGGCACCGTTATAGCTTGTTCCATAGCATAACCATATTATCTGATGCCTGGCTTTACCATGTCCCACAATAAAGAAGCAGTGGAGAATACGCTTATAGCCCCCAGATACAGTTTGTGTGTCTGATCGTTTTCTCGAAGATGAAATGCTGTGTTGAATGTCCTCAGAGGGGTCTTTAGAGAAAACTGATGTTATTTGAATAGGCCTCTCTCCCTGAGAGGAAATGAGGTACCCAAGGAGAGAAAGAAAAAGCAGAAGTGCATGAAGGATAAAAAAAATACAAAGGGTTAAAGATGAATGATAATGACATCATGCCTTGTGTTACTTGGCAGAGTAGTCTCCATGTATTGACATACTGTCAAAGTAGCACTGAGCCCTCAGGGCCTTTGACCAGTGACCAGTGACCACAACTATATGCTGCTCTGACCTAATTGTTGAGAAATAAGGCTCATCTTGAGAATCTACACTGAATGTTTTTGAACTAATACAAACACTACATGAAGTAAGTGATATTCATGAAACTGTTATTACCATTTCTACTGTAACGTAAATAACTGTACATACACACATATGCTCTTGTCAGGACTGGTAACAGTCATTTTAAATCTAATGCGGAGTTAAGTAAAATTGTTTGAACTCTTATATCAGTATATATCTTCCCTGTGCTAGGAAAACATGCTTTGGCATATTCTGTGTTTAAATTGTGTAAACCTATCTCTGCTACAGCAATATTTCATTTCAAGTAAAGTCAAAAAAGAAGCAACTATGTTAAAAGAATGCAGTGAAGGCAATACTACGGTATGTTAAAAGAATGCACTGAACATTAAAGCAATATCATTGAATACACTGGTCAATTATTTTCTATGCTTGTAGAAAAAAAATACATTGTTTATATTGGTATCTGTGGTAATGCCTAGACCTTGCTCAGCCAGTGTTTAACCTCTCAGGAGGAATTCAAAGAGATGAGAAAAAACTTCTGTCACTCTTATTGTGACAACGCTCTTTCCAAGCATTCCACTGTGAGAGCTGTCAGTAAAGAGGGCGATGACAGTCAGTTACAAGAGAACGGAAAGATCTCTACCAGCAAGTGGGTAGAATTAAAGAGTATTTACATGTGAATCACAATGGCATCAGCAATGTACCTTTCACAGCACCATGTTCCTGTGGCAGGACACATTACCACACAGCCCAAGAATCCTCAAGCACTATCAAGTTTCTAGCTGTGTCATAGGACACTGTAATAATATACACTACATTGGTCTCATGTTGATACATTTGCTTAGATCAATGCAATTACCATTAGCTGAAACCGATGTATATAAATAAAACTGAATGTGAAAATAGTTTGAAATTGATTTGCTCACCGTAAAGCAAACAAGTGTCACATGCCCCTGTGTTTTTAATCAGAGTCGGTTTCAGTGGATGAGAAAAGTCAGTGCACAGTGTACTGAGTGCATGCTTAACCTGCTAAGAGACTCTGCCAAGATCACATACCAACCTGGAAGAAAAATGATCTATTAGACAGGACAAAGACTGAATAACAATGCCTTCTCCATCTCATAGTTACTATTTTTAGTAAGACACTGTTTGAATTCATTGTATTGTAATGGTATATGAAATACCTTAAGAAGTTCTCAGCTATTAAATAAATTAGCATTGTTTCTGTTAGGATATGGTTAACAGTTAACAATTATATATGTCACTGTACAATCTGAAAATTACATAAAATGGCAAAATATGGAACAATAGAAATGTTCATCTTTAACAGGCATTTCTGTAAGTAAAAAAAAAAAAAAATCTGTATACTGATAAAAATAGATGTGTTTCTTCAAAAGTTTTAACAGAGCTGGGCACTGAAAAGAAAAAAAAGAAAACACACTTTGTAAGTAGATTTTCACCAGAACTAAAAGAAAGAAAATCATGTTTAATAATAACTGAATGAGTGTAGTTTAGAACTTGTTCACTACTCTGGTGTTTAAACCAACACTAACTATGCACAGGTTAAGGTGAGATCATGCTAAAATAACAAACATGAACAATCTTGTGACTCCAGTCTACATGAAGTGTCCTTCGTATGCAAAGAGAAGAGAAACATGAATATAGTAACTGAATTGTATCTACCTATAGTTTTCAAACTGTAACGCATGATATTGTCAAAAATATTATAGAAGACAAGAGTACGCCATAAACATTTATAAACAATAATGAGTGAAAATATACCTATAAATTCAGGTAACATACCACACAGTTTGATGGTTTGTTTCAAAAGAAGACAAGAATCTAACCTTTTTTGTGCTAATAATAAACCCAAAGGGTCACTTGCTTTCAGAAATACAATGTCTCATTATTCTCTGAATCTCATTGCCCCCTCCATTGCCTCTGAGGCAGTTATTAAGGGCCTGAATCCTACCAAAACAGCTAACACACAAGATTCAGAAACATCAGTCTTACAACCCACAGAGGTCCCTTTTACCAATTTAGCACAATAAGTTTTCTTAAGGGCAAAAATGTCACTGACTCTACTCAGTGTACTGACTAACCGCCCAACTGATAAGACTCCTTGGCCCATTGTCTCCTTTCCGTTGACTGCCCACCATTGTAATCACCCCTCCCATTCCATTAAGACTGCCCAGTACCTGCCATTAAAAGCTGGGCTTTTCTCTTTTTGCTTTTTCAGGGAAAAGGTCAGTTTTTTCCCCTCCTAGCCAAGTTTTCCTGTCACAGTTGCTCTCAAGCAAATTGTGCCCTGGATTTCTCTGAAACAATGTCTTTTGGAAAATCAAATGCTATACAAATATTACTGAAGCTATTTTCATCGTGTTGAAGTTGGTGAAATGACAAGCTTGTCAGAGGCAATAGGTTATGTTCCCTAGAGAATCAGCTCAAGGTCAATAAGTGGAAGACGCTAAAAAAGCTGGTCTTGTACTGGCTTTTGACTTTGGGATATTTAGACAGAATTCCGTGCATAGGAGCAAGTAGAGAGACACATTTTGGAGAAATAATGTAAACTGATGGTGAATTGATATCATTATCTGTATGCCTTCACTTCACTGTGAACTCCTTGTCAATACCAGTGCATGTGACTGAGAGAAAGGGACACTCTACACCAAAACAGAAGTGTGGTGTTGAACCAGCACAGGCAGTCAGGCTGATCAAAAATCAATTCTATTATGACATTATCCAAAGCCCTGTAATGCTATAGAACTTAGAGGCACCATTCAAAGATAGCATGACCAGAATTCTAATGAGGAGCTGTCTCAAAGAGGTTGTGCACTGGTGTCTGTACCAGGACAAAATGTCTAGGGACAGTGAAAAATAGAGCAAGTGCTCTAACAGGGCGAAAAAGAAAAAGAGACTGATGGAACTTGTTGAAATTCATCAAGATCCTGACTTTCAGTGTGTGTGCTTTTTGTGTGTGCGTGTGTGTGTGTCCGCGCGCATGTGTGTGTGTGTGTGTGTGTGTGTGTCTGTGTGTGTGTGTGTCTGTGTGTCTGCCTGTTTGTGTGAGGAGTGATACATGATGGGGTCTCAGAGGACACTGATAAGGATGTGAAGATACACACATAAGCAATGCAACAAGAGTACAGTGTAATTCAGGATATTACTTTTATGTATTGCCTTTGGTGAAGGAGAGCTATCTAAAAAGATATACCCTTGCCAACTGTTCTCATTCATGCAGTAAAAGCTAAAACCAAGGTCAAAGTCATCTGCATAAGAACAAAACTAAGGACATTGAGACAAGCATTTAAACGCAGTCTAAGGGCCATTTTGGCAAGAAGATTTGTTTGGCAGCACAATAAATGTCAAACTGCCCACTACAAAGGATAATGAATGTTGATATAATGAACAGTTCACATAAGGTATATATTATGTCTAAACCAGTGACTAACAGAAAAGTTATTTGCTAGAAGAGAACACAAATTGTTTGAAAAAGTTGCACTTGCGTATGCCTACCCACATATATAAATTGTGTGTGTGTGTGTGTGTGTGTGTGTGTGTGTCTCAGATCCTTACTGTACATGATTTCTTGCCATCCTCTTTTTAATTTAGCAATTAGTGTGTAACTTCAGTGAAGGAAAATTGTGCATTTTTCTCCCTTTTTTCATAGTAACAAAGGTGACAAATTCTGCAATTTCATATCTTTTGCTGAAGTAATGTTGTTACACTGCAACCATTTTTTGACTAAATAAACTAACAGAACAAATCTATTAAACATTTGAAGAGCTTAGGCTACATATGATAAATATGATATTGTTTTGCAAGTGATACAACAATGATCCCTTATTTAACTGTTTAGTCAATTGGGCAAACATCTGTAACGTAAACAGAGACCATGGCACCATCACTTCTTTCACATCTTGAAACAGACAGAGAGTCCTCAAATGGTAGGAAAAGGGTATTTCTTGCTTGTCAGAAGAAATATAAATTTTCATTTTGCAAATTATAATTAAAAAAAACTGCATATATATCTTAATGGTGCGTATCTATTTCTAACTATCTATCTATCTACATATCTATCTATCCATATATATATATAACGACAGAACGAGGGAGCGAGAGAGAGAGAGAGAGAGAGAGAGCGCGCACCTCAGTATGAAGGAAACAGGATTTGTATGTGCGTGCTTGTGTGCGTGTGCCTGCGTGGTATGCATATGGTTGGTGTCATGATGCTTTATGGGGTTCACGAATAAACGATTTCATTAACTGATGTTCCAAAACACTGTGTGCGTAGTGCTGTCATATGATAGAGACTGGGTCAATTTATGGAGCCAACACAGCGCATTGTTAAGAAACAGAATAAAACCATGTGACAGGCGTGGTCATTAATGGATTGCAGCATACCACATTTAATATGGTTCCCCGTGAAATCACATTTAAGGCTTACTGAAAATGGATAAGTTTACCTTATGTTTGTTAGTTCGAATCCGCTTTGCTTCCTGGTCGTGGGTTTCTGGCCACAGTTGGTTGCTGGAGCCGTAAGGGGGGCTGCTATTGTCGCTGCTGGAGACCGAAGGATTTCTCACTAAAGGGCGTACATGTTTTATATCGTTTTTTATATCGCGCTGCTGCTGCTGATCACATATGTTTTTCCTCCCTAGTTTACCACTGTCTCGGTCACCCTGCTGCGGACCTTGTTGCTGCCACTGGAGGCTGTGCCCGTGTGCGTCTTGCTCTCGACGCTGATGCAGCAGCAGAGCCTGGTTATTCCTACACAGCTCTCCTGATCCGTTGGTGCAGTAGTTGATAGGCAGGCTGCTCCCCACAAGTAATTGTCGTTGAGCCCGCAATTGTGGTAATTGAGCCTGAGACTCAATTAATCTCCGTCCCTCTTCGATTTCCACACAATCATTTATCTGTCCTTGACGGGAGTTTGATAGAGCTGACTTCGAAGAGGGGTTCTTTTGTTGAAGCCTTATTTTATTATAACAGTGTTGCTGCAGCAACTGGTTTTGGTCTCGACGCCCGCCTTCTCCACTGCACCGTTGCACAATGTCTTGTCGATAATTAGCACTCTTTTGGAAATTATCCCCCCGATTGGAAATCTGCGAAGACAGAGGCGGCGGCAGCAGCTCAGATGGGGAGGGCTGCGGGTAAATGAAGAGTTTGTGCTGAGGAGAATGGTTCGCCTCCGTAAAAAAACTGCAGTGGCGGCTCTGAGAGAACACCTCCGACTCAGACTGACAGCCGGTTGAGGGCCCAACAATCTCCTTTTGATGTAACTGTTGGTTACCAGATTGGCAGTCCTGGTGTAAAGGTCGCTGGACTATGCCGTGGTTTGTCAAAGGTGGGGGCTTGCTGTGTTGCGACTGACAGTCATGGACACCTTTCTTAGCGCGGTCCGGACAAGGCAGTTCACGGTGGCTCTGATGATATGAGGCGGTGAAACGCTCCTTCAGCGATGGAGGTGGGGGCGGTAAACTAAAGAGTGGAGCGACTGGACTCTGCTCTCCTTTCTGAATACGCGTTGAAATGCTCTGAGTTTTGCGATGTTCCGCGTCAGGGATTTGGTGCTGGCAGACAGCTCCCGCGTATCGATGCCGCATCCCCTCAATAGCCGTGTCTTGTTGTGGCTGCTCCTTTGCGTTGTAAAGCACCGACACCCATTCATTGCGATCAGCCCCAGAAGAATCGAGCCGACTCGTCTCATTGGTAGGTTTGATTAGGACCAGCCTCATAACGTCACTGTCAGGCTGAACACCGCCCTCGTGTGAACATTTCTCCTCATGTTTACAGGTTACCCTGAACTTGTCATGCAAATACAGCTAATAAACTGGATCAAATACGGAGTCTGATGTTTTTAATGGAGTGTGAGATAGTAACTAATAATAATTTACAGTCCACTCTGTTTTTAAATACATTCCCCATTTTTCATTACATTACAGATTTAAGCCCATTAAACAATAAGTCTCCAGAAGTTGAAAGTACCTGGGGAAACGATAGAGGTAGTCTGTAGTTCAAGAAGAAACAGGAATGTAAAGGAAGATAAAGGCAAAACTATTCCACTTGTGTAGCCTTGAACACAGGTGGCAAAATAGAGATCTGCAGGACGACGAAAATGAGCAGCAGCTGGGGGGGGGGGGTGTTAAGATAAAGCTCGTGAAAAAGGATAATTTAATAAACCAAAGCTTTCTGGGAACAAGCTGTATAATAATACGATTTAAAGAATGATTTGCTCAGTGGATTTGCATTTGTTTGAGGGTTTCTGATTGCTGTAATTATAGCCGAAGAAATGACAGCAGCAATAAAAACATCCGTGAGTCGTCTAATAAAAGACGTGAGGTGGACAATACATTAAGGAAATTAAGCCTATCAGTTGTTGCCTCAACGTGTCGCACCATTGGCAAGATGTTTGGCCGCCAGTAGTGTTTATTTGACTTGAGGGTGATACTTAAATATTTCATCACATGTAGACGAGGTTTTGAGTTACCAAGGCAAACATTTAAAGCGATCTCCTACCTCAGGATGCATTTAACTCTAAATATAACACTGTCCCCAATGCGAACACTAATAATAGCAAGTAATATTGAAACAGCTGGTTGATTCTACGCAGATTTTAACGCACAAAGGAACTGAGCGGAGTGCAAAGAAAGCAAGCAAAATGAATGAATTAATCAGCGATCTCTCCATGGTCCTGAAAAGAGGCAAAAGACTGACGAGAGAGAGAGAGAGTAAGGCACGGGGTCGTAAAAGAAAAAAATCCGAAATGGACCCAACGCCCAATTCACTGACGAGCGAGAGAGAGAGAGAGCAAGCGAGAGAGAGAGAGAGCATGGTACAGGGTCGTGAAAGAAAAATGTCCGAAATGGACCCAACGACCCGTTCAAATGTATCTCGTTGAATCTCTGGGGATGTCTTAATAATGACATGCAAACTTTCACGACTGTCATAAACAGTTCCATGACGTACGTGCATACACACAAACACAAACATTTCCTACATCAAAAAAGGAAAGACACTGTTTCTACAGTGTATTTTCATAGCTGCGTGCATTGCAAGTATATCCATAAATGAAAAAATTCTAACCATTACGATTTTATGGGTATTCTTAAAAGTTACTGATGAAGTGTAGGAATTTTCCCACTAGATGCAATGACAATGTTAATCTGATATTTTAATGAATTAATTTGCTCCTGTGTACTGAGTGGGCCCTCAACAAGATGAAGTTTCCTTTGCTGGTTTGGACAGCAATGTTACATCAATAATTGAATCTGAGTTTACAACCTTAACACACACTAACCACACTCGGTATCTGTTACCCTCTCTTTCCTGGGTTGTATATCCAGTTACTGAAGGGTTGCACTGTTAAATTCCTCCTAATTATTACCTAGACACATTAATTTAGCTGTCCAAAACAATAAGTAACTGTTCCAACACCAAGCTTTCATCATATTTCTGATTGTATTTTCCATTCATTTTCCTGCAGACAAAATAGTACATGCAAGGTTAATGGTGAGTGAGGACAGCTGAGCAAAAACATGTAAGGCATGTACCACTATAGCAAGATGAACAAATATCAGTCAAAGCCAAAGACAATAAATGATTGCCATGGAAATATCTCACCAAATGAAAGTGATTCTAGGGTCTCAGTTATCTGATATGTCCTTTATCAGTATCGACTAGTATGAGTACTGCATTAAGACAGTAAAATTAAATTTGTTTGTAACACAGCATGAAAAAATCATCATTTTTTTTATCTGTCTTTATGGAGTTACTTTGGTTAGCTGAGTAAATGAGTTTAAAAAAAAACTGTAGGCAGCCTTAAGCAGAAATTCTGAAGATGACTGAGGTCATGTGTGGTGTTACGGTTATATACGCCTAGTGGACAGACAACTCGGGAGTTAAAATTTTCAAAAGATATATATCACATAGGTGTGATGCTACAGCCTCCAATCATTTCTTTACCACTAGTTTCAGTGGATGACAGAGAAAAAATATGTCCAAACTATTTTGGACAAATATGATAATAAGGAGACATCTTGCACAAGTGCCGAACCCAGTGTGCACACCTTTTGCTAACTGATATGGAAAAGAGCATCTGTTAAGTGAGTCAATGTTCCATAGGGACTAAATTGTGTTCAAGCACTTCACAAATGATAACATTGTGATTTGACACCATTTAAGAATGTGATCATGCAAAAAATCAGAGACAGACAAAATCTGATTAATATTACTGAATTTAATTGGGTGCCCACATTGCATTTATAGGTCTAATCTCTGAGCTATATGTAGGGGTTCGAGGTTAGATAGATAGATAGACTCGCAAATAGGTAACAACACATAGCAAAAAAAAATCGCTTGTTAAGTTACAAACTAGCGCTCTGATGGGTATATCTTTATGTCTGAGGCAATGAGGTGTCTGCGTCAGTAGTCTAATATTCAGCGTTAACAATGATGCAACTTAGGTTAAAACGTTTTGTAGGATACTGGCAGCATATATTTTGTTCCTTGTTCTACGACATCATTTACACATCCCTAAACCACCAAACACGTCGGACGTATAAGAGAACAATGGGCATAGGCCTACGTGTTTTATTCTGCCTGCAGCACACCATGCACACCTACTGAAACAACAAAACACTGGTTAACTAGTCTTGTCAGGCGCGTTTGACGCTTGACATCAAACTCAACCAAACTACCGTATAGATCTCGATTATAACACGAAGAACCACAGCAATATTGAACCATGGGGGTGTGGGCAGACCTGCGTAGGCCTACATCGTCTTTGTTTCTTTATTTGCGTAATGTGCTAGTCCTAACAAAATTTGCCCATAAAAAGGTGCAGCGCTATGTTGTCAAGGAATAGACAAACTGGAATTTAAGGACTAAATGTAATTTGCTATGAATGGAGATCCGACATGAGAAGAAGCCAACACGGGGGCGCGCGGAGAATGGACTGCTGACGCGACACTATACCAGCATATGTACTTTCTTTCTTTCTTTCTTTCTTTCTTTCTTTCTTTCTTTCAGGCAAACATTTCATTAATTCATTTAATATCTTCAAATGCACAAAACATGTATTTTTTGCTTATTTGAAAGATTGCATATTTGCAGGAAAAACTGATGCCAGGGGTTACAATTTTGCCAGTGCCAGACACGAACGTGTCAAAGGCTTGATATATACTCAGCGAATGACAAACCGCATTAGCCGTCTCACATCTGCAGAAACCGAGTGAGTCGACCTGAATGCTAGTTGCACTGAAAGATAAGAGGTTAGAATAAAACATCACAGAGAAACGGTTCAAAGGCCCAGAAATAGCCTCTTTCATCACCTCTGCTCTGCCATTGGATAGTTTACAGAGTAGCACAAAAGGAGGGACGCACTTGTCAACCTTCTCCTTAATATGGACAACTGTGGTACATGTTGTGCCCATACACCTACAGCCTTTCTGCTACATTACATCATAATGTATATCTATAACATCAAAGATCCTTCAGGGAGACAACGTTTTAGGACGAAACAAAACACCAGATTCAAAGGGAAATATAACACATAATTGGGAATAAAGTGGGCCTAATTGTTCAGAAAAGTTAGCGATATTTACAAATACATCAATACTTTCTTACCTTTAACTCTGAAATTTCTGCAGTCCTCCTTTGAAGAACAAATAAATACAAGTCCAATAAAAATTAGAAAACTGAGCTTGTCAAAAGATCGAGTCGTGAGTGTTGACAGAAATCGAAAAGAATCTGGCAGAGTTCTAGTGGAGTTCTTTGAGCAAAATCGAAATTCACCAGAAATCCTGGACTGGTCTGAGGGGTGAGGTTTTCCGCGGTCCAAGGGACGGACATGCCCTCCGGCGCGTGAATGTGCTTGTGGGTGATACCGCTTCAAGCTTCTGTAGCTGTCTTCTTTGACTATAATATCCAGATGTCAAATATTACTAAGATACAGCTTGTGAAAAACTGCATGGATAATAGTAGGGTAAGACATCGAACGGCATTGGCTAATGTTGGCTACTGCTCGCATTATTTTAACGGTTTTAACATGCGAGGTTTCAGTGTGAGAATTCAATTGGTGAGTTGCGGTAGCTATATGATCCACACAATACCTGCCGCTGGAGTATTGATCGAGGATTGAGAGAGGAGGAGTATATGACCTTGTGACGTGTTCTAAATTGATGGGGGGATTCCTTTTCTATTTTTAGATCTTGGTTGTCGTGAGACTAGCGGGGGTGGATGAAAAGGGTGGGGGCTCGGGGGTTCCCGTGCATCCTTCAGCTGCAGCAAAAACTAATCGTGCTCAAACAATCACGGTCGTTTACTTTAAAGGTTCAGGCTGTATATCATATATAGCAATATAGACAATTTGCAGTCTATCAGTCAACCACCACCTTTGTGTTGCCATAGAAAATTATAGATTGCAATCGTTGTGTTATATGCGTTACTTTGCTTCTTTGCGTAAAACTAGGCTGATGAAACATAACCAACGTATAACATAAAGACAAGCGTTATGCAGACAATACAATCAGCGATTTATGCAAGATTAAAAAGCAATTTTTCCAACGCAGACAATAAACATCCATAACGAAATAAAAATACAGACGTTCAGCAAACGTTTTTTCATGTATGAAATTTTTGGGACGCTGGCTCTGAAGGGGTCTTGTGTTTTTGCTTTGGTAAGCTTAACCAAATATAGGTGAAGCACATCCCTGCGTCTTTTATTAGACCTATTACCTTAGTCTGTCGCACCCAAGAGTACTGTCTGCAATCCTGCGATTTCATTTATTTGGTTAGTTTATGCATGAGCTAAAACTGCTGGTAGAGCACAGTTATAAGCAGAAAAAATTAAAAAGAACCAACTGCTTACTGTTTTCCTTGTCATGTGACATGATATCACGCACAATAGCTGAATTCTGATAGTTTTAAACTGTATCCTTTTCTTGGACATAGTGTCCTTGTATGTTTCACAACCTAGAAATTAATAACAGGTCACTGTGTTGAAGGAGGTTCTCATTCTGTAGAGGACACATAAGAGAGCATGAGAGCTCCTTAAGAATCTCCTCCTGCAGAGGATGCACCAGTGTGTGTATCCTCATGCGGAAAGAGTGTTTCAAGGATCTGTGATGGCGGCCCCACATGCCACTTCATAAAGGTAATTACAGCTCTTACCCTCTCTGGAAATGACTGTTTGAGCAATCACCACCGTCAGCTCTTCAGTGTGAAAATGGCTTTATTATTATTATTTTTATTATTATTTTTATTATCATTATTTTATTTTACACCAAAAACACATTTGCTTATGGGATGAAAAAGAACATATTGACTGACATCCTACAGGAAGGTAATGAATTGATAAAGGATGTCCCAATCATTTGTAATTGTAATTTGTAACTTGGATTAGTCTCATTGCATCTTATCATCATACCATTGTGAAACCTGTGCGGGGATTAAGCAGAACATTTTCAATTGAGCTTGGAATCACTCCTAAACCCAAGGGATGAGACTCAAGTGTAAAGCATGGAGCTAGGCTGGTGCCGTCTGGCTGTTGGGAGCAAGGGTATAAGGGTATCTGAAAGCTCTTGTCCAAAACATGTGAGAGTCATTCTTGGAACCAGCAATTTGCTGCCTCAACTGTTCCTAATTAATGTTTGTACAAGCTCAGGTGGTCTGCATGCTTTTTTTCATCTGTGTTGGCTCTATGCCTCAATCACAGGACAGAAATTTTTGACAGGTACAAGAAGTATCGCCAAAGTACAGCTTGTTGATACGCTTCAGTTATGTAAGCTGACTGGTCAAGGACAAAGACGAGAAATAGACAGACACCATGAGACAGAAAGAGAACAGACAACATTCAATATTCATGATGGTTTTGCTCTATTTTTCATACAGGAGACTGGGGAAATGTGCAATCAAGAGGAATATGGCACAGAAAGCTTGCCAGGTGCAAAATCTAGAAAGACATGCATAAGAAAGCATCCACCAAGTTAACAATAGGCATTTAGGCACGTGGACAGCTCAGAGTGATTAATGAATTCAGCTGACTTACCCAGATCAGTAAATAGTTTGTATGGTGGTCATTCTTCTCAGAGACAACCATTGTAATAATCTATCAAGGGTTTCATCAAGTCAAGGTCACTCCCGAATAGGTCCATCTGCTGTCCAAGGTGACTGTAGTGAATAGTTTCTGCTGTTTTGTCATTGTCAATACACGTGGTCCTTGACAGAGTTAAAAGAAAAAAAGCCTACAGATCAGAATTACAAAATGGAAACAAGGTGTCCTTTATAGGCAAGTCGTGCCCAAAATTTGTATAGTTAGTTACATATCACTATATTTGATTTGACTGAGGATACGTAGTTAAGTGTAGGACATGGGATGAGGTACATTCCTGTGAGGACAGTTTGTCAGGTCATGTTATGCAGTGATTGGTACTGACAGGATACAGTGATGACTGCTGAATCAATGTTAGGAGACAACTGTTCGTTTCATATCCAACAACGTTTCTTAACATTGTGGGATTTTGTGCATCAGTCTTAAGCTTAGGGACCATATTTTGATGTTCAAGTATATGAGCTAAACTTGTTCTGATTAAATTTTATTGTTTCTGCTACTGAAGGTCATAGTAAGGCAAGAGAAACAGTGAAAAAGAGAAGAGTTGTCTGACTCTGAAATGGATAAGACTCAGAGAGAGACACAGAGAGAGAGACAGAGAGAGAGAGAGAGACAGAGAGAGAGAGACAGAGAGAGAGAGAGAGAGAGAGAGAGACAGAGAAAGAGAGAGAGATCTGCTGATGTCCAGGTTGATAATATTGTAATTCAAGTTTAGATTTCATCTTCTTAGGATGCCTCTGTCTTCCATGCTTATTTTCTTTGAAAAGGAAAACTCTTCAAACCGAGCTGTAATAAAGAATAATGGTACTGCTTTTTTGCTGTTAATGAGGTTATAACATAAAATGAAACTATTGTGAACTAGTGCATAATAGCCATAATTATTTTTGCTTTTTTCTCATGCTAATTTATGCTCTTATCTTAACTCTAGATTAATTTTGAAAAGTCAATGTCAACATTTTGGTGTCTATCTTCGTTCTTCAGGAGTGAAATATGATTTCACAGTACATTAGTCCATGCATTCTGTTGGGGCTTTGATCTGCCCTTATTAAGCTCATCTAATGAGTGACTGACTTTCACTGCAAACATGAAGGGCAGTGAGAGAGTCACTCAACTCAAAATCCACATTAGGCCTCAATCAGTCAAACCAATGCTAAATATAGTAATACATTACGAATATTTATTCCTATATTAGAAAAAAATGAGTGTGTAGCACCATCATCCAATCTCACAGTGATCTCATCAGTCAAAGAAATAAAATTATGTTAGTTTCTTCTTTTATACAGGTTATTTGCTCAAGGAACAGCAATTTCAACTAAATTTTAATAATAATAATAATAATAATAATAATTTTCAGGAACAGTAACAGGTTGTTTGGATCTGGGCCTTTGGCCAGGAAAAGTTGAAGCATGAGGTTATGGTTTGTAGCAATAGCTAAATACATTCCATTGGCAGGTAAAAGGGTGTGAATTGTGAGTCAATCAGTTATTGAAGGCTGATGTATGTGTGTGACTGAATCCTTGTTTATTGATTTCAGCTACTGTACATCTTCTCCCCAGTTCAAAATGCTCAGTGATATTTATTGTTCTCTGACAGCAAATACATTTACTGATTCATAAACTTCAGCTTATGATGTTATATAGCTTACACGTGACCTCTGTTCTCTGCTCATCTCATGAGGATTGCCAAGTAAATCAAACAATTTTAAACAAAGTCCATTTTATGGTTTATGTCATTTTGTTCTTTAAGCCGTGATCACTTATAAATTTTAAGGACACATTTCCTGTAGATGGACAGCCTTTTTGGAAAAGATGCAGAATGGCTCCATATTGAGCTACTCACCGCAAACAAAAATGTAACTCATCCCTGCCAAAACTATAACAGAGTTCTAGTGCTTCCCAGGCTTTGTTTTGAAGACTATCTGTGCCTTTAAAATAGCTGCATTGCTGATAAAATCTTTGATTCGAAGCCAGTGAAATTACATGGTCTCTTTGTCACTATACACAACAACAATTAATAATTTACTGTAATTTTTACCAAGTGAAAATTACAATAAGAAGAATTATTGTTTGATATGCCCACTTCCAAAGAAGGTGATATCCACCAGGCCTGTCAGGGAAGAGTTCAGCTTCTTATGGGATGACAGCGTAGTTCACTGAGAGTGAGCAGGGCATAGTCTTACATTGAAGACAAACATTAGGTTACGTCTAGAATTAATGTAACCCGGTGCAGTGAGTGTAGCATATGCATGTCTCTCAGGATCCAATTAATATTAATTGATTGTTCTCTTCAGATTGCCCTAAGGGACCACATGTGGTGATCCAGTCTCAGCAGCGTGGCACCACCTAGTATGAGATCTCCTACCAAGATATCCTTCACAGTGTGAACACTGAATAATTGTGAGGTGGAGCAATCTTTCTGAATATGTCATGGACATATACTGACTTGGTATGACAGATAATTCATCACTGGTAGATAAGCTTGCAGCAACAGAACTATCATACAACATGAACACAGGAAAAAAAAAAAAAAAGCTTTATTTACAACAGCTGATGAACTTTAAAAAGCATTGAGCTACTTAGATATATTAGGTTTTGCGCCTCTCAGTTCTTTCTCACCGTGTACCTCAATACGTAGATCCCTTCTCTGGTGTCTTCTATTCGTGAGCTGAAAAGTAAAGCTTGGATCTGGTGTGTGTAACGGGAATCTCCGGCAAGGGGGCATACCGTTTAGCACAGGCTTTTGACCAGCAGGCGTTGCAGGGGCCCCGGAACGGTGTTGCAGCTCAGCACCACTGCAGAAACACCTCCACTGCAGTCTTAATTATGCATGGCAGCTGTAGTGAGAACACCCACGCATTCACTGGGGAAGTGCAGGGGCAGGGGAAACTAGAGAAGAGGAGTAGAGGAGGTGAGGGTGAAGATTGTTTATGTCTCTCAGAGAAGATCGACGCTGAGAGACTTTCACAGAAACCAGCAGATCTCTCCAAAATGCTCTATCCCTCTTAAACTGAGCTGGGACACAAGGAAGAGACTTAGATGATAACTGATTGGTTAATCAGAGCTGATGGTTTTGAAATCTGCCTCTGGCGAATTTAGCGGTTGTCCCTCAAGTTTATTCAGTCTCATCCTCTTGTTCAGGCTTTGATGTCACATGTGATTCAGAAAACTAATGATGAGGTAAGAGCGCCACTCTTAAGGAAGGGCATCTGGATTTGTACCCTGCAAGTGTGAGAGTTCAATGACATAACATTTTTGTGGTGAAGATCAGACAGATTTTTTTTTTTTAACCTGAAGAAGACTAATCAAAATACAGCTCTCTTTGATCTGTTGTGTGCCCACATATGGCAGCTCAGATTTCAGTTCAAAATGCCATATATATGCTCAAAATGGGCATAATTACAGATAGTTATTTTCAACTCTAGGTTCAAAGGAACTATAACAACAGTGCAGCCATTCACTACACCCTTGACAACATCATTATTATTACCATCATTATGATTTCCACTATACTAGGCTCAAACATTTCAGTTAAAATCAATATGCTGACCTAAAAAAGCTAGTGATCAATAATCACCATGACAGTCTTGAAGTCATGATTCATCGCCAATGTTAATTGCACTGATGCAAAAAACATGCACATAGTTGTTTTCTCTCATTCCCTATGCAAGTTATCTGATAACCAGTCTGTACAATCAGTGACATGAAAAGGTAGGATCTGTAGGAGATCACACATGGATACACTATATTCCCTTTGCAGTTTTTTGTAAATGTAAATAATGTTGTTTGTGGTGTCTTACACCCAAGAGCAGTGAGTGTGTACAATATGTGGCAGCAGGCAGCACATACTCACACAATGGAGACATAGACGAGTCGTCTGGAGCAGCTGGGGTTCGCAGCTGCTATAATTATGTGTCTAAGGCCTGAATACACTTTGTGTGTGTGTGTATGTGTGTGTGTGTTTATGTGTGTGTGTGTGTGTGTGTGTGTGTGTGTGTGCACGTACGTGCGTGTGTGCATGCATATGTGTGTGTATTTGTTTGTGTGTGTGGAAAATAGGTATCTCCTGAACACAGCCTAGAGATCCCAGCCCAGACACAGGAACAGGTATACATGCCCATTCTAATCAACTTCAACAGCCGGCTATAAACACACACTGAACAACTACCTTATAACAGTAATCTTCAAGGCTGATAAACTGATGTCTATGCAAAAAAAAAAAAAGATATGTGTGGCATTATCACGGTGACAGGACAAAGACATAAGAAAATTCTGTTACTGTCAATACACAGTCCAAGTTTTAATTTAGTTGCAGATAGCAGCTGCTCTGGTACTTACTGCAAATTAAGAATTTATTATATAGTAGCATCATATTCTGGCAATCACAAGCCAGTCTTTTCTGTGATTGAACTTAATTTCCATCTCTCTCTCTCCCTCTCTCTATCTATCTATCTATCTATCTATCTATCTATCTATCTATCTATCTATCTATCTATCTATCTGTCTGTCTGTCTGTCTGTTTGTCTGTCTGTCTATCTATCTATCTATCTATGTGTATATATATATATATATATATGGGTTTTTTTTCTCTCTCTCTCTCTGTCTACTCCACGCATACACACAAGCCCATGCACATACCATACTGTGTAATCTTTGCATTAGCTCAAAAAAGAAAATACTTATCTATCTCCCTCTAGTGGTATAAAAATAGAATTGCACCCTAAAAGTTTTTGCTTTTCGGCCCACCAGCACCATCCACTGATTATAGCTGTTCATTACCAGCATTGCATGTCAAGAAGACTTTTCTATTTTTATAAACCCCAAACACAGACACATTCTGATAGATCCCAGACACAGTCTTAAAAACTGGCCTTGTATTGCATGGTATTTTAGTCTCCAACATTTTAAAACTGACATCAGTGAATTTTAGATTGAAGTTTCAATAATATATCTTGTAAGAGAATCTGAGAATCTGAATAAAAAATGTCTCTGAAACCCACTGTGACTGCTGTAAAACTGTTGTGAACCATATTTGGTATTTGATCTCTCACAGAGATCTCTTATATTTGATCTCAGTGATCTTTCCTCTCCACATAACATTTGGCTAAAATGTAAACCATAATGATAACCATTTACTTTGACAATGCTCAGTTAAGGTATCTGAACAAAGGCAATTGTGTGAAAGTACTATAGGATGATGTTTGTATCTGAACCTTGAATGGCTCCTGGATTTTCCACAGAACCCACAGATATGGTGTTTTAAGAAACTTGTCTCTATACTCACTGCTCTGAACTCACTTAATGTGATGAAGTTTCTTTGCTGTGATCATGAGCTAAAACTTTGCTCTGCAAAACAATCTGCTGAAGTTCTCAGTACAATCGATATGTCTTCCTTAAATAAACAATATCTGTAATCTCCAAGGCAAATATTTCTGTTAAAGTAATTAAAAAGACCAAATTTATCTTATTTTTCAAAAAAGCATTAATTATTATTAATCAGTAATCAGTGAATTGATCTGATTAATATTTTTATGAACGATCTCCTGTAAAATTGGTTCTTTTGTCCTCTTGCATCCATAGAAGATTAATTTCCCTCCAGTTATCACTCAAGCATGACCACTAATCACTCAAACATGCTTACAGCAAGTTTTTATTACGTCAGGGAGAATGAACACTATCTCCATTACAAATACTTAATCATAAATAAATAGTCTTACATTAATCCAAACTGCTGATTTTTCTGCGGCTAAAAGCATAATTCAGTTAACCTAGGAGTGAATAAGAGTGATGTACATTTTTAATAATTTAAGCAGAAATAATTTAAATATTTGGATATTAAATCCAACTGTGGTCAATCCATTCACAGAAGTGGTGGTTGGAGCTACATAAGCTCTCCCAGTGGTTGAGAGAGTGGACGTTTAGCAATACTGTATCAGTTCACTCATGGTACACCCCGATCGGCAGCATACCCCAGCAGGTCCCACATCTCGTCGGGATCGAGGGGAGGCACTGAGCCCCTCTGAGGCGGTTGAATGCTCCATCTCATCTTTAAGCCTGTGATGATTAGAGGCTGAATTCTCTGTCACGCTCATCCAAGCTACCACTTGGTCCAGGTGTGGTTCGTTCTCACTTCTCTCTGTGCCTCTCAGGTGGTCAGAGGGGACACTGTTGAACCAACCCAACAGCTCATCTGCAGAACAACAACAACAAGCATTACAGTGTACTGTTACAGTGCACAACAAGAAGTACTATAGTGTACTGTTACAGTTTACAGTAACAAGCAGTATAGACAGATAACTATCTGTCAAAACCACTGTCAAAATTCAGGTGCTTTTTGCTGCCTGTATCTGTAGTAAACAGCAAGCAGAGATGATTGTAGACTGTATTAAGTGAGGATAAACCCAATGTTTGTCAAAGGCCTGTAGAAATTGCACTTACTGTTATGGTTGATCTGAGGTTCCACAAACTGAGGTGCGTGACGCCTCAGTCTGGAACTGCCACACGACGCGACCATCATTCGAATGAACTCTCGACCACACAGCTTGACCCTCACGTTCTGACCGTGAGTCTCATAATTCTCAAAGATAAGAAGAATTGTGAGAGGCACAAGCCATTTTGAGTTCATGTTGTGTTATCTGAAGAGAAACTAAAATAATCCAAGCAGATGCCTTGCTGAATACACTCTGTGGTCGTGTCCTAAGATGCCTCATACTACCTGTGGAGAGTTTATATACCCCTTCATACATGTATAGTATCTGATGGCGGACACTGGGCCTTGGCAAAGATATCTGTGAAGATCCAGAAAGGCCTTGAGTATAGAAAAACACGTTCTGATCTCAGAATGTCACAGACCCCCTCAAGGTTGGAACTCTCTTCAGATAAAGACATGTCAAATGGTGATATACTGCATGGAGCGAGGTCAAGGAAAGTTTGACAATCTAAAACTTATTTCTTTCTTATTTATAAAGGGGGGTTTCATAAAGCAGTGGTGAATGAGAAGCTGTCAATGTGTTTGGCTGACTCTGTAGTTCCATATCTTTTGGGATTCATTTACATCTTTATGTTTATTATGAATAAATCACAGTTATGTACTTTGTCTGTTTATTAATGTTCTCTTTGTTAAACCAATGCTGAATTTTTAGGACGCTGGACAACTTTTCTTTGGTTAGTATTCTCAGTAATAATAACCCTTTGTTGCAGCTATGCCATAATTTATCCTCACAAATGCAATAGTAGCTGAATGTTGTATAATCATTGTATAATCATTACGTTCAAGGGTAAAGATTTGCGCATGCACTGACGCAATCCTCTCAGATTCTCATACGTCTAAAATATGACCAGGACACTTTACGTAGCATTCAGACGGAGAAAGTGACGGTGCACAGTTATGACTGACAGTTGACTGTTTCAAAAGCTCGTAAAAACTGAAATTCTGAACTGGCTTTGTTTCATAGTTTCACAATTTAAGGCATTTTGACAAAGTCGTAAACACAGATATCAAGACATGATATGCACATTTAGTGAGACAAAGCTATAACCCTCTCTGAAAAGGCTTTCAACTGATCATTTTAAATACATCGTAACAAGTGCTGTCTACCAACTCGAGAAATTTCAAGTCATGTACGATAATGACTGGATTATCAGTTAAGATCGGTGGCATTTGACCATGCACAGATGCACTCCTTTTCAGTTTCATACATCTAAAAAGTGATCAGGACACTGAATGTAGAATTTTAAAAATTTAGTGACGGATGCTGTAACGCTGCACAGTCATGGCTGTTGTTTCAAAAGTGCTGCTATCTTTACTCCTGGGTACTGTAATGCAAAACCTGAATCATGTCACCACACCATGTCTCATCACTTCACATTAATTACGATGTTTATGTCAATTTCTGAATTCTAAAACTGTACTTCCTTGAGGGAAACATAAACAAACAGATTGTCTCAGCGAAATAAGAAGTTGAGCTACTGCGTAAATCCAGCTGTGAAATGATTGCAGTCGTATCTGTCATGAAATCCCAACTCCTGATTCCCTGCTGTTAATGCCATGAGGCTGAGGCTGCGTTTTAAACGAGTCAGAATCCAACAGCACGCAACTGTCAGGAGTTCACGTCCCTATGGCCCATGTATTTAATTGATGTTGAACTCACTATCCAAGACACAAGTGTCCTGGAGCTTTCTTATCCTTAAATCCTATTAGACATTAAGTCGGATCGCTAGACTTCCGTCACATCCCACACTGACTTTCATGCACATGACAGTATTTAAAGAATATTTATGTAACGGACATGTTTATATTACAGATACAAGACTTAATCTCCTCTCTGATTAACTGCTCATACAAATACAATGCATTTTACACAATGATGTATTTTATGCCGGTAAAGACGATTTTAGGATTAATTATTTGCACTGACAGAAAGGACTCTCACAAAGGATGTGATGGACCCTTTTTTTTCAAACAGCTACAGTATAGCAACATGTAAATAAAACATCTCAGAAAAACAAATGTTTCTGAGATTTGAAAGGTATACTTTGTGTTTATATGTACTGTTACACATTGGCTGCTGTGAAAAAGCCTCTACAGTCTGACATATAAGGTGAAAAGACATACCATAAAGGACCTGTAAGACTTGTAAACCCTGAACATGATAAATGAATGAATTAATTCATTAACCAAATAGCAATATCATTTAATTCTATGCAAAATTACTGCTCCAGTCTTGGAAGACTTTTGGAGGATTTTATTAAGTGTGTTGCTGGGTCTTTCCTAAGGTGTTAGACATGATTTCGTGTGCAGTAAATATGTACAATATGGAAAACATGCACCCTGAAACTTTTTTTCAGTTCTTTAAATCTACATTACATCCTATGACAATCTTAGATAGTTCTCAATCAATGCATTCCAGATTGTTGTACCTGTAAAGAGAATGTCTTGTTGTTTGTCCTTTGAAGTAATAATTTGTCCAGTGATTGATAAAAGTATAGAAGAGAAAGATAATCAAATAATTGTGATCCTCTGAGTTGCCATGTAATTTTAAATGCAAGTGTTTGAAACCTTCTTGAAGTCACTATTGCTTTCAGGCCTGTGCAAATGTACTGTACAGGTTTTTCAACTAATTAAAATGTTCTCTATATTAAAGGATGTGTCCCATTAAAAACAAAAAAAAAGAATATCAGAAAATCTTGCAAGTGTCATCACTTTCAGGTTGATCAATGAGAATCCAACCGCAACATGATTAGGTCCAGTCTTTATATGGTTTTGAAAGGCCACACAAGGGTTCATTTTTCTCTACAGCATCAATCAAAATATTAAGACCTTGAATTCTTATAACTGCAAGCTGGGGCCTGAGGAACAAAATGTCAACACTTTATTAAGAAATGTCTGACTTCCATCTTCCTTTACTGTTGTTACTGTCTGTTGGGCAGACTGTTGTTTCACCGTTGTGATGAAAGATTTCAAAGGTTGTCTGAAGGTTTCTTTAGAGTTGTAGACAGGCCTACATCATGACAGCCAAGGTTCACGTGCCTTGACAGTTAGCGGTCAAGGTTCCCGGCGTGAGTGAATTATTCAGTCCATGCATGCTGTCTTAGCGTTTATTTTTAGAGATCAATCCAACGGGGATCATTGACGATGTGCCATTTGTAAGCTAGATTAAAGCTAATGACTTAACTTCCCTTATCCGGGCGGAAGGTTTGCTTGTCTCTTGTTAGCAGTGCCTCTTGATGCCCTATTTAATTCATCGCAGCAAGGGAAGAAAAGCCATCTTAACAAGGCGAGGGGGACGTCTCTGGCGCTCAGTGCTGACACTGGCGTGTACGGTGTCCATTTTCCTCATCAGAGTCCTCAGCAGTGGGTTCAAAGCAATTTTCAAACTTCCGTCGGAGGCGTTTCTTAAGCTGCAGGGTTCGCTGGACATTGGTGTGTGTGCACTCCTGGGCCTTCAGCTTGGCATAATAGTCAGAGAACTTGTTAAAGAGAATAGAAATAGGCATGCCATTCAAAATGATCCCAAATGAAATGCAGCCAAATGCAACAATACGACCAAGGTAGGAGATAGGCACCACATCGCCGTAGCCAACAGTTGAGATGCTTACCTATAAGGGGGCAAAAAACATATGATTGCTTGGTTTAGAGTTAGGAGCGTTTGCTCTGTCAGAATAAAGATCAAAATCTTCAATTTATCTGTTTTCAGTCTCATGGAATATGTTATCTATCTCAGAAATCTATACTGATGTCATTGAAATCTACAGAGTATTCTAAGAAATCAGCAAGGATATGTAGAGGGGTATGTGTGTCTCGGATTTTTTAATACTAAATTCAATACTTTGAATTTAAACTTGGACTGAGAAAGACACTGAGAAAAGTGCTCAGTTGTTCATAAACCTATTCAACAAATTTTAACATGTTTCTTATGCCATGTAGTCATTAACACAAGCTATATATTACATAGAAAATAATTATCATGCTGGCAAGTATAAACCTGGCTGAAACCTGGGAGAAAACAAATATTAGACAACTGTAAGAAATATGTTCATTTCTGTCATTAATTACAACAATGAATTTTCAAGTATTTGATAACATGTCTTGGGATTTTAACAAATCTCCAGGAATCTGAGAAATAATCTAACTTTCCCAGTTAATGTAGACGCCTTCAACTGAAAGGCATTATGTGGCATTACAGAAGATTAAACACAGCTGCCAGAGGATGAAGTCTAAATTTCCTAAAATGGAAATGGAAGCTAAATGCCTTCACACATCAAGTTCAAAATGCACAGTAGCACACAAGTAAATAAACACGGACAAAATACATTGAGATCAGATTTGTATGAATTTAAAATACTATTATACAAAGCTAAACCTGAGGTTAAAAGGGATCAAAGAAGATATCTAAACACAGCTTATTTGTTTGTTTATGTCTAATCATCACAGAAAATATTTATGGGATCCTAGTTATTTTACTTTATTTTATTTAAACTAAAACAAATGAGTGAAAATTCTGCAAATTTCACCAGCAAGAATGCCTTTGATACTGTCTGTAATAATGAAAAAAAAATTACATTAAATGAAATCATATTCACTCACCGCAGCCCACCACCAGGCATCAGGTATACTGCTGAAGGGAGTGCCAGCTACGTCATGCTCCACAGAATGCATCAGGGCAGAGAATGTGAAGATACCCATAGTGATAAAGAGGAAAAGGCAGCACACTTGCTCAAAACATTGCCGTAGAGTGAATCCAAATGCCCGCATGCCTGTCGAATGCCTTGCCAGCTTCAGGATTCGAAAGATTCTCATGAGTTTAACGACTTTGAGCACTTTGCTGACCTTACTGACTCTGGCCATTGTCTTGAGGTCATCTTGGACGTTGAGGTCTTCCTGGTCGGCAAAAGCCTCAAATATCAGTTGGATGAAATAGGGCATGACAGCCACTAAGTCTACAAAGTTAAGTGCACTCTTCAGAAAATGCAAAATATCACATGTGGTCAAGAGACGGAGGAAGTACTCGAAGGTAAAGAAAAGAATCGAAGTGATCTCTATACATTCCATGTAGGTTCTACCATAGATTTTGTAGGTTTTCAACTCGCTTACAGTGTTGAGAGTCATTGCCACAATAGAGATTAGGACAAAGAGGCTGGAGAATACAGCAAAGGCCTTGGCTGACAGTGAAGAGTATGGGTTCTCCATCAGGTCCCAGAGAGACTTCCGGAGGCCACCTAAAAACATGGTCTTGAAACGTTCCTCATTGTGCATGGGCTCTATTTCAGCCATCAGCTCCCTATTCACTTTCAACTGTTCCCTCAGTTCATCCACTTTCTCCTCATAGAGAATGCGGCAGCAGCGCGGAGTATCCTTCAAACTCAGGCCCCAGAACTCCATCTCTTCCTCAAAATTGATAGGGCACAGACTCTCCATAACCCAAAGTGCATTGCTATAGTAGAAGTGAAAGATGTAATGAAAGAAGGTGGGGTCCCGGTCAAAGAAAAACTCATTGGTAAGCACACAGTAGTCATCGCAAAGTGTCAGCTGCTTGACAGGATCAGTACATAAAGCTAAGGAGCCTATCCTGGTTTTAGGATATCGGATAGCAAGATGCTTCGGAATATTAAAGACCTTACCACCTACATTAATGTTGATAGTGCGCGAGTGTCTGTTGGGAAACTTTGGTTTTTCTCTCTCCTTGTTTTTCTCATTTTCCGCATTTTGCGATCCCTCTAATTTGTTTGCTGGGCTGTCCAAGTTGTCCATGGACGTCCATGGTTTCACAGAACTGTCTTGTGAAAAAGGAAAGGCACTTTCCTCTTCGTCAATGCTCTGCGAAAAGCTTCCAATTTTAATACTGGCAAAAAGGCTTGAGCGCCTTTTCTTCAGCTTTTTGAGATGTTCTCTTGGGGGATCCATTATTGTAGTTCCTCAAAGAAAAATTAATTAAGCGTTAGGACATCCCTCCTTAGACTATATCGGTCTGCAGTAAGCCGTGTCAGTATCTGAACACTGGAAAAAAGTCAATTCTGTATCTCAAGTGTTCTTGTTCCATTTTCCTTGGAGTTGTTTCCCTGTTTGTAGTCCAAACGAAGTACAAATGAACTAAAATCAGCCTCTTTTCCTTTCCCTGGTAGTATTTTACAGACACATTAGTTAACAAGGGGGAGAGAAAAAGCAAGTGTATTTGTTTCAGCTTCCCGGGAAGATCAAGAGCATGAGCTGGGGATTTCACCCCACCTCACTCTTGTCTTAATCTCATTGCTGTTCTTTCTGTCTGAACAGAGTTAAAAATACTGTCATGGAGATTAGTGTTGTGATTTAAGGATTGGGTCCTTGGAGGAGGAATGGCAAAGTGGAAGCAGTAGTTATGGGCTTGTGACCAAGTCATCAGAAATTTTCCAGGAGACTTTAGTTTATGTTGACTCTAGGATAGCTATGAATCCCATCTGTTGTCTAATCTGACGAATGTAAACAAATTACTTTCAAAGACCTGTACTGTCATCCTTTAATCCTGGAGTGACTCAATCTTAAACAGCATGCCTCCTTTTTTTTCCTTTTAATTCCATTTACTCAAAGATAAAATCTGCAAAGGCAATAAAGTACACTAATATTTTCAAACGCTCTTTCCCACTGTATAAATCCAAGAAAATGATATGATGGTAATGACAGAACTCAATCAGAATACATCAGAAAGGACACAAGGACATGAGAATTATACAAGTTATGAGAATTATACAATTATACAAGCACATTTTTTGGAAGGCTGTTATAATCACACAAGAAGTGCGTCTGTAAAATCACTACACTATGGATCGCATTGTCTATCATTAATAGGTTCTGAGTTGGCTGTTCCAAGGTTACTATAAGTGTACACTGGGGAAAGGTGAAAGTGATTCTGAGCACAAATATTAAAAAATGAGATGACTAAGAATTTCAGGATCCCAAATCAAACCTGGCATAATCCCACAGAGAAAAGGAAGTGGGACAGGCAAGAGAACTTTGGCTTTGTGCTTCAACAAAGTGGCTAATCACCTTATGCTCTTCAAACTAGTTACTCAAGGCTCAGTGACTTATATATTGTGATTACAGTTACATTCAGGTAACTGTAACCTAAATATAATAATATTTACAATAATACTATTATGCTTCTGGTGAAAAGTAATATTTATTATTTAAAAGTTCTATAAATTTCTCAATAGTTCATATTGTGAGATGCAATTTCAAATGTTCCCCTATTTATACTAAGGGCCGAAATTGATTGCACATCCATGCCAGTAATGAAGGCATGTTCTCATAACTAAAACTCTCTTTTTAAAAATGAAAATTAATTGGTAAAGTTCACAGAGGTAATAAACATGAGGAGCATTTTCCAACATCAAAGAAAAGTGTGAATTTTTTTTAAGTATTTCACCATTTAGTAATTAAGCATTTTCAACATTTAATAAGCATGTGATCGTTATGCCAAGACATGTACATATTTGTCATTGTTATTTTGTGAGCGGAATTTTCCAAGAGAAATGGCAAGTAGTATCAAAAATCCCACTGTGTCATACTGACCACACATTCTTGAAACTCCTCCATTTTATGAAGGCCTGTCAATACTACCCAGAAAATGTCTTCATTATAGCTATGATTAGATTATGGGATGCAGTCTGACATAGGTTTTCTCACTGGAAGTAACACACAGGCTGTTTCCAGATGACAAATGAAGTTTCGAACTCCATGAGTCCCATAGTTCATTAACGCAACACATCCAGTCAGGTTTATCAGAGTACAGCGTTTATCTTATTTGATTGCACAACACTGCACTGTGCTGCCGCCCTGTGGTTATCTGGAAGTATTTCTTTACGCGCACGCTAGAATTAAATCAAGGGTATACTAAGGGTATATTTAATCAGCTGGCTGGATTGAATTAAAAGTCAAGACTGAGCAGACGTTGGAAGATTCTTATTGTACAGTCAAGCTTTTCTTGTCCAGCGAGAAATCTAACTGAAAAATTCCTCCTGAAGAAAAGCCCTCTCATCGGCAATCTGTTGCTTTTGATTGTGAAGTTTAAGAAAGGTTGGGAGACATTGATATCAAAGTTGATAGTCAATCAGTTTCACAACAGTCATTGATCACCTAGTCACGTCCTGTTGAACTTGGAACAAGTTACCCCGTTACCCTCGTTTCATATCGGGTTTGCCTTTGCCTCTACATTTCGACAGTGAAGGTAGAATTTCAGTGGATAAGCCGCCCCGAGAAGCGCATAAAGAGCGGAACATCTATAAGGACTGAAACCGGAACCGGAAATACTACGGAAACAGAATATTAAAATGATTCTTTTATCAATAAATTTAGTGTGCGACAGTGGAATATGAATAAAATGTAACATTTATAACTTCAAAAATATGCAAAATTAAATATAACATAGATTTGGAAAACGTATATAAAACGCCTCCGAAACCACGTGACTTCCTTTCCGAATCAAGCTGCCATCATGGACGCCAGCCGCGTGCAACCCATCAAGCTAGCAAGAGTAAGAAAACAATTAATTGTCGAGTTTAATTGCCAGATGTTTCTCTAAAATGTTTGATTACGGGATACTTAATATTATAGCTTCCCTTCTGGTGTTTTTGATCTAAGTTTACTGTCGTAGTTAAGGGTGAAATTTTCAAATCGCTAACACGACAAACAAGCATGGAACCTTATCTGTTAGCGAGACAGCTTTCTCCCTTCACTATGTTAGCACATTTGGCTTCGCTCCATAACGTGTAACGTTGTAAACAATTTGCTGTATTAACACCATTGCCAGTGGTTCTGACTTAAACCCTTGTTTGAAACTTAAGTATCTTACTTCTATCCGTGTTTGTGTCATTTTAGGTAACCAAGGTGCTGGGAAGAACTGGATCCCAGGGACAGTGTACTCAAGTAAGATTGAAATGCGGTTATAGTTCTTTATTTTTTAACATGGGCTGATATGAAATCTATCCAATTACGTTTTCTTCGTTTAAAATTTGATTGATGCTTCGACAGCACCCCAAGTATCTTTATACTATATTCAAGCCTTCAAACGCCGAAATTAATCAAATAATTGCTTTTGTTCTCTACCTCTTAATACATAGTGTGTGTGCGCGTGTAAATACGCATATGTATACACATATAGGCAGACTATAGTCAGCCACAAACATGACCATAGTATATCTGGCTTCCATACTTTATAAAACCTAGAATTCATTCTGGTGATTCAAACTTATTGGTCAGCAGCATGAGGAATTGATGAATGATTTTATCAACTTGGCATTAAATGAATTAATTTATTTTCAAATGTTATTTTAGCAATATTATGAGAATACAGGCAGCAATGTGGATGTTGCATTTTCAGGCTTGGTTTGAAGAAAAATGAGATGTATATTGCTCCATGCAGACAGGAATGATTTTTAGCATTATGGTAATGAAGTATCCACAACATGATACAGTGAAAATTTACAGGATTTTTGGGATCAACTGAGAAAGTACTGATCCAGGGATCCCAAGAAAGCACTGGATGTAGCAAAGTCTCTCATGTCCCAGATTTTTAGAATGAAAATGGTAGAACCTGCAACAGTCCTTAAGTTGTTTAGAACAAGATGAATGATTTCTGATTCCCACCCCCCCCAGGTGCGAGTTGAGTTCATGGACGACAGCAATCGCTCCATCATCAGGAACGTGAAGGGCCCTGTGAGGGAAGGCGATGTACTGACACTGCTAGAGTCTGAAAGAGAGGCCAGGAGGCTTCGCTAGGTAAGGAAACAAAAGAGATGCTCTCTAAGAGCGTTAACGCACAGCTAATGAATGTTTAGACTTGATCAGTTTTGTGAAATAGATCATAGCCATTTTTAACTCATGGTCCTGACCTTTGTGGCTGTTGTGCACAGAGGGTTACCGTGGCTAGGTCATGTCCAACCTGTGTCTTTCATGTACTGGCCAAATTTGGAGTGGGGTGCAACTGTATTGTGCAAGATTTGTATGGTTACTTATTGTTAGCACAGTATTGATGTTCATGATGTGGTTTGAGCATAGTTTTGTTGCTACTGAAGTGAAAAACAGATTTCTCTCCTGAAGTTCAAGTGAGGTTAAAGAATTTCTTTGAATGCGATTGATAAAGGTGGGGGCCTAACAGATCTTACTAAATGTTACGTGCGCCCCTGTGTTTCTTATGTAAATTCTTGTAGGGATATGACATCATGAATGTTATATCTCAAAATAATATGAATTTTTTTTTTCTCTTTTTGCAGTGGATTTGTGAAAATCGGATGCCAAACCAGTTCTCGTGGAGCAAATAACAACAGCTCATGCATAACATGATCATTCAATGACACATGTTCTGTTTCAAATAAAATCCTTTTGACATTACATGTCATTGTCTGCGTGGGTTCTGAGATGTATTGTTGAAAGATGAAACTCTTTTATAGTTGACACAAGCCTTCAGTTGGTGTGACATCACCATAAATATTTACATTTGGAAATAGTTTCAGAATAAGACATTTTTGTACAGGACTGATATAAGGTAGTCCGGTTTATAATTTGATATAATTTAGTTTGTGTCAAATTTTAACTACAAAGAACTTCTCTACTGAATCTATTCCATGAAAATTATTGGAAATTATACAGTTTGAGTACCTGAACAAGAATAAAAATTGGGTCAGATTTCAGCCTAATGAATTGCTTAAGTGTTTAGCAAATTTAAAACCAATCGTTTAATATTTTGTGTAGTCTTGCTATGGTTACCTTGCTGTTTGTAACATTTAAACATAGGCTGAGATGCAATGTAGTGATGACTGAAGGTTTTCTGGAGATTTAGGTGGTTTTAATCCAATGTTTGACCTTCCTTGTGCTTGTCACTTTCAAAGCTTCTGTTATCATGAAGGATGAGAATGTTTTCCCTGGTAAAACAGGAAGGTAATAAACCATCTACAGACCCAGTATTGGTCCAAAGTGTCTTAGCAATTTGAAAAGCCATTAAAAATGTATGTGTGGTAACAATGTTAATCTAGTTAATGACAGCATTTTAATGAAACCAGGGTTTTTTTTAACTCTTTAACAAAACCGTAGAGGATCACTGAAATGTAATATAACTTGGACAAGCCAAGCACATCACTGTTGACACACTCTGTGTTTTCTCCAGTATGTAAGAAAGTTGAAATCAGCGGGACAAACAATTTTCTACTTTCATCTATGTAAATCACATTATATTGATCTAAAATCCATAGATATACTGACATGTACTGATTGTCATATAAGGATGTCACTTCCAAAAGGATTTTAATGCAATTGCTTTTACATTACTGACCTCTCATTTCCATAAGTTCCAATTCCTACGTTTGATCAACTGTAATGAAAAAGAAAGAGTGAAAGGCTAATAAATGAATAAGTATGAAGCTGTTTAACAGTGTAGAGAACAGCATGTTTAAGTGAACCACACAAATTGGAAGGATTGTTCCCTGGTTTATAGTGTTGACACCTTTGCACACATAAACATCCACTGACTGGAAAAATACTGATGTCATGATAGTTAACAAAGTTTTGGAGGCAAATTGTTATTTTGGTGTTAGGTGAAGTGTGGAAATGAGCACGTGTTCTAGCTATTTTTCTTCCTGAAAGATAGAGTGAGTCATACCTGTCGCAGACCACTGTGTGATAGTATAGATGCCCTGTGGACATGAAACATTGTTAAAGGCAATAGCTTCACTAGTTAACATCAGTTTAGTGAAATATAATGTGGCATAAAACAAAGTGAGTTTTAATTCAGTTGTGATGTTCCAATCCAAATTTAATGCTGGTTGCAGAGATGTAAGCGATGCCTCAGTTGATTTTTTTTCTTTTTTTTTCTGAAATAATGTTAACGTGTCTGAATGCTCCACTCATGAATAAGTGAATGTAACTACATAACACCTGGCTGTATGCTTAAGATCCATGAGAGGGCGCTATTGGTCTAAGAAAAGTTCTTGTTTTTCAATTACAAGTCTGGCAATTTGCTTTCAGGTGCTATTGCAAAATCTTGTTTTAAACATTATACAGACCTACAAATTAAGTTGTCCCAAAACTTTGAATCATTTAATAGGCTTACTCACTTGCACACAAACACTGAACACTGGGGAGCTTGATAAAATAATCTTTAGGTCGCCCTCCACTCATTGTATGTTTACTAGAAGTAAACAAATCCTTCCTTACACTCAGCACTTTCATAGATTTCCATTGCCAAGAAATTTCTGGCTGACTGAAAGTAGGGCAAGTCCTAACAGTGGCCTTGGCGTTAAACTGGTTTGCTCCTTGTCAAAGGTACTTAGACATGTTTTTTACTGAATTAAGCAGTTGATTTACTGCGTGATATCTCCTATCCAAACCATTATATGCTCAGTAAATATTTGAAGAAGATATAAAGTGTACATAACATTTAATACCTAAATATGGTATGTTCAGACTTCGATCAATACTATACTTATTGATGACGTACACATACATAAAATTTGTAGAAAGTGTGGTATGCCCAAATACCCAATCGATGTATTAATTTTAAGTGTGTATAGTTGTAAACCAGGAAACATATTCTTGTAAAAATAAATTCTCAAATTTCCACCCCTCAGCACAACAACACTGCTGCTGACTGACTGCCACACTATGCTGGTGAAGGGGGAGGAGGTTGGCACCTGACTCTAAACAACAAGATTCCTGACAAACAAGTGCCAAACCTCCATCTTAACAACACATAAAAACAAGTGGGAGAGAAAGGCGGGTCTCACGGTGGTATTTGAACAATACCCTGTTTGTTCATTTTAATATCAGATGTTATCTGGTGTCTAGAACAATCTAGTTCCTTCAGTGCAGATAAGTGAACAGCATACATGTTTACAGAGATAGAGTATCTCTCACTGTAATTCTCCTCCCCCCAGTCTGCAAGCCTTCAAGGTCTCCTCTTACGGTGAGGGAAAAACAGCAGGGGTGACTTTCAGGAAGGCTCAACCGAGTGTGTTTTATCTGTAATCAGCCACATGCTAGGGTGCAAAACAGTCTTTACGAGTATTAAAGGTAGATACATTTTTAGTTGTAAATCCAAAATTTTGTGATATTTTTAGGAAACTATGTGAAATGATTGTTGTTTAGCCCATGTAATAAAAAATGTGTAGGCAGCGATAAACAGAGTATTTGTGTCTTGTTGTTGCCAATAATAAAAAAAAAACAGGTATGTGCTTTTCTCAATCATTTTATTCATTGTATAACTGTATCATATAGCCACGTCTGACACACCACAGGCTGTTAAGTGATAGAAATAGTGTGACATAGTTTTCGAGAGCAAAAGCAGGGGCCCTCCTGAAATAGCCCCATGAAACTTCTATTTTTACAACACTGAGTGGGTTACAGGAATAGGCATTCAAAGGATGAGTTTAATTATCTCTCGAAAATATTACGACATTTTGAAAATTAAACCATATAGAACTCTTCTGTCATTCAGTGCCTCGTAGGTTTTGATGTAAAAAATGCATTTCTTGGTTAAGACCAGAGTAAATGCACAAAACTGTGAAACTGCATTAAAAGTCAAATTCTCACGTGTTTTTATTTGATATTTTTAGTCAGTGATTGTATACGTCCGAAACAGAATAGTCTAACATAAGACGATTTCTTCCTTAAGGGCGACTCTTGCTCTCCTTGTTACATCATGTCGCCCACCCGTTGTTTGGATAAAGAAGGCCAGCTGTGCCAACACTCCACATCCGCTGAATTAGGACGCCGTGCTGTTGGATCATTTAGTTCATTCTGCACAAAGGGTTATTAGGGGTTTGACCTTCCCCAGGATCCACTCCACCGGTGGGAGTTAGATTGTAATGGTAGCACACTGAGGAAGACCACTGTGATTTACAGCCCCCTGGCCTTGTAACTGACCCCTCCTTACAGTGCTCATGATAAATTATGGAGTCCCTGCGGGCACATTCAACAGAAATAACCAATCCGAGGTTACTATAGGTCTTTCGCTGACTGATGAACTGAAGAGAGCATCTCATTTTAAGGCCTGGTTTTGTACATGTATTACCACACAATCCTGGTTTAATAACTCCCTGCAAGATAGATGGACATCTAAAAAGAAAGAAATTTTTAAAAAAATTGCAAAGAAAGAAACACGATACACGGGCTCTAAAGCGCATCCGGACGTCCACAGAGCGGCCGACTCTGCGCCTGATCCGTTTTTGTCTCTGCAAATCCGGGTGACGGTCACACCCATGCTTTGGATTTGGGCCAGAGCTGGTCCACGCAGTCATAACGTGGATCACTCTGTGGAACCAGAGCGCGTTCACTCCTCACACCTCCACTCACGTACGCGTTCGATCGGCTCCACAGAGTGCATCTCTGCTGACCGCGGAACAAATGCGTGCCAGCCCCGCAGAGCGAGTTCGTGCCAATTGTGGAACACATGTGCTCTGGCTCCCCAGACTGCATTCATGCCAATTGTAGAAGGAGCCTACAGTGAATCCATCACACATGTGTTCGGGTTGTGAGTTGCTTTGTAGTTTGTGAGCAAGCAAGTAAGGGTGGTTGGATGGCGCAGTGGAAAAAGCGCTAACTCACAACCGCAGGGGTCTGGGTTTTGAATCCAAGTCTCTGTAGTGCTTCTGGCTTGGCTGGGCATCCACACAAACGAGACTGATGATGTTGGTGGGTGAGAAGTCAGCTGGGGATTGTTACTGTGTCACTCCCATTGGTTGGTTGTGACCAGATTAGTGGCGAGCAGATCTGAGGGGCATAGTTGAATGTCTGCATGCGTCTGGGTTTCATGATGAAAACAAGTGGCAGTTGCCTCCATATATTCTAGAGGAAACACGTAGGAGACTGTGCCCTCCCTGTTTTTTAATGCAAGGTGCAGAGGCCTAAGGCAGCAGTGTCTATGGCGGTGTCTAGGGCAGAGGGGGGGTCTGTGTCAGTGTGGAAAAAAATGAGTTTGTGCCATATTTGGGACAGATGTGAACAGATTTACAGATGTGACCAGCTGATGCTACAGATGTGAACAGCTGATAATCAAACGGACCCCTGCCAGTGTTGGCCTGCCGTGCAAAAGGATAATGGGCCATATCTGTTCTACGTATCTGGGCCGGATTTGCCGCTACATTTGGAACAGATCTGGCACAGTGTTCATTTGCTATGTGGGAAGTCATTTGCTTTGGTTGTAAACAACTTGACCTTCGAGGATTTGAGGTATTTATTGTTCGAGGCATGATCTTTTACGCAGACTACATTAACATGCATCTGAGATTTTTGGTCTAGTTTTCCAGAAGTGAGATGAGATATCCCAAAGGAGCTGTTAACCTGTTTTTGGGTGATTCTCCAGAGCGCATGGATATTTTTGGCTGAATATGAGCCTGGTTTTATTTATGTTCCGTTTAAAAAAAAATAAATAATGTTAAAGACAATTATTTCTCAGTTTGGAAGATTTTGCATTTGAAACGAGTCTCCAATTTTGGGTCTGGAACAATTACCACAAGATCATGTGAAACATTCATTTTATCATGCTTAAAATTCAAAATGAATGCGTATTCTGAAACTCAGGTTTCACTAAACATAAATGGCTCAATCAAATGCTAATGTTATGATCAAGTGTTTTTTTGACACTTGTTTTTCAAGTGTTTTTGTTTTGTTTTGTTTCGTTTCGTTTTGTATTGAAAAACTAAATATACAGAATGTATATAATAAAATATATAGAGATTTATTAAATCTCTCGTTTCACAAAAAGTATGTACAGGCACTTTTGAACGTGAGGGTTATGTACATAAAAGTTGATGAAATAAATAAAATGACCCGTTATGATTATCATGACAGTGTGTAAAAACAAGGCAAGTAATGTTAAAAGTGTTGTCAAAATAAATTTAGCAGGGCTAAGTCACAGAAATGGTACTTTGTGCTTTTGAGATCACAAAAATAAACACATTCCTTAACTCAGGAGTGTCAAAATCCGGTCCTGGAGGGCCAGGGTCCTGCTGATTTTTGTTTTCACCTCTTAGTTACCTGTTGATTTTCACCTTGAAAACAGGTGTGGACACTCTCCAGCCAATCAGGGATTCTATTTAGTTGGTCTACAAGAAAAACAGCAGGACCATGGCCCTCCAGGACTGGATTTTGACACCCGTATCTTAACTAATCAATATGCTCCAGAGACACAATTGCTTCTTATTTTGCAAATATTTTCTAGTTATTTTTTATAATCGTTTTCTGAGGATGACATGTTCTAGACCTACAGCTAATGACAGAATGTGAAAAAAATGTTTAAGTGGCACAGTGAGAGGCCTTATTTGTTAAAAATCTTTCGATCCTCTCATAGAAGTGAGACTGTAATCAGTTTGTACTGTAAGAGTGCTCAAATCATAAAATACCCATTTGTAAAAAAACACAGTACATATACATTAACAGAGTTTTGTTCAAACACTGACAAACACGTCCCACCTTATGACTGACAAAGGTCCATAAAAGGACGTTTTGTTATCGGATTCAAGGTTAAGAATCAGACTCTTGGTACTAGCGGAGTTCTTTGGTACTTAGATTGTATGTGTAACATACCATAAAGTCTGTATGAATATTTCATCATAAATTTACCAGCTTGAAGACACCCGAAGGTCTCTGTACTGTAGTTTACGATCGAAAAAAATCCAGTCATATTCAGTTTTGCTGTCATAACATCACAGCAGCTGAAAGTAATTTGCTGTCTGGAGAAACGGCAAAATTATAGATTACCAATTCAAGATTCATTTATGATTCTCATCCCACAGGCAGCTGCAGGCATGGGTTACACATCGGAATATTTAGATCCCTGAGGAATGTACATCCTGTACTTTTATGTTCCCTTGAGTTTCTGCTGCTGTGCACTCTTTCTGTCAGCTGGCTGAGGGCAGGGTGCACTCAAAAGTTCATTCAAGAACTGTGGAAACTGATAGTTCTGTTTATGTCCTTTACACATTGTATGGCTCTGGTGGATACCCTTTAAATACCTTAAATATCTGTTGTTGTGTGTTCTGGGAATATATCTACATCCACTTTCCCCTTTGGCCTGAATAAATCCGCACTGAACAAAACAACACAACTACATACAGACAGTCACACTGGGATGTTTAGTGACATATGTCAGCCTCTAAGAGATGTACACAGGGCCTATGAGCTGAAAAGCAGCTGTAAACTCAGTCCCTCATGTGACTATAAATGAAGTGGACACTATACGTTAGTGCTATATGTTATAGCGCTGAGCAGAAGTCATGTGGTGTCCCTGATAAATTAATCAGGGAGTGACACTGACCGTGACCTGAGATGCAGTGCAGCACGTTCACAGGCATGGAAGGAGTCCAGGAAGAGGACTTCCAGGGAGCAGGGTCGGAAGAGTAATCATCAGTAGAGAAATAATAGCTCTCCACTGAGACAGGCAGACTGAGTGGAAATTATAATGTTCATAGAGAGACGGTTGATGCCAGTGAATATACACACAGAATCCAGTCGATCAGTAAGTTGAGAAACAACAGATGAACGCACGTTACTCTTCAGTTTGCGAGTTATCACACTATTTAGGTATAGCAAGGAGACAAAGAAAGGAAGGATGTTTAGGAAGCATTATTACTCGAGCAGAACCGAGAGGAACCATGATACAATTGTCTTGTAAAAGAAGGTGTGCGCAGGAAAGCTGAGGAATAGGATTCAAAAAGAGCCGTTTCCACTCAAGACAACATCCTCTCTGCATCACCCTGTCTTTCCAGCGCAGAGCACGAGTGAACAGAGATACATCTCGTCTCGGAATGTAGACCTTGAGGTTATAGAAAAAGGATATGATCTGATGAGGCCCTTAGGAGTTGAAATTTGTGAACACTCCCTTTACATCCAACCACAAGGAGGCAGGAGAACATTTATTCTTTGCCTGTTCAACAGCTTGGCTAAGAACATGCCGACTGAAATGGCTGTGGCTATGATGTAAGGTTAGAACAAATTGTTCTTTTAGCATCTGGATGGTAAAAGAATATATACCATGAAGTAACATACATCCAAGTATGAAAATTGTACTCCAGTATAGGAAGGCCATTGTTATATAAACATCTACTGATCCATCTGATTTCACTATCAAGAACCAAGTGTTTGCCCTTACCTTCATGAATTGCAGCATTTATCAGACAGTAAATAAAAATACAGTAGCATTGATTGACTCACGTGCCAACATATAAAAGCTATTCCTATAATATTATCAGCAGGGAGTCAATCCAACTGATAACCTAGAGGGAATCATATCCAGACAGCTTTAAAAGAATCTGTCTGAGGCAATCCATTGTGCTCCCGGAACCTAGACAGCCTTTCACGTGCTAGGGAGCACCAAGATCACATACTGGGACATCACCTTTTGACAGAATCAAGTCAACATCCAAAGCAAACAATATAAACGGTCTGCAAAAGACAAACAATCTAGAGGGCATGCCAATTTGTAGTATAGCTTCAGTAGCTTTACGTAAATAATGAAATGTAGAAGGGAAATGTTACATTAAAGTGTATAAAGTATAACATTTTATATCAGAGAATTCTTAAAAAAAAAAAAAAAAAAGTTTGATGTCATGAGGAAGATTACTCATGTAAGTTTAGTATGAAAATGTTATCTTTACATAAAACAGAGTTTTGTAGAGTGATGCAGATGTTGGACATTTGGAATGTGGGTGAAGGGTCACCCCTCTGGAAAATGCATCTGTTCCCATGAATCCAGCACTGTGCCACTAGAGATTCATTCTTTACCTTTACTGCAACTTAAAGAAAGGGCAGAAACTTCTTCTTTATCTTTTTCTTAATTCTTTTTCTTAAATCTTTAGCTGATCTCTGGTCAAGTCCACAACCAAAAGCCTAAGTTGACCAAATAAGGGATATTTACAGTGTTCTGTTCCAAGGAAGCCAGTACTGCGTATTCTCTCACAAACTTCCCTGTGCATCGTTAGGAAATATTAATAATTATAGCCTGTATGCTTGAGGCAACTTCTTGTTTTAGCATGACTAATACACAAGAGACATCAGATATGCGAATATGTTAGTCTTCCTTAATCTTTACACTGTTTGTACTTTGCTTTTATGAAAACATAAAAATCTGGCAAATCTTAATTTGATTAAGTAATGGAAAGCTTGTCTCCACCGTGTTAAGAGATCTTCATGACAGATATTAATTAACATTTCAGGAAACGGCCACTTTGACTTGGACAAAAAAAAAAAATAATAACTCTAACTATGTGAGAACAACAGAAGGAATCTGAAACACTGAAAAGACAGTTTTCAAAAAATATTTTCTGGGGCATGTGGGGAAAGGATTAATGGTGTCTACGAGTGGATGCCTGTGCTCAGTCACCACCTACGTGCTTTTGAGAGGTTGTTCAGTCCAGCCAAGGGGAACTTCCACTGAACACTGGCTCTCTCTGTGCATGAACTTTCCCCTAATTCTCACACTGTTCCTAACGCACGGTGGAACAGATCACCTCAGGCCAGAGCGTTTAGCCACAGCACGTTCCCCTCGTCCGTCTGAACAATGACTCCACTCCACAATGACTTCACAAAACCTAGGCTGCTCCATTTGGTGTCAGTCGCTAAATTAATACGTGCTTAACGTTATATTCCTTAAAAAAGGAAAACAAACAAAAAAAAGGGCTACAAATTCTTTCATTGAAAAAAAAAAAGCGAGTAGAACCGCTGACATTTATAACACAGTGGGGTGGTTTCATTGTGAAATAACATCTGACTAATTACACCATGACTAATCATTTTCAACAAGTCCTGTGTTACCGATTTGCTGTAGGCCCAAGTGTGGTTTTTTTTTCCAAGATCATTTCAAGGGAGGGTGAATACAAGATCACGGAATCAAGTCAAAGCATGATAAGTAAAAATTAACACACAATAAGGAAGCATTCCTTTAGTTGAAAGGCCAGTTGGGAAAAAAAAGAAACTTGTTCACACTCAAATGTCATTTACAGTCTGTAAAAATCTACAGGTTTGATCACTGTAATCAGCATCATTGTTACATCATGGTCTTCACTCAAGGCAGAAAGAGTTAAGGAGAAACCTGAGAGTACTCACACACCCCCTTCAGCAGGGCAGCCAATCAGAGTTTCCAACAGGACCTCAGTGAATAAATAAAAGGAGGTCAGCCCTCCACAGAATGAGCGTGAGCTCTTTGAACTACAGAGAACTTCAAATCACCTTACACCGCAACTTACAGACTTAACTGAAGAATCACAGACAAAAAGAAACAGACTTAAGATGAAGGTCACTCTAGCAAATCTGCTCTGTTTCACAGTCCTGGCAAGCTCCGGGACGAGCTTCCCGTTTGAGAGGAAGACGGGAGTCGGAAAGGAGAAGAGGGTGCAGTATGCCGCATGGGATGATGTGAATGTACTCGCCCATGGGCTGCTACAGCTAGGTCAGGGACTGAAAGAGCACGTGGACAAGACCAAGGGCCAGATGAGAGACATCTCAGCTAAGCTAAAGGTCTTCAACGGTACTGTGGCTGAGCTGGGCAAACAGACACAGCGACTGCAGGAAGACAGTGAAGCTCTGAAGGCCAAAGCCCAGGGGCTGGAGGATCGGGAGAGCAAAATGCTAAACATGTCCTCTGAACTGCGTGAGAAGGCTGAGGAGCTGCTGAGAGAGAGACAAAGAGTCAACGAAAGGATGAACAAATTGGAGGAGAAGGTGGACAGCATGCTCCAGGGAGAAAGTCTGGAGACTGGCAGCAGTAATTTCAGTGATGCCCGTGCCATTCAGGTATGTCAAAAACTTTCTATAGAGAAATGTGTTTGGCATTATATAAGTATAGTTTAAAAATGAATTTAGGATAGAAGGAGCACTGCTTCATCTACTTCAGACTAACAGTTGGTCTAAGGCTGTGTTGCATTCTCAGTTTTCAATGGAGTGATGTGAAATGCATTTCACAAGATAAGGTTTTTTTTCCCCTAGTCTCAATACAAATGGTTCATTTTCAACGTTAAGGATTAACGTGTGGAACAGACATTTCAGCACATTATTTATTTATTTCTGTGAGAGAAGACCGATGTGCAGATAGATACTTATAACTTGCGTATTCGTATTCTCAGCTACTAACTGCAAGCAGATCTGAAGTGTTAGTGGGTGTGTTAGCGTGCATTGTGCGGGAGGCGTGTTGTACGTGCCGACAGCAGTACACTCACCCATGCCAAACAAAGGAAATGGTCAAAGAACTTGGGGTGGAAATTTGAATGTTCCCCTTTTGATATCGCCATACAGTAAACCTACTAAACACACTAGCTATAGCGTGCTATATCTTAAGTAAATACCGAATGCTTCCCCATACAGAACCATAATCCATGAACTTGGAATTGTCGGCACTGAGCACGCTTTTGTTATGAAACTTTACACAGGGGTGAAAAAAACACTGTTGGTGGAAAAAAAAGAGAGAGTGTATGTCTTGTTCTTGAGCGCTGAATAGGGGAAGTAATGTCTGTATTTTTCCAGGTAAACAGACTGTTCATGACCATTTGAGCTCTAATTATACAATATGTTCATTTAGTGGTTGCTGGAGGCACAAAATCGGCGTATAGACGACCTCGTAGAGAGAATTAAACAACAGCAAGAAAAACTAGACAAGCAAAACGTCCGCATTCGAACTCTTCAGAGCCTGGTAAGTGGACCAGTATCAGTCAGTGGTTGTTTATTTTGTTAATAGACAATGTGCTGTAATCATGTTTATGAGTATGTCATTTGTGTTGATTAATGTCGATGATGTTTACAGATCCAGGTGAAAAATGAACGATTGCTTCTCAAACGTAAGGAAGACGACATCCATCAGAACGGCAGCAGTGAGCAACGCGATTCACCAAACGGTATGTTAATTTACCATTTTGTGATCAGCACCGCTAAAGTAGAAGGCTTTAACACATGCCGATGCAGCAGATGAAATAGCTAGATAACAGCAGTCACAAACATCCTGCACATCTGTCTCGGAATCTTATCATAAAAGGGATTTGCTAAGGGCGTCAAGTTAAAATGCAAATAGCTCACCCGTTCAGAGATTTTTCAGCTGTGTTAAATTCGGCTGTGATTAAGTGGTCGAATGACGCTCTAAAAGTAGCCTACTACTATCCTGTTGTTTTAGTTGCTGGCGTACTGAATGACGTATGTCGGATGTTCTCAACCCAGCCACAAAAATGGACTGTATCCAGCTAGGGAAATTTTTAGATATCCCTTTTTTGCGTGCATGAAACAGAAAACTAAAACAAATCATTTGTTTCTAAGCCTCCAGGCACTCAGCAAAGGCACTAGTAATACAATAATCATTAAAATATATACGCTTTACCTAACTCTGACGTTTCCTATACCGGGAAAGTCCTTATCATGCCTTCCTTCAAACATGAAGTAGTGTTTTCAGAAGGAATTCCCAGACTCATAGCCTGTCTTGCCTCTAAGTAGGTGAAAGGTGAACCCAACCAAGAGACATGTAATCAGGAACAGAGCAGTCACCCAACAGAGCACAATAATGCCCCTCATGGTTAGCTCTGACATCAGTAGGAATGCTATAAAATTGTTTCGCTGGAAGGGCTCCAACTGGGTGAGAGTTCATCAGACTCGGACAGTATTAAGTCAGTGTCACAACAGAGCTTGAGTACAGAGGGATTTTGGGGGTAAATCTGACTAGGAGGTGGGGGGAGATTTTTTTTTTTTCCCGAAATCTAACATGAAATGTTTTTCAGATTAGTTTTTCTGGCTCTGAGCCAGGAAAAAAAAAGATTACATTGAGAAATACACGGCATGTTTTGGAATTGTGAACTTTGTACAGACACTCTGTTGTTTGTGAGACACCTATCCTTACTCATCCAGAAAGAAAAACAGCCACATTCTACAAGAATGTGTAACCTTTCCCCTAGATCTGTCAGAGGCAGACATCCCCCACCTATACCCCACTTCTTTTCACCCATACAAAGGCCCTCCCCTTTCATTGTAATCAACTACAAGTGAGCCAAAATGTAGATCATTGAGCTGTAGACACAATACCTCAAGCATCCTTTCAATATGATTAAGACCTCATGAGTCTGAGAATGCTGAATAGTATTTCGAAGACAACTATGATTTTTGACTCAGCACTTTATAGCAATGTCATATTATGGAATCAGTATAACCCTTGAATATTGTGTTAAATGCAGCAAACAATTATTATATTCTCAAAATAGAGGGAAATAACTATAGTGTTCTAGGGACACCTTATTTAGAATGTCCAATTAAATCACCATGGAGTCCCTCTGGTGACCATACAAGCCAACAGCAGTTATTTACCCTTGAGGGGTCTGCAGCTCTGCCTCAAATAGCCACTACAGTCCCTGTGAGAGCATGCAGTGTCCACGCGCTCTCAAGTCAGAACTCGGCAGCTGTGCACGTGAAGGAGGCGTGACTGACGCTAGGGGGCAGGGGGAGAAGAATGTTAGAACAGTTCTGTGTAATCAATAGCCTGCGCAGCTGAGGAAGGCTTCTTGGGAACTGGGTAAAAGGTTATGTTTACGCCCTCTATTGTTCCAAGGGAGGTCAGTCCTCTCCTGTTAACTTATCTCAGCTGAGCTAATAGTTACCAGCTGTTGATGCTTAAATGAATGAGAGAAATGGCCCACATACAGTTCCCTGTTAAAGTGTAACTTTCAGTGCTGTGTTAGGGTAGGCAAAAAAAATCTATTATCTTAACGTTCATATCCTCACGTCATAGGCAGTTAGTTTAAAAATTAGACTGAGCCCACGTCCAGTTTGTTGACAGGGAAACTAAAAGAGATGGACTATAGCCCTAGTGCCAACAACAAACTCCATGCTGTATGCTGGGCGGTTTGAAAGTTCAAGGTAGCTGAGATAAGTTCTGCATTTTACAGTGAGATAAGCTGCAAGTGACTCATTCATGATTTATGCCTATAGCGAGGTCATGGTCTGAATCCTTGTTTTCTTGTTTTCAAAGAAGTCCTATGAGAATTTTTTGTAATTATAAGTTTTTTTTATCTTGTGTCTTTCAGCATTGGCCTCAGATTGTCATGAGTGGTTCCTGCGAGGAGAAACAGTTAGCGGCCTTTATACCATCCAGCCATCTGACTCTCAGCCCTTTGAAGTCTACTGTGAAATGACTCCCGGTAAGTAGGACAGGGCAGTTAATGTCAACTTTTAACAATGTTCCACACAAAAACACCATTACAGAATCATAAAATCTGCTCTGGAATAGCTCTATAATTTGTGCAGTTATCCCATAAACATTTCTAATGATGTTCTAGGACATTTGTGCTTGTCTGAAATCGCCATGTATGTTTCAGAGTGACATGAGAAAGTTACACACAACTAATCCTCTGTCTTTCTCTATCACAACACAGAGGGAGGTTGGACAGTCATCCAGAGGCGCCAGGATGGCTCTGTAGACTTTGATCAGCTCTGGCAAATGTACCAAACCGGCTTTGGAAGCCTGACCGGTAAGTGTCTAGTGTTGGTCCTATTGCTCTCACAACATGATGGGCAGGGAAAACTCAGCCATGTGACCACGCCTCACATTCTCACACACAACATCAGAGTTTAGAGCTCCTATTAGTTAAGTTTGGTTAAGATAAAGTGATTTAGCCCCTAACAAGGGATCTCAGATGTCAGATTAGGAGAGAAGGATCAGATCAATCCTGACTGAACAGCTTTGGTAGAAAACTGTCAAATCCCAATCGCTAACACTAGTTGCTGTATTTAATTCCCAGAAGTAACTTAATTACCTATCCTTTACTTGGGATACAGTTCACAGGTCACCAAGTACTTGATCTATAAGCATTTATGAAAAATTCCTTTATCTTGATTTAACCTGTAGCATTTTTGTTCTCTTTCATGTGTAGGTGAGTTTTGGCTTGGTCTGGAGAAGATCTACTCCGTGTCCAAAGGAGGGGAGCACATTCTGAAGGTACAGTTCTCTGACTGGAGGGACGAGACCCAGGCAATCAAGTACCCCTTCCGTCTGGACGGAGAGGAAAACAACTATTCTCTGCACATTCTGAAGAGTCCCGCTGATAACCTGGAGAGTGCCCTGGACACTGATGCTGTTGGTTTGCCCTTCTCTACCCGTGACAAGGACAACGATCAGAAGAACGACCTGAACTGTGCCAAGCACCTCTCAGGTAGGCTTCCGTTAATACAAGATCCCTTAGGCTTCTGTTAATACAATGTCCACAGGTCTTTCATGCTCATTACACAAATGGGAGATAAATATTTGGGAAATTCCAAGTCTAAAAGAAGGCATTTCATGTTTCTTTAACAGGTGGTTGGTGGTTCAGCAACTGTGGTCGTTCCAACCTGAACGGCAAGTATTTCATGAGCCCTCCTCCTAAGCAGAGGCACCAGCGGAAACAGGGAGTGTTTTGGAAGACCTGGCGTGGCCGTTATTACCCGCTGAAAACCACTGTCATGATGATCGCTCCTGCCGAGATCGAGAACAAGTCATAGGGGAGGAGTCATTGTCTGAATCACTTATGAGAAAATAGAGACTTTAAACCAATGAAATAGTAATGCACACAGCCATGCTACTTATAACTTGCCAAATGGACTGAAGTGGTGCTCAAGACATGTGAAGTTCTGCTTTAGTGTCCTCCAATATTTCAGTGTTTTGTTACGACATTCAGCTGAACAGAAACTGTATCTGATTTGTGAATACGAATCAAGAAAAGAAATGGACAGATGTTGGCCCGCCCCACACCATCAGATCAGTGTGTGTGCAGAAACAGGCTGCGTTGATACTGAAACGTTGAGGTTGAGGAGAACTTAGCATGCCCCTTGTTCAGCATGTAATAACATGATTTGTGTAGCGTAGGTGATTCTCTTGCCACATGTTAAAACCTATCTGGTATGAGGTGCTCTCCTTGCAAGAGCTCCTTAAAAATGAAAAGAGCACAATTCTGTATAATGCACTGCTCACAGTGTAAAGAAAGAGATGACAATGCCTGAACTTTTTTTATGGACCAAATAATGACTGACTCAGATTGAGCCAATGTGGAACAGCAATAGAATGGCATTATTTATCCGAAGGCATTATCCAAGAAGATAGAATAACGGCATGAAAATAGATGTTGCACCAATATATGGACAGATTTTATTTTTGCCGACTATTGCTGATGGATTATTATCAAGAAACATTACAAATTCTTCACTTGAATGCACATAATCTTTCCAACTCTTTAAGAATCTAAGACTGGTTATCTGTTTTATTGTTGTGAATCGATGTTTAGAGAGGTGTATCAGTGGAGACTGATTTTTTTTCAGTCATATTGACTGCCCTAGAGGTCTTGGTGTTGTCTTCACATTTCTGTAAATAATGGTTACTGTGTTGACTCTCTCAAAGAACTTAAATGTAAACATTCTTTAGTTTTATTACAGTTCTGTTGTTGACCATGAAGTGTCATGCTCTGAGGTTTTTTTATTTAAGCGTTGTTGAAATCAAAGTGTATTTCTTTTACCTTCTTTTGATAATTTATATATGTTCCAAAAAGTAAAACATTTTGCTATTGTTTTGTAAGAGTAAAAAATGTGTTTGGTCTTTAATAGGCCAATAAATAGCTATGAGATGGAAAGAATCGTGTGTGCTGTCATCACCTCACAAAAACATCCTTTGAATTCTGCAAAACTCACTTATACTTTAAATTTCACTTTAGGTAGATGGGTTCAAGTTAATGGGATTGTGGGCAATGTCAAAATACATAATTCACATAAAACAGATGATAACGCATAATTCTATAATTTCTCCAAACACTGAATGAAAAATATGCTTAAGAGAGAGCATCATCTGACGATCATGGAATCTTTAGAGTTAAGTACAATCTTGATGGGCACTGAAAAGGTAGCAGATGACAGTGGAATGTTTTGGCCATGTTCAAGCTTGCCTAGAACACTCAAGCCAAGAAACACAGCTTGACATGCAAGTAAGCAGATGGCTCCATACACACACACACACACACATATATATATAAAATTATATATATATGTGTGTGTGTGTGTGTGTGTGTGTGTGTGTGTGGGTGGGTGGGTGGGTGCGTCTACAGATGCTATCAAAGCAATGTTCTACACATCTGCTGTGACTAGGGCAGAGACCTTGTCTTTCTTTATGTATATGACTGTTCCAAAATGAATACAGTTCAGCACACATTTTTGTATGTATGTATGTGTGCATATGCATTGCTCTATCATTTCCTCACACCCATATATTTAATTTCTAGGCACTTTCACAGCTGGAGAAACAACAGCATCGCTACGAGCCTCACAGTGGGGAATTTAGAGTTGATTAATAGAGTACTATCCATAAAACTCTAACTTAAAGAATGTTCCATTGCTCACATGTTACTGTTTATTAACTTTATGTCAGTACCTTTAACCGACTTTACACTGTCCCGAAATCAAATGTCGCTAGAACTTCGACTGTTCTCACTTAACATGGTTGTATAGGGCCATATGGTCTTAGCCACACGTGGGTCTTTATCGTGCCTGCTCCCCTGCCTTACGAAAATCAGCTTATTCGATTTACTGGATTTGAAGTAAATAAAGGTGCATCAGCTTTCTTCCGTCAGACTCAATGTTTCACACCTAGGAAAATCTCTTTACACACCAAGCCTACCATTGACGTAGTTTCAACTCGCCACATCAAATGGAGTGTGGAGCTTTATGTAATTCTTTCTAATCATGTTTTGACTGAGCTAATGCAATGGTTTGTGCTGTGGAAATGAAAGAAACTGTGCTCACAAATAATAATTTTACACCTGAAATGTTCATAACCATGACATTTGTAGCTACCATCCGTGACAAGCAAAGCAATATTGCCAACTTGGTTCCAAGAGGAGTCTAAAATAGAAATGGCAAAACACCATTTTTAAACCACAGTGATGAAAAGCATTGTGGTACAGTACATATTCAGAGATCAACAGATCAAGTAATTATAGAGGAATTCTTTAGGTTTCATAATGGTAATCTACAGTATTTTATGCCCATAGACTTTATCTTTCCATTCAGGGTTTAAAAGCTGTCCTTGTCAAATCCCTGCCTTGAACTTAGGCAAATAGCTAATCAGGCCATTGCACAAATATAAAGGCCCACATGTTTCATAATACTGTTAACATAATACCAGACATCCCCCGAACGCTATTGACTGATTTGCTTGACTTGCATTGCCATGACAAACAGACAAAAGAGCCCGGAGACATATTCAAGTCCTGAACTTTGTCGTGATGAATTGCTCCATGTCATTCACATAATTCACTCCACTAAATGGACTTTTAAATAGAAGAGAGCTTTATTCAGCTTAGTGCAAATGTAATTACAGTGCACACTTGCAGAAAAGTATTCACTTTAAGAATGCAATTCAAGAGATGGAAAGTAATGCATTCAGTTATATCCCAAGAAAGAGATAAAGATTCCATTTAATTTTATTATGTAATATTAACAATGACTGTTCATTCAGTGAGACTCAAAAATATGCTTATTTCTTATTGTCATACGACGCTTTTCATTAAGTGAGGCTTATATGGAATACGTTAGGCAAAAGGAATTATTATTACGTTTTACATCACTCTGTCATGCAAGGTGAAACACGAAAACACATTAAACCAAAAATGAAAAAATGCTCCACGAAGCCCACCTGCTTCAACAGGAGAAATGGGAAAATAAATCAAGAAGTTTCATGACAGCCACCTTCGTTTACTGTATCTGTGGACATAGTCTTTTTTTTTTTTGTGAAGTTAGACTGTTCAAGGAAAGTTGGGGAAGGCAGTCTGAGATAGGTTTTTATTATTTTTGTTATTCAAAAGTTCCAATACAAGGCTGAAGAGGGTCTGACTTATGCTTTGAAAGCAATACTTGTTTTTAAGCCTAAGCAATCACCAACTTTGATAAATAATTTTTCCTTTTTTCCAAGTTTCACACAGTACACAAATATAACACATAAACACTAAGTTAATACTAAAGTGCTCCCAGGGAAATAACGGTACAAATTTGGAACAGTCATGCCACAGCAACTAAGGATGTCAGACAAAACAGCCAACGATGCCATTCAGCTTGTGGTTTGGGGGGTTTTACTTTGATGAACAGTGACACTCCGTGTCTACACGGAGTAACTACAGTGCTTATTAACCGCACGTTAACGCACTTAAAATCTTTCGACATTAGAGCCCCTATGTTCTGGGTTCTGTTTTATTCTAATACTTCTCACAAAATATTATCACATTTAAATAGTATTTTGCCGTTTCAAAGAAAGAAAGCCACTATCCACTATCATCTCACAGCCCTGGGTAAGATTACCTCCAATATCTGTCAGAAGTATGCATGGTTCCAGTTTAATCCATTCTAAATAAATAGAAACTGCGGACTGTGATGTCAACAAACAAAAAATGAGGGAGCAGTAACAATAGTAACAACAGCAAAGACAAATCTCTTATGCGAGGAAGATGACTCTAAGAGAGTAACGAAATTAAAAGGGAGGCAAACTATTCTGGTGGCATCGGAGAGTCAGCTTGGACGAAGAGCTAGGATCCAGTCCCTTAAACTGAAAGGACCCACAGGGACAGACAAAGACCTAAATCTGCATAAACACATCTGACTTTGTTGAGGTCATGAGAAATCCCTGAAATGTTTGAGTACGTGTGATAGATAGAGTGCAATATCATGAGGCAAGTTCTCATCATCGTTTCCAGTCTTTCAGCAAACAGAAGATGAAGTTCAGAAAAGCATATTCTTCGTTTTTGCTATTTTAGCGGCGTACTCAAGATCTTTATGTCCTAACCATTTCTGTAACTGGATTCAAATTCCACTTTTGGGCAGGGTACCCTGACGTGGCATTCCAAGCCGTGTGTTTGGTTGTTCTGTGCTGTGACTTTCATATTTGCAACCCTGCAGCAGCACCTACGTCACTCTTAAAGAGACCACAGTTGTACGTCGTCTCCCGTTATGAGTTAGTAGCCCGCGTACCAACAACAAATTAAAATAAAAATAACATGCTTTAAGCCCAGACATCATGGGTTTAATTTACTACACCAGAATCAAAAGCGGGTAAACAGAATTAATAAAGCTACAGTTCGCAACCATTCCCGCTGGGTGATGATCAATGCTTTGGCATTCTACAACAATGTGGCATTCTGCAAGAATGTTGTGGTGGCGGATCCTGACCGTAAACAACACATAACCTTGTAAAAGAGCATACATGAGCATACTAAGAGGAATAAAAGTTCGGTAAAATTGTTTGTAATTTCAGTTGACCAGCACAATCAATTAGAGGCTTCAGTGGACTTTGGTTAAAGTTTCATTTTTATAAAATGTTAAGACTTTTAATATATGTCGTGTTAAGCTGCCCTGGCACCCGATAAATATACAACATAACATCATTACAAAATGCGTTACACAGCCGTGGATATCACCCCAGAAGCAAACAGGGGACATAGCAATATGTGGAAGACAGATGTGTGCCCTTCACCCACTGATTTCACTCCTGCAACGGAGCAAGGCTGGAGCACAAATCAGGACCAGCCCATGTAAGGGCATCCCAGGTGGCACCTCCATAGAACCATGCAACACCAGTAGATGAAATACATTTGTAGAGCTTAAATAAAGGAATATCATTGATGTGATACCAGGTATTATAAATGCCTCAGTTTATAAATGGTGCCCCATTTTTTCTCAGCTGACAACCAAACCTTAAGGGTACAGGACCCTCTGGTTGCCAGTACACATGCTATCCAACACAAACCATTCATGCCAGCCCTAGTGAACATTAGTGTGTGTGTGTGTGTGTGTGTGTGCCACCTGTGTTTGCACTGAATTGCTTGATTATGTTATTCTATTACAACACAAAATGTCTTCTTAGGAGAAGGCCGTGGATCAAGAAGCAATCTCTCATTGCTCTAAGAGGTCATTGGGGATTAAGTGCAGTCTTTGCTTTCAAGTTTAATTGTAGCACCATAATAAGATGGTATCAAGTGTTCTCTATGCAGAGATTGTGAATATACGCTTATACCTGAATGTTTCTTTTAAGATGTTAAATTTACTACATTTTCACCGTCTAAAGCATTTATATAATGGTGCCTAACATGATACCTCAACTGCTTTAATCATCTCAGAACACATGTTCAAATTTTCACTTCCACAAAGCTCAATTAAAAATGAAGGATGATTTGTTCTTATGGCTACTTTATTTTTCAAGAAAAATATGATTTTTTTTTCACTCAACCCTTAATTTTTTAAATATATGCAAATATATTCTACAGCGTGACTGCAATATCCATGCCTTGCAATATTCATTGCCCTTTTGACTCCACACTTCATAAGTTGAATGAATTTTGTACACATGTTGTTTTGAATACTTTTAATACCAGCTGTCTCTTTACTTTATTAATCAACATCATGAAAAGGCCAAAGGGGAAAAAACAAGAAAGAAGTAGAGAATCGGGGTTGGACGAGAAAGCAGTGGAGACGTGGAAAAGGAGGAGAAAGACATGGTAAGAAAGAAGGTGGTAGGAGGAGAAATGGGAGGAGAAATGGGGTAGGAGGCAGAGGGAGTGTTGGAGTTGGAGGTGAAAGTTTTAGAGACGTGGAGTAAAAGAACAAGATAATGAAAGGAATGGGAGAACAAATAGAAGAGGAATAGGAGAGATGAGGGATAACAAATGAAGACTGTTTTGCCTAAGAATATTGTTTATGTTTATTGAGTTCATTGCTTTCTATGTTTATATTCAAAGTTCATTCTTTTTACACAGAACCTTCATATTTTTATAATACCTTTTAATCATCAAAAAGATTAGGATGCCAAGCTGAATTACATCATTACTGTACTGAATACACTGAATAAATTCTATTCTATTATAACTGTGCTCTACCTCCGATCCGGTCCTGTCCTGTCATGTGAAATTATGTCCTGCCGTGTGACACCAGTAGAGTAAGTGCGTTATAAAGCTTCATTTGGTTTACTCTCTAGTTATTTAACAAAATACAGCATCACTTCCTTATATGTATATGACATAGGAGAGTTCATAGAGTTAGACACTAATTATCTCTCCCCATACATTCTCATCTGTACCTTTCCCCACATTGGTCTGATATTTTAGGTATTTTTGTCTTGATTTATTTTTCATCATTAGTCTAATCTGCACATTCTTTTGGCTGCAGTCTGCTCTTTCTGTTCCTCTGCTCAAGGTTAAGGTGAAAACAGCCCTCACTGTCAGAATGATTAAGGGGAACTTCATGAACTAATTCCAACTGGTATGTGAGTCAAGATATAAAATGTGTAAGAAAGGGAGAGAGAGAGAGAGAGAGAGAGAGAGAGTGGGAATACAGAGGCATCGTAGCACCTTGGACCTTGTGTACAGAACTTTTATTTATACACATACTTGTTCCTCTCAGCTGAAGACAACTGAGCCTGATCATTCATCATCCTAATCTAACAATAATGCATTTTCATTAGGTTTGGGAGATATTACAAAAAACTTTCCTCTGGTTTGTGAAGCAAAAATGCTGGCATGTCAAGAAACTAGTTGAAAAATAACTTAAAAATTCTACATATATGTGAAACATGTGTGATGATATGCTGAAAAGAATGTTTTTTAAATATGATTTTTAGATATGATCTGTCCTTAACACATTTCTTGAAAAACATTTAAGCGTTAATTTGTCACCCCACAGTGCATTCTTAGCAATGTATTGACAGACAAAGCTGATTAAAATGGTGAAATACTGGGAATTTCCGGGTTACCACTTATATTTTCTGATAATCAGCGATTCATGGAATACATGATATAAGAACGTGATATAAATATAAATATGATTTTTAGCATGTCATATAAGTCTTGCAACACTTTTCTTTATTAATCTGTACACTTTTTATCCAGTTAGGCGGAGGCACCTGATAAAGAATACAGGAACTCGATATAAAATACAAAAAAAAAAAGAAGAAAAAAAAAGACTGCAAATTTTTAAACAATATAATTATAACTTGAACAACTGGACTATGAAAAGATGGTATCATAACTTTATCATAGCTCTCTCACTGTATGTTGAAAAACCTGCTTCACATTCTTTTCGACATATCTTTGCAAATTTCCTCCTTACAGATCAGATCTGAGGTAATCTTGCATGAAATATATGACGAGAAATATTATGGCTTCCTTACATAATTTCTTTTTTCAGACATATTGATAGGGAGCTGATGACTCACTCTTAGTACTTTAATTAAAGAACTCTTCCATTATTAGTTTTCTGATAACTCTGTCACTGAGCTGGTGTTCAGCCATGAGTTATATAGTAACAATATGTGGCAACTGTCCAGAAGGAGGGGCTATTTCCTTACTTACTGTAGTTATAATGTGCAGCACTAGACAAGGCACTGTTACATCACATGGCCTGCCTAGGACCACCCTGTTTCCATTATGGCAGCTGCAGACTTCAGAAGCTTCAACATCCTGTTGATTCTTGCCTGGTTTTTGTCAGGGTCACATTGCAAAATCTCTGGCCAAAGATTTGGATTGGGATAAAGGGTCACCCAAATACAAAGGCAGCCATATCCTCCGTCCAAAATCGGTAGGCCACTGGTTCATCCTAAATAAAGACCTGTGAATCAATGAAAAAAAATATACATAATGTGCAATATGCAATTGACAAGGGTGTTTTTCCTCATGAGGAGTTTTTCCTGATATAGGAGACTCATAAGTGCAGATCAGGATAGGCCTCAAAGTCCATTATTAGAGCCCATGTGCTCCTTCACGCAGCGTGCAGACATGCCATATCAATTCACACACAAGTGCAGTCATTGATCCTGTGCTCATATACTGTGAAATACCCTCTTAATAATGTAACAAGCCTCATGCTATCCAAAGCCTGCCTTAATAGTAAACTGCATGCAATCTATTGTGAGGATTAAATGGGGAAATTCCATGAAAGAAATAGACCTGGGATGCAATTTCATATATTGTTAAGTCACGCTGTTCAGAACTGTGTTGTTCAGCTACTCAGCTACCTGGCATGTCATAAGTCCATGGTGGATTTTCTGGGAAAGGTAAGACTAGGAGTCACCTGCAAAACTACTTTTTGCAAAATACCATGCAGTTATATTTAGTTTCAAAGAAACTCAAGGCAACACACACACAGTCTGTTTATCAGTCAGGACGCAACTTTGGCAAGTGTCCCATACCAGCAGCTTGCACATTTTGCCTACTCAGCTCTGCACTATGACAAGGTCCATCTTTTGTACAGAAATCAATACTGAAAATATATCTGAACATACTTTTGCTTTCCATATAGACACTATAGCTTGGCTCAAATCTCCTTGTAGAACGTTAAAGGTCAGTTCAACTTTCAAAAAACATTCACATGTTTCCTACAGGTCAAGTCACGAGGCAGGAATTATGTGAAGTTGTGTTCCACTTTAAAAAGTACACTGTACACATGTGATGATTGCTCACTCACCAACAGCATATATATGCGTGTACACATACATGTACAGACAGTGAGACTTGAAGGTCTTTTATTTTTTGTCCAACTTGATCGCAACACTTTAAGAGTGCTCAACGTTTCTGTTTCAGTTATCTTTTTCAGTTCCAAACGCAGTGAAAGTAATACGACAAGGCCTAATGTCATGTCTATGTTTCCACCAGCTGACTAATACCCAAAATGAATATGGTCATATAGAATATGATTGTTCAAACATACAGCAGTCAACATGGAATGCATCACAGGTGTATTTTGTGTCAACTGCAACATGCAATTTTTCTCTGCTTACTCAAGGGCATGCTCTTTTAAATCACGCATATAATGCACAAAACGCACAAAATGAAGAATGTTCAGGTTTGAGGGAGTTGAAAGTTCAAAGTTAAAAGAGTGAGTGGCAGTAATGAAGAATGCCCCCAACTCCCCCCACCACCACCCCAAACCCCTCGAGCAGTTATGAAGGTTACGAATTTTAATTCGGTATATAACTTTGAACTTTTCATGAATGAGATATCATGGACCGAGATACACGGATGTAAATTAAGTTTCTTAATCTGTCTGGGAAAGTAATGGAAAAAACAATTCAGTTGCACAACATATAACACATAAAATCTGTATCTTATCTGAAATGCATAATTAATCCACGAGCTGTTTCTGAATCTGTTGTTTTTCACAGGATAGCATAACATTAAAGACAAGCTTTATTTTAAAAGAACTGTTTATTTTTCCATGGGCAGTTCTTCCAAAAGTAGATTACACCACTGAAATTGATGAATACAAATAATGGAACATACACTGAAAATGTTTGAGCGATCTGTGCAGAATGTCAGATAACACTGGAAATACTTTCCTTTTAATCAAGGACATGTGGAGTAAATACTTACATGCTTGGCCTTGCAGTGAAATGGAAACTGAAACTCTGTGACATGAATTGAAAGTTGCAGGGGGTTTTTAGGGTTTCTGGAAAAGAGTGGTGTTCATAAAATGTGTCTGTTTTAAGTAAAGTCATGAGGCAGGCATTATGAGAAGCTGTGCTCCACTTAAAGGGATAGTACAGTGTACAGATGTAGTCATTGCTCATCCCTCACCTATTACAACAAGAAGTTTGTTCTTTTTGACATAATGACTTATATGTTAGAACATTAATTTCAGAACTGCCAGTATATACACTCGTTTTCACTGCTTTCTCCCCCACCCCACTTCTCCACTTATTTCTTATTTTTTTTCTTTCTCCCCACTTTTGGCCTTCTTTTCATGATATCTGTGACATGACATCAAAGACACAGCTGTTATTAAATGTATTCAAAACAATGTCAGTACTTAAGAAGTGTGCAAGTCAAAAAGCACTTCTCTCTCCCTATAACATTAACTGTTAATTTACTTTCTCTTTCTTTCTCTAAGTATTTCATCTCGGTTTCATCTTGGTTCTCCCTGTTGTGGTACTCTTCATCCTCTCTTTGCTTATATCAGAAAAAGCTGAATAAAATTTCACTTCCAGTATAGTATATAAGTATAATTTATCATTTATAATAGTATAAGTAGGCAAGTAGCCTATTTATCAGTAGGCAATTTGTAGGGGGATGACGGGGGATGCCATCCCCCTTGTTAGCAAAATGACCAAAATGCATCCCCCTTGTTAACCTGTCATCCCCCTGTATACTCTACAGAGTAGTGTCAGTGACAATTGGGCCATCCTCCCTGTTAAAAAATAACACATTTACAAAAATTAACTGTATATGTTTAAGTCACAATCCATCAATAAAATAAAAAGCGAAATATGCAGCCTCAAAAATGAAAGAAAGTAATCAAAACCATAAAGTTATAACCACATAAATGACCAAATATGATCTTTCAAAGGGATCTGTGACCATTTTGAGGCCTTGGCTTCTCATCTGTAGGTAATTAGATACATATGATATCATCTATATAATTTGTCATTTTTTCCATTAAAATCTCTTCACATTTATATCCAAAGGATGTAGAAAATGGACATACCAGTGGCTCACCTGAAAATATGAAAATTTTAAATGAATAGATGTGGATTAACCTTTTGACCTCACATCCACATTTCAAAAGACCCCAAAAGTGTCCATGAAGCTGCTTATTTATGATATAGACATTCTGCATTATGCTGCAGGACTACATTTTATAATGAACTATAATAAATTTCCCACGATTAAAGTGATATCAAAGGAAGTACACCCATGTGAAGGCCAAGGAGCTTTTAATCCATTTTCATGCATAACCCTTTATTTTACTGATGTTTACATTTCCTGCACCACTCTTATTATAATCATACCTCAAGAACATTCTGCATGTTTAAGTTGAAAACAGTCTAAGAAACAAAGACACATTTTTCTTGAAAGTGAAGCAACCATAAAAAGAACACTATCCTTTTCCTCCTGGAAGTGAAATACATTTCAATGTTTTGTCATTTGTTTACTGAATATGAGGTGTCATCAAGTACCCATAGATAGATAGATAGATAGATAGATAGATAGATAGATAGATAGATAGAATCCAGGATGATTTGTATGGTCCATTTTGTGTTGCAGAATGACATGACAAAAAGATTTTATGATAAACAATTTTATTGTCTTTATTTGTCCTTTTTTACACCAGCATTTATAATTCACTCACAACTATACTTTCATGCCAAGAACACCTTTGAGCATGAAGAGTGTACAGGTAAATCCACCCAGCTCTTGATCTGCAACTTGAGCATCCCCCTCTAGATCAATGAAAACTCTTTTATATCCATTCATTCTTTAAGCATGACAGCCAGGCTCCTTCAATGTTTATGACAATAAAATACCATAAAAAAACAATAAGACTGACAAATGGTACACAGATGTGAACATCGTTCCTTTAAAATACGGTCAAATAAAAAATTAAGACACCAACCCCCTGAAATGAAAAAAAAAAATCCAGTTGCAAATTTGGAATGTTATAAGTCTTCACTCCAACTCATTTCCTCTTAACAGACTCCAATCCAAAGAAAATAAGCCTGGCTTAACTTGCATTTCTTGTATAAACAGTGCACATATTTCAGAGTCGGGATTATGAAGAAGAGAAAACAATCAGGAGAAAAAGGAAACATAACATATATCAGTGGAATGTTGAATGAATTATTTGTCCCCTTTAGCAGATCTTATATCAAACCAGTACATAAAATAATATAAAAACGGTATTGTGAAAAATCACATTCTTATATGTTCACATCTATCGCTGAAGTAACCAATAACAAGTTGAAATAAAAGGTGACAAAAGTATTAAACTGAAATGAAATAGCCTAGTTTCTTGGTTAAATAAAAAAAGAAATCTCTTTTAATTTCTTGATAAGATTCAAGGCCTCAGTTTATTTCCTAAATATTAAAGTAGAAAAATACTATATTCTTCAACTGAGCAATTCACCATGAACTAGAATACTCTAATATTCACCATCTGAAATACTCACCACATGCTGGAATACTCTAAATTCCATAATGTAACAGCAAATACTCACCTTCACACAGTCTACAAATCTACTGATCAGTACCCCTGAGCAAAAACTAGATTCATAAGATCATGCTGAGTACATGTTTAAACGCAATGAAAACATATAAATGGAATGCATAGAGTTTAAATTGCAGAGAGACTTGGCTCATGAGTCTGGCATCATATAGAGGTAACATTGAATCGGTGGTAACAGTAAATTGCTGGCTAACTGACTCCTGTTTAAGGATAAAGTTGAAAGTTGACCTCTATTGAAGTCTCTGAAAAATAGATCAGTTTGGCAAAAAAACCAAGTACTAACACTGAATTTCATCTGCAGTGGTTGTGCGAAATATATATATATATATATATACACACACACACACACACACACATATATATATATATACACATATATACACACATATATATGTATATATGTATATGTATGTACAGCTGGTCACTGGTCACTTTCAGAGACAATTTAGCATAGCACTGATCACTCAGGATATTATACTTATAGATTGCCTTGCAGCTTGCAGCTTGCAAACTCTATTCAGTAATCCTGTCCCTCATCCTGGTATCCCTGATACCCTTCATCTTGGTAATCTTGCATGTAGCCACCAGCTTCAGCCTCAGCCTGATCCTCACCAGGAACACCTTTTGGGCAGTACTTGGCATCGTAGATCTGACGGCCCAGCCCAAAGTTTTGTCCGCTCTGATTAGCTCCTTGGTTGTATCCCATCTGTAGAGACATGGTGGAGTTGTCGCATTTGTCTGTACCAAGCTTTTGGTCATAGATGGCGCGCCTGGTCCCGGGAGCAGTCATGCCCGACTACAATATGAAACAGCGAGGAAGAAAGAGAGAGAGAGATTAACATATGAATGTGTAAAACACGATAAGCAAAGTGTGAGGTCTATTCAAACATGATTTATGATTAGGCATATGCTATATAGGAAGATACACTTTTCAGAAACCTGTCATTGGACTAGGATGTCTGAAAGCCTATTTCTATATCATGGAGAGTAGAAAAGTGAATCTCCACCTAAGGGTAAATATTCAAATGACAAATGCCTTGATGATTTAAAGATGTAAGAGTTGTCATATGAAAACCTGAAGTGATACACATCTTTCTGACACTTCACGTTCCTCTTTTTTAAAACATTTTGATTTTTTATTAGAGGCCAAAGATCACTTTCATTTCAGGGACACAGTTTAAAATAATAAGAACACTTACTTGGCTTGCACCTTTATTGGTGCCCATTTGCAGACTGATGGTAGAGTTGTCCATAGGAGGAAGGATGTGGGCTTTGGGGTCATACAGATGTCTTCTAGTACCATAAGCATTCATTCCAGCTTGACTTGCACACTTGTTTGTTCCCATCTGTAAACAGATGTGTTTATGAGTGACTGTTAGATAAACTCAAAAATGGTAAAGGTAAAAAGGTAATGTACCAAAAAAGGTAAAGACACAATTGCAAGTGGCCTTACCACAGCAATTCGGATAAATCCCAACATACCTGAAGTCCAATGACACAGTGTCCTGCCTTCATCTTTTCCTCATCAAATGCCCTCTCCTGTTTGTCAGCGTACTTGACTCCAATGTCCACACTTGACTGCACGCCCTTGGTTTTGGCCTTAGTTAACCACAGAAATGTTAAGAGACTGTCATTAATATGACCTATACACTATATAAGGAATACTACATAAGCTGAATTATTGTGTTTTAGAGATAAGAGGAAGGTGTTTACCATGCCAGCGAGAGCGAGGAGAGTGGTCTGAACCTGGGTCATGTTTCCATTCTCAAACAGGTCATTGGCCTCAAAAATGTCATGAGGCTTCAGTCCGTAGGCAGTAATTGCTTTAATGAAGTTGGTCAGGTTCTCAAGCTAAACAAAAGTAAAAAGTGAATGTGCACAGCTTGTACTGAAGTGGTTTCAAGCCATACCCTACCTTTTACCATTCAAACAGGTCTTTTGTGTCCTAACATTCCCGAACCTTAAGTTTAAAATATTGTATATATGAGTTATCTACACAGTTGACAGTATACAGACGGAACAGATGAAATTTCATTTTCATACATTTATATACTCTGAAAATCATCTTTTACCATAAAATTTTAGAGTACAAACGAGTTCCTGGTAGAAATAATCTTGATGGAATCTGAATTGTCTTCTTCAGTAAAATGAAAAAAGGAAATAAAAGTATAGTATAGGGCAGATCTGCAAAATGCGGTCCCATAAACTCACCTGATGCCAGTTTTGGGCTGAGTTGTTTATCTTTTTCACTGAGCCAGGTCTCAGTTTGTTTATCAGCCTTAAAGTGAAGAGAATATTTTACTGAGCAAGGGTAGGTCTCTTCATTGTTAGACACACACAAATTCGCACATAACTAAACTTATAAATAAGAAAAATGGACAGCACATGTACAAAGCATCTGATCAGTTTAACAAATAGAAGTAAAAACACATCGAACACAAAACTCACTCGCATAGTATGACGCCGTTTTTCAAGCCTTTCTGAAAATCATCTCCAATGGAGCGGCCTGTCAGCCCCTCTATCCAAACCCTCAGTTCCTCCTCTTTCTGAGGATCATACTTTTGAGCAATCTGGAGAAGGGGATAAATTATGCATTATTAAACACAGCAGGTCACTAAATCCTGTAAGACCTCACAAACATATTTTAAATTTCAAAATAATTAATTTAGCATGACTCAGTATGTACATCCAACAACGGTTTTGTTACACATGGTAAATTTATACAATTCTGTTTTCATTGGACATAAATCCATTAATGGTTTTATTACGCATAATAAATGTACAGAATTTCGTTGTCATCTTTCTAATGAACAGTATAGTTTGTCATGATGTTTGAGATTTATAATGTTAATGCTTAACTGAGTTTTTCCCTACATTCTTTAAAAAGTAAACTGAAAGGTGAAAGTGTCACAAGGTCACAGAAGTGATGAAAAATAAGTTTAACTTCCCAACAAGTGATTTGACATATAACTTGTGGAACGTAGCACTCTAAAAGGGCTTGGTAATTCAGGACAATTTTTTTAAGTGTTATTCGACTCTTGTTTTGTTGTTCCTACTGAAAAGGTGAATCAGTCACTGTGAAGTAACTACATCATCAGCAGAAACACCTCTCCCCAGAACAGAGCTGTTTGCCTTTGTATTAAATTGTACTGACGCCTACATTCCTGCGATTCCAGGTTCTCAAGATCACGAAATATAAAAAAGACTGAACATATCTGCCCTAGCAATTCAGATAATCATGTTACCTCGGCATCCGAATGAACTTACATTTCTTTTAAGTTAAACACCGCCTGTCGTTATTAGCTAGTCATTACAGCAGAAAAAAAAAACGCAACCATGTGGAATCACATATCAGTAATTTCGACAGTATGGAAAAGAGTGTATCACTGCTATTATCGGGTTAAAATATTTTTGTTTGCACTTTCAGGGTCAGTGATTAAAAATTGATGAATTTACAGTCCATTGTATTTTAAGAGAGGCAACGCCCCTGTTTTTCTGTGCGGTTGGTAAAACGAACGAACGCAGAAGTTTCTTAAAAAACTAACTTTCGGCTAAAATGGCATCAAACAACGTCAGAACACAATATACAAAACAGAATTCACTCTACTATGCTACTCCACGGATGAATTATAGTTCTTTATCAAAATGAATTCTAGGTTTGAGCCACGTCAAATCCCCATAAAACCGGTAGTCATTACAAGACAATTACTACAATCACATGAGTTCTATGAAAGGAACACGAGTCATGTGGCAGTGCATGTGCAGCTCGGCGCGAAAGAAAATAAATAAATAAATAAACTCTGGTAACTTTTTAAACAACTTTAAAGTACATTTACCTTATTTTTTACTTCCGCTGAAAATCCATATGCAGGCCCTCTGTTGAACTGCGCGCCAGACATCCTTCTACTTCCTGCAGACGATGTTTCAAACAATTTGGTAGTAAATAATTCTGTATTTAATGGACAGGACAAACAATTCTTATCTAAACTTCTGAATAAATAGGTTTATGACTGGTAGCAGCGATACTTCCTCTGAATTTTCGCAACACCAATGAAAAGCTCCCATCGAAAGTTGAGCACCTCCCTTTCCTTTCTCATGCAACTGATTGATATCAAAAACTCCTTATAAGGAACGAAAGTACCAAATTCCACAATGTTGGGAGTATCCCCTTTGTCCATATCGGCGTTCCAGACGGTAAGCAAGCAATGAGTCACCTCTGGGAGAAGAATTGACTTGGCCTACTGAATGATGTCATTGGTATCCGAAAAATGTTTTACCGAAATTGCAAAGTAATCAGAAGAAAAGTAATCCAAGATGTCACACGCGAAAGTTGAGTTTAAGTGCAGAATGTGTTGATCACAGTCATATTCACACACAAAACGGCGATGTTATTACATTCAACACTCCTCTACTCTTGGACATTTCACTACGGATCAATTTAAACTCTGTGATGGGAGATAGGTTTGAAGTAAAGCGCATAGTTATTTTCAAATATCCAAGAAAGTTGAGTCAGTCCAAGTCATTTAAATGAGTGATGAAACATTTCTCCCGAAAAACTGTGTCCAGATGAACTGATTCAACTTTCTGGGAATCCTTCACCTGGATTATTGAGCCTGCATCAAGACATTTTCAAATATAATAAAATTTAGTTAAGGACTAGTTTGCCTCGTTTAAAAATCATTTCTTAAATCTTCTCTCTGATGATTAAGCCAACAAAGTTATACCTGTTGCGAACTCTCGAGGTATTCCACACAAAATGATCAATATCTCTGCTGCCAGTTTAATCCCTGAATTTTCCGATGTATTCCATGAAACGTATTACGTTTTTTCTAGTGAGTGCCAACAAGGATTTGAACATCAGACTGACTTTTTTTTAAAAAAAAATGATTTAAATGATAGGCTTATTCCAACATTGTTATAAAAAGAGGGATGTTAAATGATTCCTTACAGCATTGGTAAATTCAAACTCATCCAAATAGCTGAAGACATGTTTTAAAAATGACTACAAATTTAATTCCAACACTTTCACTCATTTCTTTGACAGAATCAGGACAAAATGTTTAGTCACTGCAACAGTGGATGCTATTGGAAGGGTCGATAGTACATGATAGTTTTACAGACTTTTAGATTTTAGCCCTTTTTTTAACCCTTTTAGATTAGAAGAAAAAAGTGCTTTCACACAACACACTCCAATGTTGTGATTACAACAGCAACACCTACTGGTTACACTGAAGCATAACTCAGATTTGAACCCAGCACTGATTTGCAGGACTCTGCTTAAGGCCTTCAAAAACTTCTAGAAGTAACTGACGCCATCTTGTGGTACAAAATTTTTTTTACACAGCACACGGCTGCATTTCTATTCATTCAGTGTATCAGGACACAATTCTTTAATGGGTACTGGGTTTGAGTTTTCATTTCTATGCATCATTCCAATGCTTCCATTTTCTTTTCAGTGTGACATATGTGACAATGAACTTTTTTGTGTGTGTCTGAATTCAGACAAACTACCATACGGCCTTCCTAAACGGCATGACAGTGTTTTCAATACTGCTTCAAGTTACTGTCAGCCTCGACATTGTATAGAAGGCAGTCACCGCTTTCTTTTGACTACGGTTTTGAGAGTTACTGGTATATACACTTTTGATTTTTATACATTTTTAGATTTTGATGACAGTTAACTCTCTGCAATTTAAATATTTAGACATTAACACGTCACCCTATTTAACACCAGGTAACAGTCAAAGCGTAATCCTTTACTCTTTCATTAAAATGTAACAAATCCAAACTCCCATTAATGTTCACTACCACAAAGACAGTAACCTGGAAGCTTTCTTTTAAAACAGCATAGAACCGTTCAAAAATTCAGACGGTTATCTTTGTGGAAAAAAGGGTACGATAAAGTAAAGAATTTTTATCATTTTATTTTCCGAACAAAATGAGTGATGTTAAACACTGAACAATTCTTCTGATCAAAAAATGATCAGATCAAAATAGACCAGGCTCTTGTTTTATTGCAAAATGTACTTGCAATATCTAAACCAAATGTGGAGCTGATAGATGGCCATTGCTTAAAAAACAATGCATATCCCTGCAAATATCTGACATGGGTCTGAGATATCATATGTTCTAAATTTAATCCATGTAGTAAAGTGAAGCTAGCGGAAGCCATTCCAAATTTGACATCAAAAGGCACATTGGTAGGACGAAAGGTAGCAGAGCACACAGTGTTTGCAAGTCGGCAGCAAATAGATTCTCACCCCTTTTCACAAAATGTTTGTCTCCAAAGAAATAAACAAAACAAAACAAACAAACAAAAAGAAAAAAACAATGGAAAGGCAAAAACAGGAAAAATTAAAACAAATAAATACAACAAAAACACCCCTAATATCCATAGTCTGTCAAACTGAAACACTGTGAATAGATTTAGGACCACAATCTATGGATCTAAAGGTCTATGGATTTAAATGATCAGAAGAACAAAATGATTGGCTCACTCTTTCAAAAATGCAAATTACCGGTGAATGTACATTCCCACTAAACAAAACACTTGAGGGCTTAGTAAGAAGTTTTACATGGATTGCAAAAAGTATGTACATATGTGGAGATAATGTGCATTTTATTGACACATTTATAACACAATGCGTCCATTTAAAAAAAAAAAAAGAAAAAAAAAAGAGGAAGAAAAAAAAAAAGACCAAATGGCAAATACCAAATAGCTGTATCCTTCTGTACCAACTGAACGCAAGTCTAGTTTCCATACATTCACTAAGGCTCAAATTACAAAATTACGTTTTAATGGTTCTCAGTAAGGCAAACAATATCTAAAGGAATGGTAACAAGTATAATTCCAGCATTTTAACATTTTTTCCTGCTTTCCCATCCTCACAGTCATAAATTTGTATTGTAGCACCCTCTATTACCATTTTTTTTTCTTTCAAAGATTTTTTTTTTCTTGGAAACAAAGTGAAACACTAGAATTTTGCCAGTTTAATTTTAATGCAAGTACCAATATTCTAGAATTATCTGAGCAAACAAATTTTGAAGTTTTAAAGCACTTCTTTTTCAGTTGACCAAATGTAAAAATAGACTGCCTCTCTCTCTTTTTTATGATTTCTTTTAAGAAAATATGTATTATTGTTGTTGGGAGACAAATGTGAGAGAAATGAAGTTGGATAGAGTATGGAATGTCGGTAGCCACCGTATTGGCAAACTTATTTGAGTGAACGTGCAAAGAAGTTATATGACTCTTACATAACAGACAATGGGACACAAATGTGATGAGAACAGAAAAGCTTTGAAGGAGAGATTTGCACATTTTAGCGGATAAACCTTCCAAGAGGACAAATGGAAAAAAAAAAAGTCAAATAAATAGATGCATACATGATAAGAAACTTCTATAATTTATTCTTTAAGTCACATAAAGCTTTGTGTAACTGCCAAACAAGTTCTTGACTTGCATTCCAGCCTTAACTATACTGGTCAATGCGTTTTCCGACCCTTCGCAAACACACACTGTGCAATAACTGGCCTGGAAAATCCCAGTGAACCATTACTTAAAACCCCAAATTGCAATTCCTTGTTGGTAGCAGCACATTGCAAATAGGGCATAATTTCAACAACTTCTATGGAAAACTGAACAGCCCCTGGGTTTTTCATTCAACCATTAAGATAAACTTAGCAAATAGAGACTAGGAGGGAGACAAGCAGTACTATCTCTTCCAACTCACAGTGGCTACAATGAAAAGTTATTCTCCTTAAATGTTCAAGAGCCCTGTTTTTCTCAGTCTAGGCAGACATATGGCAGGATGTTCAATTTGCTTTCATCCCCATGAGGATCCAAGGATATGCATTCTGTCCAATCATACCAGTTGTCCTTGGTGTCATAACAACCATTTACCCCTGGCCAGTGCTCATTGTGTATTCTCTGTAGGTCCTCATCTGTTATTTCTCGAGTTACCCCTGGTAGATCTGTGTCAGATTGGCTCGGTACTAAAACGTGTGTCTTTCGGGATTCTCTGACGACATTTTCCTCACGTTTCAGATATTCAGTCATAAAAAAGTGTGCCCCGTGGGTTTGAGCACCAGAGGATGTAAGAACATTACTCTGGAGATTAAGGTAAGATTGAATAATTTCATTTCTGGATAACTCTTTCCAGTTTGTCTGTTGGAAGGGGTTGGGAACAGATGAAGTTGGTTTCTGCTGAGGCAAGTCAGTCCTTACAGGTTCGGAAGGTGGCGACGGTCCTTGGCATTCTTCCTCTTGTTGAGACTCTTTAGGAGTTAGAGGCTTGATCTGTCCTGTCACGGGGTCAAACGTTAACCTACGCTCTTTTAAGCGCACAGGCTTTGTCCTATCCTCTGAGGATTGCCCCTGAAGATTAACTGTGTAGTCTCTGGACCTGTATTTCTTTCTCTTTTTGCCCTCAGAACCAGAGGTCGCACCTTCGCGTTCACCTTTGAGCATATCAGAGGGGAGATTGTGCCCATGCAGTTCCGTGCCCTCTAAATTGTGCCTGGTAAGGTGAGAAGGCAACGGGGAACCAGACAGAGGTTCATGTTTTGCAGTGCTGTGTGGAGGTTGTGAAGCTCTCTCTGTTGATCTGTGCAAGTGCGGTGAAGTCTCCAGTCCAAAAGGAGAGGGACCATCGACGTGAGACGCCTGGGCCGGGGACGTTAAAGGGTGTGACAAAGGAGAGGGCACTTGGGCAGAGTTCCGAGATGGGCTCGAAAGAGTCCCTTTTGGTGCATATGTCGAAGACCTCTTAGCCACTGTCTCTTGCGTTATACTGCGTGGACTTAAGGAGGCGAATCGGGGGCTTTTGGGCTGATACTGCCCTCCTCCTCCGCCTCCTCCTCCTCCACCTCCACCTCCATCCATTCTTGCATGCTGCTGTAACACTGCTGTTTTCAGTAAGGAGGAAGTGCTAGGTAGTTTAGTAAGCCCAGGGGAACTAGGGTGAGGCTTAACGGCATTGACCGGGATTTTGCTGTGTCGGTCGTTCTCAAGGTGCTCCACACGACCCCTGTCGGAAGGTGCGTCGTCCTCTTTCTCTGGAAAGGGTTCGGGACTGCCCCTAATTCCATTTGATGGCGGGGTAGAAGTATGCATCTGCTCATACGTAGACACTTTGGACACTTTGGCCGGCAGATGCATACTGTCCCTTTGTTCCCCTCTACGTTTTCGATTGGCTGATTTTTCTGCTTTGGGCGAGTAAGTGTTATGGATGTCATTTCTGGTTTTGAGCTCTGGCGTGGTCTTGCCTGATGGAGGGACAGCTGGAGGCGTGTCTGTTCTACAGGGGTGACCCCCGCCGTTGGCAGACCCAGGGACATTTGCTGCTCCTCGTGATGGAGTCTCGGGCTGACCGGGCTCGATCAGCTTCTGCCAATTGCGAAGGAGTTTCTTGGCACGTTTGGCAAGGTCCTCATCCTTTGTCTTCTTCCTCACATCGTTGATCAGCTTTCCTAGACGAGTTTCCTGAATAAAACAGAGGTTTTGAAAACATTACTAAAAAAAAAAAAAAGGTCTTTTATGGATCTATGGTTCTATTTTACATTTCAGGAACTTTACAATATTCTGTAACAGAGGTAACTTTTTAATAAATACATAAATGGGTAATTCTTCAGGTATCTTATTCCAGGCTAATTGTTACCTGTAAAGAACGTCATTTAACAATTTAAAAATGTGTTTTGTAATTCAAATGAAATGCAACAATAATTCAAAACACACCCTTGCAGTATGAAATTCTTCTTAGTCCTGAAAAAAATCAGATTCCCTTCTATGTTTCTCCTACTGAGATAAATAGCAACTGAAGATAAAAACACTTTTTGTGACAAACACGTAAGGGTTTGTGACTGTTTGGGGGGAAAAAAGTAACACAGCAGATACATTTCAGATATTACACACTATTATAAACAATATAATCATCTCTTCGCTAAGAAGTGTGTCACCAGGTCAGTGACCGCTCTTCACCTAAACCTTTGCTTGTCTTACCAGATATTTATTAATAATGACATAACTATCATGCCCTGTGTTGTCCTTACAGGATTTCTGGCAGCAAGACAACTGCATGGGTCAGTCCAATATATTTTAACTGATTCTTCACATTGAAATGGGTGCATTGATCTGAGGCACTGTCTCTACATTTCACAGCAATAATATTTAGACAAATTTTACATACTGCCTTACGTAGCTCATCACTAGTCCAACCAACTTCCTAACAACTGATGTGACATTACCACGTTTTCTTTTCTAGGAACGGCTCCAAGCTGCCCTTGGGAATTCTTTTTTATTTAGGAGTGGTGGAGTACTGTACTTACCTTTTTTAGTACCTCTAAAGACTTTCTCTTAATTTGACATTTATCAATGGCTATATCAGGAAGTTCTTTCTACTCCTGGACAGAGGATTTTTTTCTGAACAAGTAGCAATTCCAGGTAATCACTCTCTTCCATCCCTGATAACTTGCTGATCACTAAGAAAAAAAATGAGCATATGTCTCCATTATCTACCTCAAGTGCTTCTTTGGTGATTGGGTATTTCTCCAAATTGGCAATAACATCAAGTACTGCAACCATGTTACAGATCTGTTGAGGGAGAGAAAGAGAGAGAGAGACAAACCAGCTGTTCAGGATCAACCATCAACTCTATACTGAGACAGGGCTTAGTTCTTACACAAATGGCTAATAAACAACACCCCATAAAATAATTTCTTTCACTAGTAAGTCTCAAAAGTTTGCTAAAAATGAACCGCTGGACCAGCGACGTCTAAACTGTACATTGGTGCCAGTCATTGCTTAGATGTGCACATCTGTTTTATATCACTGTTTTCCAAAGACCTCTTCAACTAATCATTGAAGACTGAGTTCAAATCCCTATCAGAGAACACTTACTGCAGCATACCATGAAGCTGTTCCTTCAGCTCTACATTAGGGGCCTTAATCAGGTAACCATGAACACCATCACTCTGCTTTAGTGTTTTGAGAGATTAATTGCTAAACTTACCTGGTCAAAAAGACTGCAGAAACACAGTTTTTGTCCAAAATTAACTTTCAACTACAGTTACTGAACAATGGAACATATAAATGAAACTACAACAAAAAAAATGCAAAGAGTGTTGAAAATTTTTTAGAGAGGCATAAATAGAATTTTTGCCAATGCAGCATTCATAAACCATGACAAGCTAATGTTATGCTACAAATATGACGTGCCATCATTCATTTGAGATGTACGCTATATTTTTTTCAGAGTTAGCCTCGTTATTTTTAACCGTCTACATATTGAAACAAATGACAAAGTTATTAAAAGAGATAGCAGCCTCTCTTTTTAAAAATCATAACTTCAAATTTATCTGTTAAAAAAGAAACCATACATCTATTTTGTGCAGGTCGTTCACTGCAAGAGCTACTGACTTACCACATTAAAGTTATCTGAAGTTGGCAACCAGGCTCTGTTAGAGGACAACCATTCCCAAAGCTCTGAGAAAGTCCAGTTATTAATGCAAACAAACACATGTTGCAAGCTATCTAATGAAGCTTTAAAGACTGGTCTACTTGAAAAGATATGCCTCGTGAGCTCTTCACCTTCCCTGAGGTGAGCCTCTGGCCTACCCATTGACACTTGGTAAGCTATGATATTGGTTAACGTTAGCCACACGATCATTACGAATTTTACTTGAAGTCCTTATTGCTAAGAGGCCCGTCACTTTAGACCTTATCAGTACGTAATGTATTTAATCAGAATAACTGTCGAGCACTTCTGCTGTTTTCGTAGTGAAATGACAGTTCGGTATTATTTCCGTCTACTTAAGTTTTAGTGCTACAGGTTAGCTACCACTGTTGTTGTTAGCTTATCAGCTAGCTTTGGTTAGTTAACGGCTAGCAATGCTAAGGTAATGATAGCTAAACTTCCCGTAGTCTTCTGGATAGCAATATACTTAATATTGGTAAATCGTTTGTGAAATGGCATGCTGTGCGACTGATAACGGTACTTAGCAACATACTGTATACTTAGACAGGACAAAGGAAATTGGTCTTCTTTGTTAATATGCCATAAAATTAGTTCAGTTTATGTGGTCGCCTCTGCTGCTGGCAAAGTTAGTCGACCAGTGTTAGCGGGTTCCCATTAAGTACTTATGACGTAGGCCACTGTAGCTTTGAGTCTGTAGGCTAGGTTAAGCGCTGGGTTAGCCTGGAAACCCAACTTGCTAGATATGCGGCTAGTTAGCCAACTATAAACAAGCGATTGTAGATCTGACCGCCGCAATCGCAATAGCTCCGATCACCCAGAGAGTTCCACCGAACTACCCAGCGAACTTGCCAATAACACATGGCTAGCAGACTTGTGCATGCGTTAGCCTAGTCGTTGGGAGGCATGACAGTAGCTCTCTAGAGTAGCGACAAGTTGGCTTGTCAGCAAACAGCTTGTCTCACTTTTTAACGAGGCGATTCTCTAGCTACACGACAGAAGAGAGCTCGACTAATAATATACCTCAAAGCAGAACTGAAAATTGAATGTTTATTTAAACTGAGAATAAATCAACATACTAACGTGTTACAGCCAGGCTCATTCGGGATAATGTTAGCTGCTGAAAAGCAAGCTAGTTATGAAAGATGGTTGTCTTTCACTTGGATCTCCTACACTGAATTTCAAGCAATGCTTATCTTTGATTGTGTAACGTATCCACAAGCCAATGTATAAGTTGGCGGCGCTTCAACACTACTTCCTCGGGTAACAACCGTAATTCTTTGAGGCTAAGTTAACTACTGTGGGTGCTTCGAGCTCGTCAGCTAACCTAGTCATATTGGTCGACGTGAAGTCAGTAACTATCCTAGCATACTATATGTGACAAAATGAGGACATCGATCCTTCTTTAATTCCATGGTATTTTAGTAAAAGAGCTTTGCGATCACCCTAGGAAATATCAACCTAGCTGGCTACTCACATTGCTCTGGCTATCGATGGCCTGCAGCAGCCGGTCTCTCATCTGCTGCGGGGTTGCTGAGGCCGTTGTCATTGCCTAGTTGGTACGAATCGGCTGACGGGGGAAGAATCCTCCGAATTCAAGGGTAAAAAGATTCGTAGATACTCAAAGACCTTTTGGGAGATATAAGAAGAACCAGAACCACATGTTTCTAATGTGATTGTTGGCGTATGAAATTGTAATTGGGGTCAATTGAAAAATGTAGATTCGATGGTTGTTGTGTCTCGCCGCCTCATATCGCTTGGATGCCTCACCGATTTCATGAAGTGAGCAACTGGATCAAAACGACTCCTCAATGCATTATGGGAAAACAGGGAGCGCAGTTATCATACGTCATTACGTAGTACCAGGTCCAGGAATAAACAGTTAGACAAAATGTACCACTGTAACACTAAAAAACATTAATAATATGTCATCGATGTGTACAGCATTTCATCATGTCTATTGTTGGTCTGCACTTACTTTTTTACTGAGATTTATAGAGGAGGAAGAGGAAGAAGAGCATAGCTTTTCTTTTCTTTTTTTTTAAAATAAATTATACTTAGGACCATGAACCCAATATCTGCTCACAAAATCAGTTTGATAAATGAGAGAGCGAGAGAGAGAGAGAAACCCCCACATAATTTTCCACTTTTATCTCAGCATAGGGAGCAACCTGGCCTTTAGTAATTCCATCCTCTTATTACATAATACACAGTACATGAAGTCAGCTGCAGATGGAGACATTGAGGGTGAAATAGGTACTTCTATACTCCTGTGGTAATTCATTTGACCAGCTCGTCAATCTACATACACAGGCACACATTTACACAGTGACTTCAAATACCGTGACTATGATTGTGTATTCTTAGATAGAAATAACTAATAATCTGGCCCCTGTATAAACTGGAAATTTTCTCCAGTATCAGACTGCTTCAAGGCATCTTCCTTGTGCATTCTTCAGTGGACAAAGTTGAAATGTTAGTAGTCATTATACAAAAAGTTAAAAATGTACAAGTTGAGACAGAGTAAGCTCATTTTCATTTTTATTCAGTTCATTTAACAAATAGTAATGCAAAGTTACAAAGACATAAGCCTCCACACAAAAATACATTAAGGATGTTTGAATATAAGCTTAAGAGTCATTTTCAATCATTAGCACACATATACAGCCCGCTGGGATTTTTCGTATGTTTTCCATCTTTTATATAAAAGCACAATTAAAAGAGCAAGATTTGATCCATTCATTTTAAAGGGTCAGCTCGAAAAATAGCATAAAATAAAATTGCAAAGCTGTGTTGCTGAAAGCTAAGTTTGCATATTTGGTGAGCATTAATATCCTGTTGCTGTAAATTGTTGATGTACTACCTGGACCATGCAGTCAAGATGCATGTGCAACCTTTAAGTAATTAAACACAGAAAAACAAAAACCCATAAGAAATTAGCTGCCATTGTAGATAAATGAGAAATGAACTGTAAAGTCAGTTCAATCTCATTAAATGCACATTTAGTATCAGAGGACTTTTGTACAGTGGCAAAGTTTCGTTGCACTTCAACATTACATTTCAATTGGGTTGCATTTCACATACCACATTGTTTGTTGTCACAGTAACACATTGCCTATGATCTTTTTTTTTAATGTCTATACATTGCCTTGCTGAAAAATAACATATTCATGTTCATGAAAGACAAGAATGTGTTAGCATATGGTAAATACACAGATATATAGTCAGAGCTTAATACTTGCTAAAAGCAGAACATATCACATCAACACTGGGAATTTTCAGGGTATTTTGAAATTCAGTACCATGCAGAAAAGGATTTCCCTTCGTATCAAGCATAGATGCAGCATCGATCATAAATGGTAACGCAGAATACTTGTGCAGCAGGATATTAAATGTGTAGATAAATTACTTGATGTTATCTTTTTCTAAATGTAAACATGATACATATAAATACGTAAAACAAAAAAGAACTACCATTATGAGAGAATATGGGAAATTATGGCAAGTATTTCAACTATAAACCACATACACCATGGACAATTTAACAAAAACAAACTGTTCACTTACTAGTGGTATTCAGATTGAGAAGTCAGAATAAAGGGACAAATTATGAACTTTGGCTTCTCTCAATAGCATCTACTGTCAGAAAGTTATGGGTAAAAAGTAAAGGTATCCACACAACAGCACCAACATTCCTTGCACCTTATAAACAGGTTCATCTCATCACAGTACTCAAAGGGTGACATTACGTAAAAGCATTTTTGGCAAAGGAAACTTCTTTTTTTTCCCGTCAGGAGAAAAGTGCAAATGGTCAAAACTGTATCCTGAAGACACATTCATACAAGTATATAATTTTGTTTCTTTTAGAATCTTGAATGTAAAAATTACAAAGATTTGTGTGACCTTACTGAAAGTAGAAAGAAATTAAAACAAAAACATATTAGAAATTTACCTTTAAAACTGGCATTGACATTGGGAGAAACAGGATGTTTTTGAAAAACAGCCATAAGTATTAGTTTCAATATCTCAGTTTTTGCCCAATATTTGTACTAAAAAAAGGGGGTTACATACGAAACGGATGGGGAAAAAAAACAACAACACAGTAACTGTTCTTTCAGTAAACCGCTTAAATGACACTCGAACACTGAATCAGGAAAAATATTTGACTCTTTTGCAGCATTCTGCAACATTTTAGAATCCATTTGCTGATAATAAAGACATCTTCAAGAAGTTACCTACAAATTAGGTGCTGAAACCAATTTGTATATGCGTATATTAATTTGACAGAGGAGACCATACTATAAGAGCTACAATGATACATTGTAGCACATGAGTATTCAGTGCATGTGACAAGTCATACATTGACACCATAATCACAACAAACACAAAAGTTACACATCAGTGAGCATCATAAATTTTTTCTAAACACTGCAAAAAATCAGGAACAAACTTATACAGCACAAGCTTGTAAGTTTTAGTATATAAGGAGCAAAAACGACAAAACTGCATTAACACAATCTTTTCTTGTTTTCCAGACAAACAAGTTTACACTGTACACATTTTCATTCCAGGGTCAGAATTGAACAAAGACAAACATGGGAGGGTGAACTCAACATTTAAGCACAAAGAAAAAGGGATGGTAGGTCATCTGAGACCTAGTCATAATATTGTCACGTACAGTCTGATTAATATTCTTATAATGAGGGGGAAAAGACTCTAATATTGTAGAAAGTCATTCTTTTCACTCTTAATGTTTAGCATTTACTGAAGTGTTTTCCACTACATGATTTGCACAAACAATTAAAATAAAGCCATACGTAGGGGTATGCACCCTAAAATATGGCATACAATCACAGGCCATGTTGGTTTAAGCCATTCAAATCAAGTTCTCTCTAACTGGACACAAGAATTTGTGTTTACAACTTTATGAAAACCTTTAGAATGGGAAAAAGGCAGAATAGGAAAGTTAGGAAAATAACTTGCTTAGCCCGAAGCATACTAGATATTAGAGAACATGAAAATATTTACTACAGAACAGCAACACAATCCAACAGACAAGAGTCAAGGAATATTCCCCATTTCAGTGAACATTTCAGTAAATATGATCAAAGAGTTAACATTATAGAATTTAGCATCTTTTGAATGATTGCTAAATTCGTTCACAATGCTGCAATTCACATTCTTTTTTTTTCTTTCTTTTTTTTAACCTCAAGCAAACACTCAAGTGTTGATGCTTTATGTGAAATTGTTCTCTGAGTTTAACAAGAGGTGATAACCAGGCATTCTGTAATTTTTTTTTTTTTTTAAATCCAGATAATAAAATTCGGTCTGCCCATTATATGTTAAACCAGGGTGAAATATCACACTGTTGAAATATCAGCCATAGAGGAGGAAAATATCCAATCATAGCTCTGACAGCACACACAAAAACTGTTATTTCAAGTTAATGTGGGTCTCCAGTGAAATCAGTAACGTCAGTAAATGAACGCCATTTACTCCAGAAAACACACGCAACAGTTCAACGGAGTGGAAAAACTGGTGTCACAGATTATTTCTGTTTCTTCATACAAACAGCGGACATTTAACAATTAGCGTCCAAGAAGTTCAACATTAATGATAACAGTCTACATTCTGTTCTACTGAGTGGTTTGACTCCCTGCACACATGAAGGCTGAGCATACTTCATACTTTCAATCTGTCCATGCCTTTTGTGGCTTAATAATAAATGTTTGCACTTCCTGGGATATGTATACATTGCACGCATGCAAACACATGCGCACATTCTCCAAACTCTTGATTGCTGTCGAAAGTCAGAAATTCACTGGACCATAAAACAATTTAACTTTCAGCATTTCCAATTTACAAACCACTGTGTGGTACCACACACACTGTAAAACAGCACAGCGCAGTGAGAGAAGGGAGTATGGTCAGCCTTCTATGAAGCAGAACTGTGTTCAGGGGAAGGATATCCAAAATTATAAACTTTATATTAATTCTCAAAATGTTAACTTTCAACATGTCAAAATAACTGCATCAAGTCAAAAACTAAATATTTAATTTCCTCTTAAATTTTTTAAAGCCCATATATAGATATAGATAGATAGATATATGTTTTTATCTCTCAAAAATACATTTTGTCCTAAAATAGAAGGCAAGGTGTACCAACTGCAGGGGAGATAGGTCCAGTGCACATAACAGTCAATCTGAGGGGTTTTAAAAGTCAAAGGGGTTTGTCCTACTTTAGTGCCAAGTAAAGTGCGAAGTAAAATGCAGGACCTATCTCTGGTAACATTGAGGATATACCCCCCCCCCTCCCCAAAAAGAAAATCACCATCAAACAGAAACGGGAAAATAAGATAAATAATGATTAAGAACAAAAATCAAATCAGTACAAATGGCTGCGGGATTAAGGATGATGTCAGGACGTCTGAACAAACGCTCACAACTCAACAAATCATTCCTTCACAAATGCAGCGATTACAAGTTAGTGTCATGGAGGAACTACAGGTGAAGAAAGTCTGAAATTCAACTGTTCACCTTACCCCAAACCTAATACCTAAAAACATGAATGACAAAACAAGATAACGGAGCACAACCTCATAAAAATAAGGTCAATAGTGTGAGAATTGGTAATAAGTTTTGGTCCTACATTTCATTTAAACTGAGTTGAGAGATTATCTTCAGTGTAGTAATAAAATACATTCTGATTGCAGCGAAATGCTGTTCTTTTGAGGAGGCAGTCAAGTTTTGTAAGAATAATGAAAGAATAAGAATAATTGATTATCTGACACATCCCTTTACTCTAACATGAAGCAGGATCCTCACGAAAGATATCTACAGTCCTAACTGCATCTTGGCCATGCCTTCTTACAGTATATATCTAAGCATATCTGCATTCATATGTCTGCAAGGAGGGGAAAGAAAAAAACATGACAAACATAAAAACAAAAAGTAAAAATGACTCACAAAATGAATTTTAAAACATGCTTTCACTACTGCTTTTCCAATCAAAGCAAACCTGACAATATGAACCATTAAAAAGCTGTTGAGGATAGTTACGTCTCCAGCTCAAAAAAAGAAAAATATCATACTCTGTCTGAGATATATCTCATTTAAAAATGTTCAAATTAATTTGATTCTGCTTTGCATAGATGTTACTGACAAATCCAATTAACTACATATCTTGAGAGAAAATTTACCTTTGATACATGTGAAAATGTCCTAATGCAACAGTCCAAATATCTAAGATTACATCTGACACTCAAGGCTCAAAATATCAGTGTTTTTGTCCCTACAGGTTTTGTTTTTTTTGCTATTGTTTTTTTTTTTCATAAACAGGCTCACTTAAGAAAATGGCTGCAGTATTCACACACAAAATAATCCAACCATTAAGAGAGCAGACCAACTGAAATGCAACAATAAAAGGAGTAATAAACCTCCCCATTGGAGCACGGTTATCATTACTTCACTTATAATATAATGATCAGAACAAATTAAGTCTCAAATAGATACCAGAACAGAATGTGATGCACCACGGCCAAAAGTTTACTCCAAACTGGAGAAGCATTTCAAAAAAGTTTATATTTCTCCACAAACAGAGAAGTAAGAGACATCTTGTACGATAAATCTTCCCCACCCCCCCCACACATAAAACAATGGTCATTTGAAAACTGCATCTCGTTAATGTAAGGCAGAATCTGGTAATCACAGTGACTCATTTTGATACGCTTCCTATGAGCACGTTCCATTAGAATCAGTAGTAAACTGAGTGTCATGTCTAGTGTACTGTATCTCAGTGACTCATTATATCAAGATCTACATGACTGCTATAGCTGGCAGCTGGTGCAAATGCCCTGCACTTTGAAAATAGTAAGATTGTGCTTATGTTGAACAGGTAACCATGCTGTTTTTGAATGTCTTATTGTCAAAATACCCATTCAGCACTGTGTGTATTTAAGTATCGTTTGTATGCATATTTAAATGTTTGCCCTACTAGTTTAACTTTTCCTGTGAGATAGCGAGGTCATTTTTCATGATTGTACAAGTTCTAATCAGCTCAGGGTTTCAGCTGATGTGGTACGTAGAGTCCTGTAGTGAGCTTTCATTTAACACAACGCATTAAGTGTTTAATTACTTTTCCTCATGTACATCCACCACGATTAGACTGAAGTGCCATTTTCCAATAATGACAATAAAATGGACGAAAACGAATCCATTAAATGCATAAATAATATGCATGTAGAATCTACAATGCACAACCGTAGATATTTTCCAGAACATTAGAGTTGGTTTAAATAAGCGTGAAGGGATATGTTAGAGCTGAGGCCTGCATAAAACTGAAGTGCCCTGTCGGTGGGGAGGGTTAACACTCCTATTCAAAACGTACTGGTCATAAGAGCGACATTATGACAAAAACAGTAAACAACATTATTTGGATTATACAAAAGGACTTTGAACGTGAATATAAAAATGTGCATAAACAAATATGACACACAACTACAGACAATTTTAACAAAAAAGGCATTTATCACTATGTCATTGGCAATGAGGGGGTCACGGATGTTTAGGAAAACAGAAAGGTTTTTGTGATCTACAGGAGGTGAGGCAAAGTCACAAATCTCACGTCCTAATTAGTGTTGAAGTATCTTCTCTGTTTGAAATTTAGGAAGTGTGCGTTTGTTGAGACTAGTGAATAAACGTATGTAGCATGGACTGGCAGCAGATCCAAGACGTTACTTTCACCCTTTTTTTTGGCAGCACTATCAGTTCCCCTATTATTTTTTTTCCTTCAGCAAAACTACGACAACGATCTGAAACTCTGGACTTTTAGTTTTAATTCCTAGATGGTTCTTAAGGGTGAGGGTAGGGTTTTGCGCTTGAATATGCTGGACACGTAGAGTCAGAAACTCTACATCCACACCACTACAACACCCCAATCCCGAGCGTGACCTGTCAACGCTGTGTACCTCAGGACTACAGCCTGTCCATCCGGAACGCGTCCTCTGTTGCCGGGTCGGCGAGTACCATGTCGGGGTCATTGAGCATGTGTAGGCCATCGAGTGTCAGAGGGTCTATTTTCAGTTCGTCTAACGGAAACTGTGAATCTGCATCAAAGCTGACATCACCGGCCAGAGAGCTGGACAGCTCTTTAGACAGACTCGGTGGAGACTCTCCTGACACTAAAATAAGAAACACACAGTTCCACACAGGTGACTATAAATATACATATGACATAACTCTTTCGTTCATTTTCATTTAAAAAAAAAAAAAAAAAAGGTAAAAAAGGAAACAATGTGTGAAATTGTGATGCACACAGACAGAACCGCTTCCTGTGATAATACCTGTGAGTATTATGTTGGGGATGTTGCCGTGGCTGTTGTTGTAGCCGTGTTGCTGGGCATCCTGCAGGTTACCGTGACTCCCGGTCAAGTTGAGCATTGAAGCTTGTGAGTAGTTGAGGGTTGAGCCATCACTGTACAGGCTGTTGGAGCTGATGGGATTCTCAAGCATGTTGAATTGCTCCAACTGGGGGATCAGAGGAGACTGGCTGATCGATTTGGTCAGTTAGGCAACCAACTACTCCACACTGCACAATCATAACTCAAAAATGATAAATGGCTATAGGGAAAATGCACGCAAAGGAAGACAGAACAGGGAATTTCAAAACGACTTTAAAAAATGTCTTTCTGTATGTTTCATATCTTTCAAGTGGCATTGTGTCCAAAGAGTACAATAAACAGCTAAAGGCTAAAGGTTTAAAACTGCCACTGGGCACAGAGTTTGACTGTGTTGGGACAGCACCAAAACCCTGAGGAGATCCGCCATTGATACAAAAGTATACAAGAGTCATCGATTACATAAAGCACCAAAAAGTTTAAGAGGTAGGTTACATCGGTAACATGTAGAAATCTTTTTTTTGGGGTAACTTCTCAGGCTGAAACAAATCCCGTGTTTAAGCAGTATTCAGAGGACTCCAGACTGACACCACGAGGTCATGTCATGAGTTTAATCTAAAATAAAATGAAAGCAAACAGACAACACAGAAGGACGACGGCGCTCACCTGCTGAGAGAGTGCACTAGTCTGTCTGGAGGACAGCTGCTGGTCATAGAAAGCGTCGCCAAAAACACTTCCAAGAATGGACGAGTGCTGAAACACAGGCATATTTCAGTCTTATTATGAAAACTGACTAATGAGCTCAAAACAGTACTTATGACTAATCAAACACTACAGAATGAGCCAAGAAACAGAGCTTATTTGCCACAGAACAGCTCATTAGAGAAAGCATGAATGTCTCCATAAATCACAAGGCCAGCTTCTGACACTGATGGAACATTTTTTATAGTTGGTGAAGTGCAAGTTTGTGTCTTCCTTAGGGATTTGAAAAGTGGTGGATTCATGTCACAAGACAGCATTAAAGAGTGTTTGAAACAATCAAAATGAAAATAGTTTGTTTACCTCTTTGCACAACATGAGAACTGAAGTCAAATAAAAATGTGCTATCTTCAGCTGCCCTGTTAGCGCCCGTCTTTATGGAGACAATGGAGAAAAAGCTGTCTGCAAATTGTGTGCAAAATGTTTTCATGCTCCAAGTGAGACTCCTCGTTTTCAGTTAAAAAACGTAACACACATTTACATTTTGGAGGTTTCGACAGAACTTGACGGGGATATAACATGCCAGTGCTCAATCAGAAATCCCTAAAAAATGTCATATTACATGACTAGCTCAGTTATGACATTGACACAGTCATCGTGACTTGTCACTTTAAATTCATTTATGGTGCAGGAGAAATGTGTTTGCACTAACTGTACCTTAACGATTTTAAACTCCATATGTACCTGTAGAACTATGCCTGACATCAGCATAACCTGCACGTTTCATAACCTGCACGTTTCACTCTCCCGTAATTTATTGTGTTAACTCGCTAATGTGTTCACAGTGCCCAGCCTTCAAGTTTAAAAATGCCACAGCTCAAAAACAGCTCTTCTCCTCCAGTGTAATTTAACCCCACCTCCAAATGGCTTATCAGTAAAAAAAAAAAAAATAAGGTGCCTGTACTGAGCTTTAAGTACAACAAGGGTATTTTTAATATACTTCAATAAAACCTACTTCAATCCAAAGAAACTGGATGCAGGCATTAGTTTAACGACTAAAGAGAAAAATCCTGCGTCGAAACACAAACACAGCAACTATTTCGATATAGTTGATCTTAATAGTTACTTTGATTTACTTCATATTAAAGTGGCTGTTCACATGGAAATGGCTGTTAGATCAGCAGCAGCAGTACCTACTCATTATATGTGAACCTGTAAACAGATCCTGTAGAAACCATGCTGTACATTGCAAGCTGTCATATTCACTGCAGCAGATATTAGGCACTTGACCAATGTTTTCTGTCACAACACAATATCAACAAAAGACTTGGCAAGCAATAGTCTGTGTGTGACAATGCACTAACAAGGAAAGCTAAGACGAAAAGCAAAAACAAACAAACAGACAAAAATAGTACTGTACAGAATTTTTGATCCATCCCCTGAATCTTTCCGTTCGATCAACATTATCTACAATAATCTGTGACTCACTGTTTAGGTCTAGGCACACAATCAAGATTCATAGGGGGGTGTAACAGCTAAACCATGATTCATTTCAATAGTTTCATATTGACAGCAAAGAAAGGTTTGACCAAAACATAAATCACATGTAATTGACTACATCACAGTTTATAAGGTTCAGTGACCGACAGGCTAACATTACGTAACAGCAGTCACACAGGTGAAAGGGCAGTGAAACCAAATAAGCCTACAGATCACATGTCAGCCTGAGACAATCAAAATGCCACGAAGAAAGCACACACAGAGAAGCTGTGAGGACCAGAGAGACTCACAGACACAATGGCGGTTGGTGACACAGGGAAACCGGGCAGAGAATTTGGGTGGTTGCTACATACAAAACAAACTACAGAGAGGTAGCGGGGTTGTGTCACCCTTACTTGAGGCGAGCCCCCGGGGGAGAAGCCTTGATTGGAGACTGGAGAGGTGGGAGACTGATTGGCAGAAGAGCCCACCCTACAGCGGTACTGCTGGAGGGAGGTACCCAATACAGGTCAATATAAGTAGACTGACACAGCCTCATTAAGCCACCTCAGAAAGGAATGTGTTTATGACATTACAGGAAACTCATGGCAAACGTCCCATGTTCATGTGAACAAATGATCTTTTGCTAATCCTATGGTCGTTCTTGAGCAACAGCCCAAGTTCAAACAATAATAAAATACAGGAAAATAATTCATAAATTAGCAGAGTTTACTAGCATTCAGCTAAATTCTCAAGCAACATCACAGTGAGGAAAAGTGAAACAAAAAGAGCACTCTTTCAAGGCACCTGTTCTTGCAATAAAAGCCAACAATGAAATACAATAAAGATGGTTCTCAGAGAATTTTCAACAAAAAAACACATTATCCTTGAAATATGTGTGATGTTAAGATCAGAATGTTTTCCAAGTGTCAAATTTCCGGACTCTATCTCCATCCACAGAGATGAGCCTCCTATTACAACAGCTCAGCTCTGGATCTTTGTGCACTAAATCAAAAACAGTACCATTCATTCATGGTTGATTTGATTTGTGTCTGAATAAGAAGAAACGTGAAAGTAACTAATATGAAGTTTTTACAACGTTTAACCATAATTGCATGGACTTTAGAAATTAGAGCCCTATTGATCCAAATTATCCACAAGGGATACATTTGACATCAAGCCACTTTTCCAAATTAAACACAACCTCACAATAATCAGCTACAATTCACCATCCTGGTAAACAATACCACACCCATTATGAGGCTTTCAATGTAAGAACTAAGTCATCAAATTGAGCCTTCATTTTAGCTCTAACACATGAAACTACAATGCACAAGTACCCAAAGTTTAAAAAAAAAAATTCTGAATTGGATTGTGGTAGTTACTTACTGAGTAAATGTTAATGCCAGATGTCTGTGTCTGGCTCGCTGGGGTTGACTGAGGCAGTGTGGAGGCTGTGGTGATGGATAGCGGAGGCAGCTGGACCAGTCTGGCCAATCCGGCACCTTGTTGCTGTTGCTGCTGCTGCTGCTGCTGGTGCTGCTGCTCCTGGGGTGTCTGCTGCAGCTGGACACCGCCGACTGTTTGTGTCTGAGCGGGCGGCTGGCTGAAGAAGGCATACTGAGCTAGCTGCTGTTCTAACGTCATGGCATCGATCGTCACGGCCTGACAAAGAACGATTCAACGTGAGAAGTGTGGCGAAGCGCAGCCACAGCTTTCGCCTATTTGGTTTTTTCCCGTTAATTGTTTTAGAGATGTGCAGGGGAAGGACAGAGCCTGCTGCTGTGTTAGGGAGGAGAAGGTTGAACAAGACAGGGATGCAGTACCTGTGCGAGAGAGAGCGGAGGGGACAGGGTTGGGGAAAGCTGCTGGAGAGCCTGGTGCTGCTGGGCATCAGCATTCAGAATGAGAGGAACGATGCCGTCTTGCCGCCGCTGGACTGTCACTGTCACTGGGGGCTGTGAGGATGTGACGCCTGCTAAGACACAAAAGAGGCACGTTATCTCATGCCGTGCACTCTTATTAAAGGAAATTACATTCGAAAAATACTGTTTTTAACGAAAAATAATGTCTTTTTAACCACATACAATGAAACTGTTTAAACTGGGATACTAAATGGTATGAGGTGTCGGTTGGGATGCTTCATTTTACACATTGAGATAAGGCAGCAGAGCCTCAGATATCTATTGGAACTAGATCTACATTAGACTTTATAAGAAAAAAAACAAGATACACAACTGGAAATAAGCGAAAACTAAACTTATACAGGTTTGCAAAACATGATGTCTGATGTGTCCGCAACATCCTTTTCAAGCTACTCCCTTGACTGCGGTTACCCAAGTGGATGTGCTCTTCTGTTAGCAGAGTGGAATTACCTTGGCTGGCAGAGCTCAGGCCCATGTGACTGTGGATGTTTGTCAGGTTGCCAGTGCTGTTGGATACACTGAGAGAGGCGGCAGCATCTTCAGGGTCCAGAGGAGTGGGCAGCGGTGGAGGAAACTGGATGTTTGTTAGGTCGGGCAGCGAGCCACCCGTGTTGTGTGTAGCTGGGATCAGTGATGTAGTCATCTCCTGATCAGGAGATGGAAATATGCTGAGAATAAAAAAAGAAAGCATCACTCGTAATTAATAGTGTAAACATCTGACAGCCCATCGAAGTCTCTGGACATGTCTGAGCTGTTTTTGGGGAATTCAGTCTCATAGCAGATTATGCTTTGACTTAGTCTGTCTGCCTACAGTATAAGATCTGACTGTCCACAGCCAACAAGGATGAGGTCTCATCCTCAGCCTCTCAGCGATAAGAGCTATAATTAAAGCAAGTATGTGTGGATGTGATGAATATCACAGCATTTTTTAACCAATGCTTGTAAGATACAGACACAAATGAACTTAAGTACTAAAGTACTATTCACTGAAGCTCAAACACTGAAAATACATCTATGCCACTTCAGTCTACATCTCCAGTCCACGGTGTCACCCAGAATAAATTCGAAAGTAAAACACATCCCCTTACATAAATGATTTTATCTTCTTTGGAATCTCTCCTAAATTACTACAGAGACTGAACACATCACAACATTGATATATTTAGAAGCTAAAGAACTTACTTGATTCCCGGAACCTTACATGACTTAGGCCTAGATGACACATTCTGGGAGACAAAGAAAATACATTTATGTCAAGACCTCTTTAGCTCCTCATTCAAACAGTCAACACACCTCTAGTTCAATAAAGACACTTCGGTGGTTTACTAAAGTAGACCCAGCATTCATCCTTTCCGATACAACGTTACCTGACCCATAAGTTAGTTGATTTTAATTCGTTTACAGTCGTAACTGAATTGAACAGCTAAGTGAGCCACGGATTTTCACAAAATAGTTGCTGCCAAATCAGTCTGTGTCAGTCTGCGTGGGATGGGATTATAAAATAAAATCAAATTCATTATTCATCAAATTAATCATTAATTACCTTCTTGTTATCCCAGATATGTTTCTGAGCATCCTTATCTATGTCAGATTTTGTCTCCTCTGCTCCTGGCACTGTCAGTAGAAGAACTGAAAGAGGAGGTGTGAGGAAAACAAAACAGTAAAAATTGCCATTTAGATTAATTACTGTATCATTCTGTTTCTACAGCAGAGTCAATGTGGTAGAATCAGCCATTAGGAGACGTGTACGACGGAAAGTGCTAGAAGTGCTAAGGGATCCTAATTAAACCCAATACAGACAAATCAATAAATGGAGCACCACCTATGGCAACTGTGAATCATAACTGCTCTTTTAAAACTGTATATTTAGTGTCAAAGCTGCGAAGGATCACTGGCAATTCAATTCAAGATCTATTAGCATTGGTAACAAAACTACCAGCTGGTTACCATATTAATAAATAATTGCTCCATGCTATTTATATGTAGTACAAAGTGATTTTGAATTACAAATAATGTAAGCTAAAAAGCAGTTCCGCCAACTCTAGTACCAGATCTAGATTGAAACAACGGATCATCCGCATAGGGGCGGATTAATATCTCAGTAAGAACTACATCAGAATGTGGTATCAAAGCCTGGGATACGAAAGAGTCAAACAGCAAAGCAACGAGAAACGGTCCATATTTCAAAAGAAAATATTTGAAATCATCAGATAAGATATGACAGTTTCATCCATAATTCATCAACCTCGTTTTGGCTGTAAGTCTTGTGATCCTCCTGCAAACGTGTCTTGTGGCGCAGGGTTCAAAGTGCTCTGATGCAAAGCGGAGTCCGAGTTAGTTCTGAAGCACAGAGACATTACAACAAGTGAACATCAGCTTTTCAAAAAAAATACGTACGTCATATTATGTTTCAAAGTGAAGTTACAATGTACACTCATACATATACTGTGCAATAACAAAGAAATGATATGCATCTGTGAAGCGCGAAAAGATTCAAAAGTGTTTTAGTCTGAAATCAATTCTCCCTTTTTTGTGTGCGTCGTGTGCTTTTGCAACTGCTGGCGTGTACAAACACTTTGGTGTGCGACTGAAAAATGACCAGTGATTCTTACCTTCTCCAGCTGGTGTCGGGAGGTGGTGACAGATACACAGAGCCATATGGACAGCTGTCAATGTGAAACTAAAAGTTAAGGACTGAAAATTCAACTTAATGTCGTATCTGCATACAGTCAGTGTGGCTCAATGATGGAGAGGATTACAGATAATAAAGTTAATCAAAGTGCACATGTCACGTTATATCTAATAAGGCACATTCCAAAAAGGATATCTGGCGGCCATGTTTGTCCACAGAGAGTGGTCTGCGGTGTGGTGATGTTATGCGGCTCCTGTCCCTGTAGACTCTGTCCACTAAGCCGTGGTGTCGGTTTGTTCTGCTTGTGTCCATCCCTGAATTTGGAAAAGGGGTCTGGCGAATACCAACAAACAGAACATTACAGATACACAATACTGATGACCCATACCTGCAAACACAACCTAAATATCCGTGAAGATATACAATCATATACCAGTTAAAGCGTCTACAACTGATTTTAACCTCACCTGGAAAGGTAGGTCAACCGTGCTATTTCCAATCTGATTGACGTTGGGCAGTGAGCCTCCATAGTACTGGCCCCGATTTTGTCCAAGCTGTAAATACTGGGTCTTCTGTAACTGTAACTTTGTTTTGAAGGGGGGAAAATGAGTCAAAAGTGGACTAGTAAAGATATAAAGACACCCACTTTCTGTCATCAGTGGGACTCTATTCACAAGATTACAACACCAAATGTATGATCTGGTGGAATGAGATTTGAGGCTTGATTCTCCAGAAAGTCTGACATATGAAGATGAACTGACTGCACCATATTCCACCAACAGAGAAAAGATACTACAATACTACTGGTATAACAAACAAGGAAATCAGTAATATGGGATAGATCAGTAACATGTCAAGATAACAAATATTGTTGCAAATATATAACAAATCATTTAATGCAATGTCTATATTATACAAAATGTGTTACTAATATCAGACAGCAGCTTTCTGTCTTTATGCATCCCATGTTACAGTTTACATGCTCAGACCCTTTAAGTGTGAATTTATCACCAGCAGTTGTTGACATGCCAACACATTGCTTCTTAATTTTTCTGAGAGAGATATAACAACAAACATTACACTGTGAGAAACGTATTTAATAAAGAGCTATGGCAACATTTGAGTCATTTGTGTGATTGGACTTTATATCCGATATTTTAAAAAGGAGAAGCAATCAGCTTTTATATAAATTTCATTTCTTATCATTCTTAACGCTAAATTATTTATCTTGAATATTACGGTTCATTTGGAGCAAACTTTACCATAGCTGATAAAACTACAGGTATAGGTAAAGGTACCCTAATATTCTCAATATCTAATTTAATATAATAATGATCTAATTCCCTGCCTCACTGAAATGATACTTTAGGACATGAGGTTACTGCAGTGTTTGTCCACTTAACGCACAATAAGACACATTACGTTGATGACAGTTTATCATTAGGTATCATGTGGCTGCAGGTAAACGTGAACTTCCATATTTGGAACAGCTTCATAAGTTAAAATCTTATTATGATCTACTCTGGGAAATGTTCAGTATCTTGAATGAACCGTCCACTACATTGCACGACTACACCTTTCGGTCCGTTGCACAACACAGGTTTCCGTTTGTTGCACAAGCGTCACCTCGCAAGTGGGCTTTATTTCACATTTCTGTGTGGTTTCGTTACCCCAACCACGTATTCTGAAGCACCCTGATCCATACAATAACTGCAGGGATGCGATCTGTCAAACATACATGCAGACTCCATCCTTTAGCTAGCAAAGGGTGAACAGGGGTTTACACGCATCTAGTTGCATACGAAAACACGTTTAGCAAGGATTAGTCCTGGAATCGGTTTAATAATGAAACAGTTTGGCAAATCTGCTAAAACAGCACTTGCTAAAATCTACTTCAACGATTACAGCAAGATTTGTGCAGTGTTTGTTATTGTTTACCTCATCAGTCTCTGTGCACGTCGTTGCTAGCTAACCGCATAGATTCTGCTATATGAACCAAAGCTAGTTAGGTCTGCTGTCATGAAACAAAAACATACTCGCTTACCCGCGCTGCCCTGGTAATACTGAGATCTTTCATCACCTCCTCGAAAGCTGCAGTTTCTTCGGCTTGTTTTTGGTTGTGAAGAGCGATTTTCTCGCTAAATTTTCGAGGATTGTTTGAGGTCGCCATATTTAACTCTTCCCTGTTACCCTTTCCTACAACGAGACGCAGCGTGCCCACGTCTGTGCGCGTGGGCGTAGTTGACACGCACATCTGGAACGCCCGCATACTGCCTCCTTTTACTCTCAGGTTTGACTGGAGAGAGCGACGAAATTGTGAGGGTACTGTCTTGTGGCGTCCGTCTAAATACTTTTATTGACTATTATTTACTAACTGTCTACTTTGAACCAGTACATCTTCCTCCATAGTCTATGTGTTTGACCTTCAATGTGACAGCACACTCTCAGGGACCAGTGACCAATAATGTAATAATCTGCAAAAACTGAATTCCTAACCTATTGCTAGATGCTCAGGTACCTGAAACAAGTCGCGTTTTTGAATGGTCCCAGTATAGCAGTGGGAGCCGGAAAAATCATAATAACTGTAAATAATCGCATTTGTAAAATATGAGTAGGTTTTTATACAAAAAATCTCAAGGTTATCTTTTCAACAATTGAGGCCAAAGATGCATATTGAGCTGCAGGCACTAGCAGCAGAATGAAACAATAGTCAGTTTCATCCACAATTCAGACTGGTTCAAATAAATTATCTGTAAAGTAACCAAGGTAACCACTGAAAAAACATCTTATACCTGGGCTGCTGGAGGACTTTATGTGGTATTTGCTGTCATTTCAGACTGCTCTTGAGAAACCTTGAAGTTCATTGTCAGTGAAAAGACTATTTAAAACAGAGAAAATACAACAATCAACATGTTGGTCTACAAGTTTCTTTTCTTTCTTTTTTTTCCTGGTATCTTGTTAACCTCAAATCAAGAAAAGTCCATTGAGCATTTAATGGATTTTTATGAAATATAAACATTATATTAACACAGTCATTTGGCCTCTACTTCACGTGACTTATATGCAAATAAGATATTGTAAAAATGACACAAAGTGGACCTATACTGAATATCAACATTTTTGTACGATTCTATCTCTGATTTGATAAGGTTGTACAACGGTAGCTGTGGTCTTAATGGTTTTACCATGCTCTTGTGTGTGTCATACTTTGTCAAAGGCCAACACCAGGGGGGGACATATGTTCAGGTTTACAAATGAAGCTTAGTGGTGTTACTGCACTGCTTAAGACTGCACGTTTTTCTGTCCATGCACAGTGGTGTGGGATTTGTTAATTTACCATAAAGACGGATTCCAAGATGTACTATGCCCCAAATGACTTAAGTAGTTCTTTGAGAAAGACTGTTTGCTTCAGGGACTTCTTGGTAACCTTGTCTGACGCTTGCGTTTGCGTCCTGTTGCATTAGCAGATTATCTGTGATAGTGAGATAAAAGTTCAAAAAGATCCTATCTGGGTTCCTCTTTTTTAACTTTGTATGTCATGTAGACATTAAAACAAGGTCAGCAAGTTTTAAAATTAATATTGTGAATGACTGCACATTTGTCCTCTTCATTAAGGCTGTACGCCATCGGGATATTTCAGTGGAGTTTTACAAATGATCAGTTTTGAGTCTTATGATATGAGAAGTCTTTGGAAAAGATTTATTTAAATATTGGATGATTTAATTGAGATCAAATTAATGAGCTGTTTGGAAACCACCGTTTCATAAGGGGTGGTGAAATGTATGTATTTTGTGATCTGTTAAGGAAATGCTCATTATGCTATGATAATAGTGCCTTTTGTATACGTAGAGATACATATATGTTAAATTATCTCTTTATTTATGTCATGTCATAAAGTGGAAGTGAACATACATGAAAATCAAATATAACATATACTGATATCTAATCTGCTTTGCATTCAACATATTTGAAAGGTAACAAGATCTTAGCACATTAAGTGTACACTCTTACAGTCTGTATCAGCAGAGTCCCTCCTCATATTATTATTAATGCATTTTATTTCTACAAAGATAAACTCTGTATTCTCTGTATAGCTGTCCATACTATGGCTAACAAACTTCTAATTTTTTCCCCCTTTTTTTTTTTCTTTTTTACATAAGTGTGATCGCATTAACTGCTGTAACCTAAGCATTGCAACTTTATTCACAAGTTGCAGTGATACTCAGTGGTGGAATGTTTACAGGAAGAGCGTGACTCTTATTTCCCAGGTTGCACAGTTTGAAAGTTAAAAGCAGAACTTCAGAAATGCTTGCAGTATACTGGGGATTTGGACAGCTGCTTGATCCTTTCTGCTGTAGAACTGAATCTGAAGACACATTTGACTCATAGTGCCTGGTGAGTGATCAATAAAATCTGTCAAAGTTTGTTTTATTTCATTTTCATAGTACTGTCAGTGGATACTTGTATTAGAGTGGTATTGCAGTAACTAATATTGACTAATATTAATCTCTAAAACAGAATTTCTCTACCACATGTACCTACAGGCAATGTCTTCAACTACACCACAGCAAAACACTTCAACTACAACATACGAAACAGAGAGCCATTCTTTTGTTGGACTTGTTGTTGGTTTGCCTCTTCTCTTTGTGGCGTTGGTAGTGATCGCGGTGGTATTGACTGTATACTTTCGGCGGAAGAAATCGGTAAAGCTTACACAGTCGGATAAATTCAAGGTCACAGATAACAACCAAGATAATCCAAAGGAATCTCCATACACTGGATTTGTTGGAAGTCATCAGCTAACTCCACAGAGCCCAGTCTATGAAAATATTCACCACAAACCATTCAATCTGTCATCACCTCATCAGTCTGCTATGTCAGAGGAGCATGGAAACAGGTATAATACAGTATAAATATATACAGTACCCTGAAGTATTGAACCTAGTGGTGGCACTTATGCAACAGATAGTTCCCTAAGGGCAATGCACTTGGTTTGTACTCTGCCTGTGTTGGAAGTTGCCTTAGGTAAAAGCTAAATGAATACATTTAATGTAATGTAAATGTAAAAAAAAAAGGCCATTTTCTTGTTCTTTCACCCGATTGTTCTATTGTGATAATGAATTATACTTTTGAGAGCAGAATGTGAGGCAATTGCAGAGTTTCCCATTTTGCACTGTTGTGTAATCTAACTGTGGCATAACGACAGTGTAGCAATTTTCTACTGTGAAATTCTGTAAAGTAATTCACTGTGAGAAGAAGGAACGTTATTTTGCTCGCATATACTATGCAAGCATTAAAATTCATAGTAAAGGTAAATTTGTTAAAAGTTATAAAAAATTCAGAGTTTAAAAAAGCAATTACTGTCCCAGTCCCTGAAAGTACATTACTGCTATCATATCTTAGCAACCACTCAATGGTGTTTCCCATGTTTTTCCATGACAGGTCATACACCGTACCCGGTGAGCTGTACATGCCATGTGATTCACAAGATGATGCAATTTACAGCAATGATCACACGTTCAACCACTTTACAGAGCCAAGTCACTCAGAAGAGGACATCTACATTGTGCCAGATGCTTGAATTACTCATTAGCTATGGTTAGAAAACATCCTTGTCTTTTTGTCTTTTTGTAGGTTTACCGGTGAGTTGGTTGGTTGATTGGTTGGTTGGTTGGTTGGTTGGCAAAAGAAATGTTTGATATGTATATAGTAATTTTTCTCAGAAGCCTGTACAGATGATGATTTTAGTAATACTTTTGGTGAGAGACAACAACAGGAAGAACCATTAGTTTATTTATTTAAGACATTGTTACTTACTCAGTTTTAAGGGGAAAATTCAGAACATATATATTCTTCCTTGGTAAAAACAACTATACATGTAATGTTTTGAGACTAACTTGTATAACCTGAGTCATACATTTAAAAAAAAAAAAAAATTAATGGGTAATAAAATTGCTGAGAGGCCATTTTAGTTCCTTTTCTCGATTGATTAAAAGAAAGTGAAAGACTTGCGTTTTGTTCTTACAGGGTTTCCATAGTGTTGACAGCCTTTTGAGAACACAGTTTTTGTCTAGCATGCCACACTAACAGTGAGATATGGAAAGCCATTTATGTTAATAATAGACTGAAAGGGAAAAGAAATTCAACTTCTAGTGCCACCCAACTGTCCAGTACAAAGTAATGGCTGCTATTTTTGTGTCACTGTCAGTAAAGAACTTTAATTCAAAGAAATGTTCCTTGGTCAATTTGTTTTGAGGCCTATGATGAGGGAACTAGTTTTAAGCCACTGTCATTATGACTGTTTTCACTAATGTCTGAATAAAAAAAAAATGTGAAAAAGAGAACACGTTGCCTTTGACCTAGTAACAGAGTAAACAGACAAAGATTCAAACCAAATTCACTGCAGTTGTATCCTGATATCTAACTGCTTTTTTTAAAATATTGCATAAGATTCATTTTTTTGTAATGTATATTAAGATGTATAATTAAGTGTGTAATTAAGACTTCTAAGAGAGAGATAAGTATCGTAATGTGACATCTGCTTGTTTGTTAGCTGCTGAAGAGTTGACTTGAATCTATTGTATGGATTCCATTAAAATTTTGTTAAAATGAGGTATAGTTCATCCTTGCTGGATAGCAAAAAGATCCACAATTGTTGATGTTGAACCACTTCCTGAACAGTGTCCCATCCACACAGCTCTTGTGCTGATAGAAGTATAACATGCAGGTCTTTTTCTGCATGCCAGGAAACAGATTTTCTTTGATTTATAGCAGTCAGCAACATAATAAACAGTTCTATGTTAGCGGTCATACTGCTCAGTATTGCAAATACTATTTCAAATACTGTCTGTAATACAGAACAAGTACAATGGAAGGTGAATGGACTTATTTAATTTGTTCCTAAATGGTTGTTCCAATTAGGATATTGTTATGACTGGAAAGGGAAGCTAGATGCATTTGCCGAATATGTTTATTTAATCACAATCCAAGATCCAAACCACAAGACAGGCAAAGTTATGTACATAAAGATTGGTCTACTGCTGGCAAGGCAAGGAATCAAAACCAAGAGAACAGACAAGGGTACGAACAATGAAAACTAGGAACCAGGAATTACATGAGTTGGTATGTTCACTGAAGCAAAAGTCCTCACGAATGACAATGAGGGAATCTGTACTATTTCCATACAGTTTAAAGAGCAAATGAACATTGAACAGTTGTGCATGATTATCTAATAATAAGTCGAATTAACCAATTATCAATAAGCTGCTGAAGATGATCACTGGTAGGTTGAGGCAGAGACAGAGGTGTGACAGGTGGACAGGTGTGCATAGGTGGACATTGTCTTATATTTAAAGATAGTGTGATATATCGCACAGAGTAGATCATGTGAGAACCCTTTGTTGGATAGCATACTTACACTATGGATAGACCAAAGTATATTGACCAACACTCTGGACATTTTACAGCATTGACCTTGTTACCTTTAGGTGACGAAAAAGCATTGAAAAGATGGGGTTTGAAGAGAAAACAGAACCGTGACATCCTCTCAGTGGAAAATGTTTTAAACTGGAACGGAGCATTAAGTTGTGATTAAGTTCATTTTTTTAATTTTTATGTTAAAAGACATGCTCAAAGTTGGGTAAGAGGTTTTTGAACATAAATAAGAGAGTTCTATATTAAGGAAATATCCAAAGTATGTTTTATGGTTGTGTGTGTGTGTTGTATAACAGCAGGAAGTTCACCGCCCTCTTTTTACTAGTTTACTTCTAAGTAGACAGCAATATTAAATTGAGTAATCAGACCTTAAGCAAACATGGTCTTTGGCCTGTCAGAACGGTGAGATATACAACCACATCTAATTGAAAATTCATTTATAAATAAGTGTAATGCAGACCAACACTTTGTATTTTTTTTTTTTTTTTTACATGAAGACATTTTGCTCCCATGATATTTGGTAAGACATTGCATCTACAAATAAACAACTAAAACAAGGCAGTCAACTAAGTTACGTATAGATCTCTGTAGAGTCAGACATGCCGCTCTAGGGCATGTCGATGTTAAGTTACTGAGTTATCGAGTCGCTGAGTCATTGAGTCACTGAGTGTCAAGGCCAGAGTTTTCAAGCGTACTGCAACAAGAAAGAAAACGTGGGTAGTATTATGTAACAATATTTATATGTGTTTTATTGAAATGTAAATAAATCTCTGTGTCAAATTGCTCTGATGTGCTTGCCTTTGACGCCTTTACTTTTCAGGCTTTCTCAAAGCAATTACAAGTACACCTAAGATTTCTGTGTTCACAGTTAGAGGTTCGCAGGCAAGTAATTTATTAAATATAGTTTATTGCTCACAAAAGAGTTTACACTGAATAAACTTTATCAAAATACAAAAAACCAAAACTCTGTTTTACATATGTAAAATTCAGTCAGAATGCAGGGCTTGTAAAATGAGTACCTTTGCAATATATCAATGACAACACATATTCACTTATACAAGTAAAATAAACCAAAAGAAAATCATAATAAGTTACAATAAATAGTGACCTTAATCCATTTTAGAGAATTGGACTCAGAAACTAGTCCTTTGAAATAAAGCTGTACAGTGATATACTTTCAGTTTTAAAGTCAGTAAGAGTTTTCTGCGAAGTTGCTTCTGTAACTTTTCAGAGGAAGAAATGTAACCAAATGTAACCAGTTTTGAGATTTTAAGAATCTCCCCTATAACTCTCAAATTTTTGTGGAGTATTTTAGAAAAAAAAACCCTGAAAGAGCTGGGTCTTGTCTATTTCAGCCATAAATGACTCATGCGCAGTGACATTTGCTGACAATCAGATCATTAAAAGGTGTGACTTTTAATTTTCCCTGACTGTCATAGTGCATGAGGATCATGGGCTCATAGGCAGCAGGCACACAGCACGGGAGGGGTGTGGCCCCTTTGGTCATCTGATGCACGCGGGCCTTCACCTGTGTGTGCATGCTTGCTGGTTTATAGTTGTGTGGGCAGGTACCATCACAGAAGTACATGGTGTAACTAGTGGGAGCAATGACCCAGTCTGACCACCCAATCTCCTTGAAAGAAACATCTAATGATTTCCTTCTGCACTTGCCCTCAATGTCATTGCCATCCTCTGTTGCAGACCGGGGTTTTCTTGATTTTCCTCCCTTTTGGCTCAGCTCTAACATAATCTTAGGTACACTCTCAAGACTCCCTTTCTCTCCTGTGGCAATGCCCACATCAACAATTAATGGATTAACTCCAGATTTCATGAGCCATCTCTCAACTTGCACTTTCACATCCAGTGTAACATTCTGAACATTTGAACTTTTGTATGTGTGCATGTGTCGAAAGAAAGAGGGGGTGATGTGTCCCTTTTCATGTATTTTTACAAAAATTGTCTGTCTATTATGTGATTGGCCAGGAGGTGAATTGTCCTGTTGCTGTCTGTAAAGCTTCAACTCTGCATGGGCCAAAGCTGACAGATTTATGTCTTCTGAGCTCGTGCGGAAGACTGCCCTGTACCACTGAACTTGAGAATCCACTCTGGCATGTCGTCCTACGTGTCTCCTCAGGTGTGCCACTGGAACAAAAAGAAAGATAATCTTTGTAATCTTCATTTCATTTAACTTTATGTTCAAAGCCCTTCAGCAATAGCTATGGAAGTTCTGATGCTGCTTAGGTTAGTTGTTTGGACATGATTGTTTTGTTTCTTTTTAATAATTTTTTTTTAGCCCACTGAATTAGTGCTACTTTCATAGGAATAATCATTATACCACACTATTAAACTTTCCTACTTCCAAAGAAAACAATAGATGAGATTACTGTGTCTACTGTATCTATAATCCTTTTATTTAACCGTGCCAGATAGTACACCATCCCTTTATCAAAAGACTTAAACAATGAATTAAAATCGTGATTCCAAAGTTTCCAACATTTTTTTTTGTTTCCTGACCCAATCATGACACATGACATAAAAATGAATGACTAAGCATTTCATTTACACATTAACTCAAAACTCTAGCTGGATCCTCTTAAAGTTAAATTTTTCAGCTTTAGAGTTGCTGTTCATTATACCTGTAGTGGGGTGGAGCACAGTAGAATATTGCTGTCCAAGCCAAGGTTCCACCTCCTGGCTGAAATTGCTTCTGTGAAGTTGCATCATCTCCCTGTATTGCCGGAACACTCTTCTCAGCTCCTGATAAGACACCGGCCCTTTGAACTGTGGTGGCTTGTCCATGCCCAGATTTTCCAGGATACCTGTCTTCAGTGCCTCCAACTGCAGGTCCCTGTGGAGGAACCTGGAATCTACCAGGCTCAGACTGAACAAGAGAGCTCCAAGGGACAGGAGACAGCAGTGGGTGACTGACCTCAGCATTGTGGACTCGTTTTAGAGGAGATCACTCTTTGTGTTACCGAAGGTTATGAATGAAATACCAGGCATGCTTGCATTTATATGGTGACAAGCCACTCCCCATTTCTTAGTGACATCATGTGAACATCCAGTGAGCTCAAAGGTACTGTACATCCAAACGTGCTGTTTCTAAAATGCAAAATGTCATCATGACCTCAATCAAAATGTCATGGACATATCAAGCTGATGATCAATCATATAGTATCTATGTTCTATAACATGAATAAAATAAGCATAACCTAATATAACTGCCAATCTATCGAAAAGAAATGGCTGTACATAACTGAGATTTGCAATACTTTACAATAACTAATGAGCTGCATGGTCCTCTATGGAACAGAAAGTGTCCTGCAAAAATGTAATGACAAAATAAATGACCTTTCTAATGAAACAACCTTAAACCTAAAACTGAACTGGATGAGTCATACATCCACAAAGAATATCAACAGAGAATCAGTTCTCTGAGTGCTTGGTGGCAACTCCACCCAGTGTTATGTGATCTTATCATAGATTCCTGTGTAACTGACCTTGTTTTCTAACCATGTGTGGGGTTTCCTAATCCTTCCGTAAACAGACAAAGAAATAACTGATATCCACTGTTAACTCTCATTCGTTTGAAGTGAACGACTTGCAATATCAACAAATGTGGACATTTTTTAAAGACTGCTGATGAAATTTTAAAAGAAGCTGTATGTTTTTGGAAAACCTTGCATAAATTCTATTGGTTAAATAATTGCTAATAAATATGTGCATAGTTTATAGTAAGGCAGAAATAATAATAATAATAATGAAAAAAAAAGTCAACAAAGCTAAGTATGCTCCACGAGCCGTTGTCTGACAGCTGCTCTTGATGTGATTCACCTGTTCAATTTGAATGTAGTTTTTCAGTGTCATGTTGAGAAACGTCCTTTTGTTGGTTCAACAAAAGGGTGATTACATTTTACAAACAAGCCCTCACAGCTCTATCTTGCAAAATCAGATGAAATAGAAATGTGTCATCATGTCTAAATACGTGTCAGCATGTCAGGCAGTGCATGCTACTGAGTTATGTTACGCACCACTTTACAACAGTTTACAGATAGATCTGTGAAGTGATTTATGAATATTTTGTTTTTGTGGCAGTTACATAAGTAATTACGTTGTGCCAACAATTTTAAGGTTACATTTGATTTCTCTACTTGCTTTACTAACCAGGCAACATATTACACACATGCGAGTCCATGCTCTGGATGGATACCAATCGGTTACATCATTGTTTATATGCTCTGGTGTACATATAATTTGCTGTACAGATATGTCTTATCAAATTGGTTACTTATCAGTGGCAGTGTTTTGCTAATAAACAATATGACTGGGTGTTTGATTTATAAGCACTCTGAGAATAGGGATACCTAAAGGTCTTGGAGAAATGACTGCAGATCTGAGAGTTCATGTCACATTAGGGGTACTTATCACTTGGAGGCTAAGCAGCTCCCTCTTCAATGCCACAGTTTTACTGACAAGGTAAATATTAGCCAGGACCATGGACAGTGGTGAGCTGTCAAGTTCCTGCTGACAGCTGTCAGTGGGAGAAGAGCGGGAACCATGGACAGCTCTTCTACCAAGTCAACTGGAAACATCCACCCCCCTAAATAAGTCCAAGCCAGTTTATCAGAGCTGAGATTTTGGAATGACCTTGCCTTATCTCTCTCTTGGTCTTTCCCTTTCACTGTATCAAACCAGAACATGAGGAGACCGCCATCCAGAACCACCCCCAACCTAGCGTGAATGAAGCAGAATAACTGCTCCAGATCTCTTTTCCCTCAAGCACCATGCCCTGGCAACACATTTCACAACCACAATTACTAACCTTACCCTGTTCCTCAGTAAAAGGCCTGTTGCAGAACACTAATCCACTCTAATCCTACACTGATTTCTCAAGCTTTGCTTCTCTTACTGGTAGTAACACCTAATTTAAGCAATTTAATGATTCCTACAGTGTCTACTATGACATCCTAGAATACAAGTCAGCTGTTAACCATGAAATTTATATAAATATATATATATATATATATATATATATATATATATATATAAAGAAAGAGAGAGCGAGACATAGATAGATAGATAGATAGATAGATAGATAGACAGATAGATAGATAGATAGATAGATAGATAGATAGATAGATAGATAGATAGATAGATAGATAGATAGATAGATAGACAGGCAGATATATATAGACAGATATATACAGCTAGAGGTAAAGATCTTAGTGTCTTTGACAGAGGGTCTGGATACAACAATCAGGAGATTCAGCAATGAATACTGCTCAACTTGCTGATGTGTCACAAGGAACGGTGGCTAAAGTGATACTGACATGAAAGTCTGAGGTAAAGATTTTAGGGTCAGTTTAGGGTCAGCTGTCAAGGGTGCATTTCATAATGACAATTCTTTAGCTTAAGATGCAAAGACGCAGACAAAAGACTCTGAATCACCTGACTGCAAACGTCCCTTTCAGGGTGTGAGCAGGCAGTTCAAAATGATCAAAAAGCAATTAGATTTAATGAGGCATGGTTCCTTAATGCAAATAATGTGTGTTTTACACACACGTGACAGACATACAAACCCATTGTTCACAAACAGAAACCAAAGGTGACAGGAACAAATATGCATGTAATGGATGGGGGAAACGACTCATGTAGGGCATCAATAGCTGGCAAACTTTCCCCAGGCTGATGAAAACCATGGCTTGCTGTAACTTGCTGAGGATTCAGGAAACAAATACTTTTTCCAGTAACGTGCACGAGACCGGCAATGCGGGCGGGGAGGAACTTTCGGGGAAAGGACAATATTTTCACTTCAAAGACAGATGCAGTCTAGTTGGCACAGTGAGGCGAGGTAGAGAGCTTGGGTTGTTTAAGTTCAACACAAAGACAGTGGTTGCTTCCATCCCTATTAGAATTTACAGTTACCTTAAAGATGGTCCACGAAAAATTTATCAAGACAAAGTTCTTAGGGCCAAATAACAGAACACAGCATGTCTTCAATTTCAATTCAGTTCAATTTTATTTGTATAGCGCTTTTCACAATCAAAATTGTCTCAAAGCAGCTTTACAGTGATCAGTGCCTAAACCCCCAGTGAGCAAGCCCAAGACAACACCTTGCGAGGAACCAAGACTCAACAGGGGGAGCCTATCCTCCTGTATTCTTGGGTTGTCCATATGGGGCTATCCTCAGCAGCAGCGAGTGGTTCCCTAGTGTGGAGAACTCCAAGCAGAAGCAGGGCATCAGGATGGATCAGGTCTGGAGAGCAGAAGGGGTCAGGATCACTGGTACCTCAGGAGTATAGCTCGACAGAGAGGGAGAGCGAGAAAGAGAGAGAGAGAAGGAGAGAGAGAGAGACAGATTGTTAGGTATACTCATTGTCACGTAATGGTTAAGGACAATGTGCGTCGTGTGCTGAGTGCGGGCATGGACTCTGGCAGCATAACTAAACGGGAAAGCCAAAAGGTGAATAAGACATGAGGGCACCCTGGGGCATAAGGCGGCCAGCCACTCCACCATCAACACACCTGAGTGAACGCATGGGAGTGGGGGGGCGACAGCATCCAAACATCCCAGTTCACCAAAATACACTATGCCTTAGAACCCTTCAGGTCTGCTCCTTTATCTAATAAAGAGCTATTAACAAAAGGCTTGACTAAACAAATAAGTTTTAATCCTAGACTTAAAGATTGAGACTGTGTCTGAGTCCCAAACACTAAATGGGAGGCGGTTCCATAACTGTGGGGCTTCATAAGAGAAGGCTCTGCCTTCTACTGTAGCCTTCACAATTTGAGATACCAGCAAATCGCCTGCACCCTTAGATCTAAGTAGGCCTGGTGGATCATAAACGGCCAGTAGTTCACTCAAGTATTGTGGCCCAAGGCCATTTAGTACTTTATAGGTCAACAGCAGTATTTTATAATCAATGTGCAGTTTTACTGACAAGGTAAATATTAGCCAGGACCATGGACAGTTGTGAGCTGTCAAGTTCCTGCTGACAGCTGTCAGTGGGAAAAGAGCGGGAACCATGGACAGCTCTTCTACCAAGTCAACCGGAAACATCCACCCCCCTAAATAAGTCCAAGCCAGTTTATCAGAGCTGAGATTTTGGAATGACCTTGCCTTATCTCTCTCTTGGTCTTTCCCTTTCACTGTATCAAACCAGAACATGAGGAGACCACCATCCAGAACCACCCCCAACCTAGCGTGAATGAAGCAGAATAGCTGCTCCAGATCTCTTTTCCCTCAAGCACCATGCCCTGGCAACACATTTCACAACCACAATTACTAACCTTACCCTGTTCCTCAGTAAAAGGCCTGTTGCAGAACACTAATCCACTCTAATCCTACACTGATTTCTCAAGCTTTGCTTCTCTTACTGGTAGTAACACCTAATTTAAGCAATTTAATGATTCCTACAGTGTCTGCTATGACATCCTAGAATACAAGTCAGCTCAGTGTCCTTAGTATGTGTGGAGAAGTCACCATTCACATCAACAAACTGATAACGATCAGTCAATAAAGATTTGAACCAGTCATTTACTACTTTAACCAGCGCTGTCTCTGTGCTATGATGAGGCCTAAATCCTGACTAATACTTCTCATGAATGTTATTCCTATGTAGGTATGAGCATAACTGCTGTGCTACAGCCTTTTCTAGGATTTCAAGCAAAGAGCACACAAGATGCAAAGAGAACACAAGATGGCACAGAAACCCAAGATCATCAAACATAAAGTGTTTGCTTTAGTTCTTTGGCCAAAACTCTTTTTCCTACTGGCCATAAAATCATCATACCTTGTGAAGTACAGAGGACAGGGTTTCATTACATTCTGTTCAATTGTACAGATCATTGGGATTTTTGAATGGTACAATTAGGATTTGTGTAAGCCTAACAAAGTAAAATGAAGCGGCACACAGAAAATGTTGCACTGTTCATAGCTCAGCCTAAGGCCTTTAAAATGTCTGCTGAACTAGACGCCAGGTCAACCTGACGGCAAATACGTTGCATACCAGAAAGCAAAGAGTTCACCACTCTTGTAACTGTAAAGTACCTTCTGGTTTACTGTGTGGATAGATCCCTTCTTGGTTTATTTCTACATGCAAGCAAGTTCCTGAAACACTGCCCACACACTTCAGAACTCTTAAGGAACTAACAGGTTAAGAGGAACATGTAGACAAGGTGTTCTGTACTAATAAAACAGTTGTCACAAGTCTGTAAAAAAGATGGTGGGCCATAATGTGTGCTACAGACAAAGCAGAAATACACATAAATAGAAAGGGAAGTACTGGGTGCAAGACCTTGAACTCCTACTTGCTGGATTTCCCTTTCATGATAGAAACAGACCATAAGCATCTTCTGCCTCTCTCAGAAGGCAAATTATTAGACAAGCTACTGTCCAGCAGTTTCACCTGGGGATACTAGAGTTTGACTAGACAACTTGTTCATGGACCAAGAAATGCCCTTACAACAAATGCATTCTCCAGAGAGTTGGAGAGGGAAGCTAGTGTTCTTGTAGATGCTGTTAATGATAATTGATCCACTTCCCCTTTGAAACAGTTTGCACATTTTCAAATAGTAAGAGAATAATGCACATGTCAAAAATTAATACAGCTGTTCAGGACATGTCCCTCCATCTGTAACCAATGAATACAGAAACATTTTGGCATGAAGAGTTTGGGAAGGATTAATAGCGTGTGGCCTTAGCATTATTGGAAAGCACGTGGCGCTGGCGCTTTTGTGTGATGCAAACCTTGGTAGAGTTACACTGTGAAGACTGCTCAACAAAGCGCAATAGATCAAGGAGGCCCCCTAGTGGAGATTTAAAATAAAAACAGAAAATGTAAGTGTTAGAGTAATGAAAATCCACTGGTCGGCTGCTTCACTTCACCTATTGTACAGTAAGATGGTAGTTTACATATACTGACATACATAGTATTGAAAAAGGAAACAATAATTTGTTAAAATTTGAGGAAATACCTCTAAACCTGTAGACATGCAGGCATGAATGATACCCTTAAAGGTTCTTGTTGCCTTTCAAGAGATAAAAAATCCTGACCATGCGGTCAAAATTGATTAAGTCTTGATAATACAGTAGGAGCAATGTCCTTTTAAAAGATACATATTTGATTTCAACAAGGTAAATGTTCTCCTTTTTCCTGGTAAGAAGAGTGAAGAGAGTGGGTTAGTAGAATCATTAAGCACTTTGGATGCAATCACTAGACACTCACTCATTCATTTTCAAAGCCGCTTAGCCTAATTGGGATCGTGGGGGGTGCATGAGCCTATCCCAGCATTCATTGGGTGTAAGGCGGGGAAACACCCTGGACAGGTCGCCAGTCCATTGCAGGGCTGCAAGCACTAACTCTAAATCATTTTAAATACTTAGACAGAATATTCAAATCCACATTAAATATAACCCTCTCAGTTATTCAATCTTGAAACTGTCCAATTATAGTCAAATTGTCTTTATAATTTAGAAGCTTCAAAAAGCAACAACAGGACAAATCTCTGAACTTGAGGAGGCTTCAATGCTTATTTTGCCTAAGTGTAGAGATTAAACCTTGTCAAAGAGCTGAAATGTTTTAATGTAGAGCTGGATTTGAAAAGGACGCATTTTAATACAATCTTATTCACTGTCTCCCTCCCAATACATGTAGTAATCTATTGTTTCATACTGCACAGAGATGGGGAACTTGAGTAGGATGGGGGAAACGAACTAAGAAGACTCACTTACATTCAGTTCATGCTTAAACAACTCCTCTAACGAGCATAGATCTTTTTTCATTTGGTCAGCCTCGGATCACAACACACAGGGACAGGACAAAAGCAGAGGCAGTGGACTGTAAATTACACAACTTTCCTCACAAATGATCATTGTGCCCTATGGATATCACATGAGGTCTCAGAATACAAAGAGAAAACTTGAGTTATATAAAAAAAGAAAAAAATATACATTAAACCCTTCAAAAGTTTTGTTTGTTTGGTTTTTTTGTTTGTTTGTTTGTTTGTTTTTTTGCTTTTTTTCGAAGATATTCACCCGAATGAGGTCAGTACATGAATGGGGCAACTAGGACAGCATCATTTTCAAGCATAGCATTTCACCAAAAGCAGTTTAAAGATTGTCCTTCAAGACTTCACTCTTCATACCCTCTCTTTGTCTTTGTAAATGTCCTTGAACATAGATGAAAGTTAATGCACCTTATCCACCTGAGTTTGGTACGAAAGTCAGAACCTAAAATGAGGTGGAGAATGGGACAAAAGGGAGTCATTCTGCTGGTTTATTTCGTTGTGGTTTTAATCAATGTTCCATTGTTATATCAAAGCATTGTGGTGCCACTTGGCGACAAGCAATAATCAATCAGACCATTTCTCCACATGACCCAGTGAAAAGGCTATTGTCCCAAAGTGTTTCTGAAAATCATTCAGCATAGTGAAAACAACAATAATTACACAATGTGATCTTTTCAATGACCATAACGCCATATTTTGTATGTCTGTGTGTGTCTGTGTGTGTGTGTGTTTGTGTGTGTGTGTGTGTGTGTGTGAGAGAGAGAGAGAGAGAGAGAGGAGAGAGAGATTCTTCATTGTTGTGAAAGCTGTCAGGCAGGCACAACATAATCAGAAAATGCTCAGAAAACTGGTTGTTAGAGTTATCTCAGAGAGTCCAGAGGTCAGCTTATTTTTCAGATCATCTTTCTTAGACTCTTAAACTGTACATACCAAGTACAAATAGTACAAATATCTCACTTGGAAATGCTTTACGTCAGATATTGTCATATTGGGCTTTATTCTCTCCAAATATGAGACACAGAATGGTACATTGCTTTAAGATATTTTTTTTCCGACATCCTTCACTCACGTAAATCATGCCCTTCTTGTTTTATCGAAAACAGTTGTTTCTCTACCATATAACAAAATAGCGGGTGTCTGTCAGGCTAATCAGTGGAAATACAAAGGTCCTAAGGAGACAGCTTGCTGTATTTCAGTTGGAAAACATTAGTTATATTCAGTTGTAATTGTGGAATTCGTGGAAAATGTCCTGCATCAATGTGTTATCAAAATGAACTGTGAAACCATTTCAATGAAAGGTATTTCGCGGTACATCAGTGGGCTACTGGACAAATTATCCACTATTTTACGATTGGCTGTAATGCACGGAAAAAAATCAGGTCAGGTGACTCAAGACGCCTTTCATATGCCGAGAACGAGACCGTTGTGATAGAAACCAGGGCAGAAATCTAACACGATTCAAAACGCAATGATATGCGATTATCAAATGGACTGAATTAAGAACAGACTGAGATAACAGAATGGATGAGCCGAACATATTGAGGCGTCGTGGACTACAGGTAAGAAACTTGATATAGCCTATACGATTATTCTGTCATATCAAAACAGCGTTTAGATTTAGTTACTTACTGTGTCAGAAACGTCATTGTATGTTTTATTTAGTCAAAACTAAATTGTCTATCTGTAAACTAGTGTTCATGTACAGCAGCACTGAGTCATTGTTGCATCAAGACAGTAGTTGTAAAAAATCAGAAAAAAAATTACTAGTGCATTACGACGAAATAAATCAACGATTCCGGCTCCTCAGCAGCTACCTTCATTAATATTTACGACAAGAAGTGGCGGATGTCACTGAATGGCCAATAAATACGCGTAGTTAACCTCCGCTTTGGTTATATCTTTCCACAGTAAACTGATACAGAACGATGGGCGGTTATTCAAAGCAGAGCAAGTGTGTGCGCGTGTATGGCGTGTGTATATGTCGTTCTTCTTTCCTCCTCTGCGCTCCCTTGTGCTGATTTAATTAAGAAATCATATGCGTTAAATTACGGCGTCTGCAAAACACGATAGAATGTAGTAAATGCACATTAATAAGGTAAATAGCAAGGTCACTGCTTATGCATCGGTTTGCACTCGCAAGAGTATAGTGCATGCAGATTTTTTCCTCCAGAGTTGCCATGGTGATTCTTGTATTTGTGCCGGCTGGTTCTGCAGACGATGAGGCGATCCATATTTTGTTTTCCTCGCCTTTTTATGATGTGAGACTAACAGTGCACGTTCAGAGTTGGTCTAGATTACTATGGAAACTGAACTGTTTCTTATCATACTAAGTATGTCAGTGTTTCCCATTCTTTAGCCAATAGACAAAGAAATAAACAAACAAACCTAGTTACTGAGTAAAGGGTCGTGACAAATATATGTTGTTCGTATATGTTGTTAATCACTAATATGTCCAGTATTTGTGCGAAGCAACAGTGCTGCCTACACCTTCAAACTATGTCCTGTCTTCTGGATTATTTGCTGCTGTTGACGTCCACAGTCCTTTTTAGAGATTATATTTAAAAAGAATTTACAGAAGACAGCTGGATTGAAATGTCACAATTCATTCTGACACAAACTCTTGCAGATACCCTCTTGTTAGTTTAAATTGCCTTTGGAGGATTCCATAACATAATTGTTTAAGCAAATGAAAGTATTCACACTACCATGTGTGACAGGTCTAACTTGTGTTTTGGGAAAATATCACAAACTAAACCGCAACTGGTACCAACAAAAGCACAGGACCACAAAAGAACTGTGGGATGGATAGAATAGGATTATACTAGTATACCTGTGTCTAGGAGCCAAACCAATGGCACTAGAAATTAGTTCCCTGTCCTATGTGGGGTATATTTAGTGCCAGGATGTACTGACACTGATGTCCACTGGATCAACATGATAAGATATATTTAGATAATCAGTGTAGAGGAGACTGCTCCCATCTAGTGATACAGCTGCACTCCATTTAATTTACTGTCAAACTTGAGTTGAGTTAACCAACATCAAAGCTTAACTGATTTCAGCATATATTTGAAGCTTCCATACTCAAATTTTGTGCGATAAGACTTGTTATACTATGTGTATGTGTAAGTACACTATGAATCAAGGACTGGTGATTGAGCAATATCTATGTGTAGAAGGGAATGACACATAGGGAAATTCAGCAAATCTCAGTGTTTCTGTCCATCCTCTGACGTTTGCTGTGATTTGGGTGAATGATTTTCTTTATCTGTGGGCAGGTCCACAACCAAGAGAAAGATGATAACAGCAATTGTGGTTAAGTAAAGCCTCAGGAATTCTGACCCTGGTCCAAAAGAAAACATAACTGTGATACTTGCACAGGAAGTATTTTGTACAAACCTTTGTATGTTGTTGGGCCACAATACCTGTGTCCTACTACCCCTAAGTGAATTTTCAACCAAGGGGTGGTGCAGTGGGTAGCACTGTTGCCTCACAGCAAGAGGGTCCTGGGTTCGATTCCTAGCCAGGCCAGGGTCCTCTTTGTTTGCATGTTTACAAAGACATCTTGCCCAGTGAGCACTAGTATGGGCTTCAGTACCCTGAGCCTAATTAGGATAAGAGACTTTGAAAATGAGTGAGATGATGAGAATTTCCAGTCACTGCTGTGCGACTCTCACAGACAGTTTCATTTGTTTGTTTTTCAAACTGATAACTGTCTTGAAAAGTGGAAAACACTAAAGTGAAAAGGGGCCTCTATAATTCTAACTTGATTTTTACATTGGCAGAATCACTCTTATTGATGCAAGACACTTGCTTTAAAACTAACTTTGAAGCTTCCTTAAGATCCTTTTAGAGTGTGAGAGGTGGCTGCTGGAGAAAAAGCAAAGAAAGGCTCATGGACTGACACTCTATATTTTTGCATATTCTTCAAATTCCTGATGAAATATTCTTTCTCCTGTTGTGAAAATTGCACCTTTCTGAAACTTTGGAATGCAGGGTGATCATTATGATATTACCTCTTACCTTTTCAATAGGGTGTGTTAGTAGCATTTCTCTGCAAATTATGTCCAAGGGATTTAACATGAAACTGGTTGCAGTTAGATTGTGTTCCACATATTTATATATTTATAAATGTGTATGCTTTTCCATGAACATTAATGCAAATCATATGCAGCCATCTTGTTCTGGACAATGCAATCTCAAATGCAAGGTTTAATTTCTTATTAATGAATGAATGAATTTGTTTGTTTGCTTATTTACATTTTCAGTCTGAATATTAGTTTCAGATCATTTTTATAACTATCATGGACTGAACTGATCGGTTAAATATCTAGTGATATGGTTGTTGTTTTACAGTGAATCATACATTTTCTGAATCTCATCATTTGTGTTGTTTATGTCCTGTAAATGTGATTTACAAAAACTGGTATGCTCATTTTTCAGAAGGAGTTAAGTCTTCCACGAAGAGGAAATATGTAAGTACTTAAGAAAACAGTGTCAAAGTACCTTACTTATTCATTCGTCTATTAAACGGACTCTCATCAGAACACACAGAATAGCAATCAATCTTGTCTTCTAAATAGCTTTTTTCCCCCCTCAAACTCTTGGGAGGGTTTGAAGCATTGAACCTTTCATTCGTCCTGCTTCACGATACAGTCTAAACTTGTGCTGCTCGTACATTAATGAATAAGTGTTCCGAAAATTAATAAATGCTCGTTATTGTATTGTAACATATGGCTACAGCACTCATACAAGTTGGTACGGAACGTCCTTGGGCATTGGAGGCGTGGTCCAACTTTTGAGTGGCATTAGGGGGGTGACGTCTTCAACCCAAACCTCTCGATGACCCTCTTTCATAAGCGGCAGTCACATCCCTCAATGACAACTTCCTCCCCTCCATCAGCATTTTCCTCTCTTTCTTTCTCTTCGACCTTCCGTGGTTACAATCCTAACACTTTTTGAAACGCATGAGCATCACCAGTTTATCCGGATACGTCTCAGCGCATGCTTCATTTAAACCAATGGCATTTTCCAAATCTTAGCAATGTGTCATTAGTTAAAAAAACGCGATGATGGCATCAGTGTTACTTGCTGTAGCGAGGCTCATGTCTGGTTATTCGTCTCTGTTGGAATGGTGTTCGTCCAGAAATGGAGTTTGTTTAGAACTCCAACTTTATGTCACCGTTCTTTCCCGCTTTTACGGCTCTCATTTTTGATGAGGAGTACAGCTGTTGACATAAACGATTGTGTTCTCTCATCGTGCTCAACTACATCGACATTATGTCTGACCGGAATTACTGGACTGTGTTGCCAAGTTATAAAAATCAGTTTGTTTCGGGGGGTTTGCTGAAACGACCAAAATGGTAATCTTACTTTGTTGATTATTTTATTTAAGCTCTAAAGTTAATTGTGCCAGTTTGAAAAATCGGTTCTTCGATTTCTTGGGCAAGAGGCTACATCTAAGTTTAGGCTAAATCTGGTGTCCTTCTTGTCCAACAAATTAGGGCACCCCACAGTTGCATTAGGAACACTGAATTATATATAGTCTAATAATGTATGCGATGTAAACTCAAACAACGATTTTCGTAATTTTCCAAATAACTTGTTAACGTTTTAGTCTTGCTATGTAGGCTGTGAGCCTTTTTCATCCGCCCTGCTCTTGTTTCCGTAAGTAAACGTGGCTAGAGCTGCGAGCTATTACTCATTGTCCGCAGCCAACGGCGGTCCGAGTTGTCAGTGGTTTATTGTTTAACATTTGAACATTCTATGAGTCGTTGACGTGTGTCTAAGTCATTTGAAGCTTGTGTGTTTTGGAAACATTCTAAGTATAATTAGTTTCCTGTTTACAACCCAGATTGTATGGTAATTATACGACGGTGCTGCGGATTGTTCTCTGATGTAACTTCAATACAATAGCACAATGGTCAAATATTTTCACACAGACCATCTTGAAAAGTTGTTCTTCTTGGTACTTTCGGAGTTTTCTGATTTTTATACTGCCAGATGAGTACTTTTGATTTGATCTAGTTGTATTGTCGTTAATTGTCTCATCGCCAACTTCAAAATATCTGATCAGATTAGCTTGTTTCAGTTGCTGCATGTCAGAAACAGCTTTGGAACTTGTGTGATGCTTATTCAGTAGTCAGACTGTTTTAGGTGCATCCCTGTACCCCATTCATCCAATGAAATGTCAGGAGTCGAAATAATTCAGCATTCTTTGAGAGACATAAATGATGAATTCTAGGCCTACTTTGATTATGTTTTTTATGATTTGTACAGCAGCCGAAACAAGAGGAAGAGTCTTGCTCCTTCTCCAACTTTATCACGGCCTCTCTCCCCTCTTTCTTTTACCACAGGTAAGGCAAAATTTGTTTTACTTTCCTTGTAATGTGACAGATTTTAGCTGGCATTCTGTTTTGTTTTGTAACAGAGGTGGATTCTTTATGCCATTTACTCAGTTAACAAACCTGAAATTATTCTAGCAGTGAAAGAGGATAAGCCTTATTTTCCGTCTCTCTCAGCAGGCAGTAGTCCCTCAGACAGCCCGAGAAATGTCTCCACAAGTTCCTCTGTAAACTTCCCCTTTGTAAGAAGGTAAGACCTGAGAAGGTTTTTCTTAATGAATTTTACTGTGTAATACAGAAATTGTGTATTTCACATGTGCTGCAATACTGTATGTGCATTTTACTTATATTTCAAATGGATCCAAATAGCTCCATTGACCTTACCATAAAGGCAACAATGTATTGGAAGTTTCCCATGGTAGCTATACAATTAAAGCTTACACTGAAACTTGCCCTAAGGTTCTTTTGAGCATTTGAGCTTTGGCATTTGTCAGAGCAGTTCTGAGCTCATGAGTGTGCAGTTTCATTACTTTAGGCTGCTATGATGATGTGATTAGACCTTATCCTCTCTCATCAGATCTTACATCTCCTACTTAAACCCACTGAACAAAAAGAACATCGCCATTCAGCTCAGCACGGTCTGGGGCTATGCTCGTTAATTTTATAAGTAAACTAAGAACGTATGCATTTGGAGGTCATTGGCAGACAGGGAACATGAAACTCAATTCAAATCAGCGAGCATTATGGGGTGTATACAGAAGAGATTCCTATTTCTGTGGTAGCTGTAGACAGTGAAGAGACTGATGAAGTTGTTCATGTTTTGCTTATTTCTGTCAATTGAACACCATTGACTGTAAATCTGTCATGTCATCTGTCGCATAAAACAAGTCATTTGCAATTATATAATAGACATGACTGGATTTTGTATATTTTCACTGATATCGGCAGTTTGCTTTTGGTAAGAATATTCGGGAAAGAGATTACACTACTATGATGAATGCTATGACAAGAATAGAATTCTGATCCCAGTGGCCATGTTTACATGCCGGTTGATATTCAAGCAGTTGAATATGGCCTGGCTCGAATTAAACACCTCGTTCCAGTATCCACAACCCAAGGAAGAGGAATGTTCTGTTTATGAGAGACCAAATTAAGACGTGGAATTTTTCTGCCATTAAACATCATGTATGCACTGCTTTCAGAATGTTTCCCAAGCTCTGTTTTGCAAAGTCAAGCACATCCTTAGGACTCCTTCAGAATATTCTGATTATGAAAACAGCTGGAATACCCGTGTTGTTTGCATGCATTTTCTTGTATGCGTAAACAGTGCAGCACAAAAATAATAAGCAACATTAACAGAATACTCTGGACATGTTAACATGGTCAAACTAAAGTCATGTTCAAACTGACTGGACATCAATTTAAATTATTGTTCATGTTGAAGAGGTCAAATACTTTAATGCCTTATTTTAGTAGATCTCAGTACGCTGTTTTTTTTTGGGGGGGGGCTTACACCTGTCTTTCTTAACACTCTTTCAGAGCGGATGCAAGAAGGTGGTCTTTGGCCTCTCTGTCCTCTGGCTATGGGACTAATCCTCCCAGCTCAGCAGTCTCAGTGAGTCTCCACCTTCAGCAAAACAGAGGCAGTCATGACTTGTCATGCTTTTTACAAGGATGTGCTCCTCAGAAGCTTACAACCTTTTTAAAAGTTTATAAAGGAATAGAACAAAATTCTAATCCTGAAGTATTCAAGTGCATCATACTGCAAACATCTCATCCATAAATCATCTCGTTTGGCTCCTCAAGTGACCTGTGTCAAAAGCTGCGTGAAGAATCATAACTAAGTCATAAATTTTAGAAAAAAAGCCCCAGAAATAGAAATGAATTAAAGAAACACTGCGTGAATCATCATGTGTTTATGTAAGCAATGAGGAAAAGAAGCATGATTTCTGTATTTCAAATTTAAGATATGACTTAATGCATATCGTTGTGATCTACCATATTTCATGGGGAAATTATCACGTAGTGTTAAAAAAATTCTAGGAATCGTTGGCATCAAGGAAAACACAGTTCTTTTCATGTTGTATTTAGAGTTTAAACGTACAAATAGCAACTGTGAATATGGTATAACTTGTTGAAATGTTGTTGGGAATTGACAGACAAATCAGCCCATTCTCTCTGTTCTGCAATTTAATACCATAATGCATTGGGCATGCAATGAGGTCAGCGCCTGTTGACAATGTCCCATTGAGCTGGTGTTAGTGAGGACTTTATGGAGGGGGAAGCATGGAAGCTTCTCTGTTTTCCTCCTTCCAGCAGTATTCCTGTCATGTGCGCATCTTCACATTCTGCTTAAGAGGAATCTGAGCTTTAGGCATAGCTTTGACCTGACATAGCAGACTATGCGTCAGACATTTGGTTAAAAACGTAATTGTAGTGCTACAGGCTCTATTAGAAAAATCCATTTCTGATGCTAAATAAGCCCTCTCTCTCACGAGATGCACAAAGATACTACTGCATTTAAGATATTGACAAATGAGCGGATGAACGTTTCGTACAAGACTTCGATTGAGGCAGAAGTACTCTTTTAGAATGTGGAAGCCTTGTGATAATTCATAGGGCTTGATGAGGCATTGTAGACAGTAGATTAACACTGGCCAAAGCATCAAAATATGTTGGCACGGTCACAGTAGTTACTATAAATCATTAAAATATTAGACTGTTACTTTGACAAAAAAGTCCTATTTGATGGTCACAATCAGAAATAAATAGTCATGTGGACTAGTTAACAAAAGGGGTTCAATAAATTTGAATGATACTGACATAGTAACCCATCACAGAACATGCTCTTGAAGATATGACAGAAACATAGCTGTTATTGTATGATAAGAAAAACCCCCAAAACAAAGCAAAAAAAAGTTTGAATCAACATGTCCCTCTGCTTTCAAAATGCTGCTGTCATGAAAGGTCTTTCTCCTTCATAAATGTCCCTGAAAACAAAAACTCATTTGGTAAATTCTTTTGATATTTTTGTTTACTGAGCCATATCTGAGATATCTCCGTTTTTATCTGTGAATGTCATTTTGGAAAATACATTCAAATGATATTTGACATTTGAATAAAATATGACAGCGTTATGAGACAAAGGTGGAGTTCAGATACGGTCACTTGAGAGCTGTGCTCATTGAGATTTGACCTAATGCTGATTATGTCTCGTGTCCTTTCGTAGTCTTCCTCCTCCTCACAAGAGCTTTTGCACCAGCTGCCGTCTCATCCCACTCAAGATGAGCTCCATTTCCTCTTCAAGCATTTCAGGAGTAGTGAGAGTGTGACAGATGAGGAGCCTTCTCCTATTCGCCCCAGGTCTCGCAGTCTCAGGTAGACTACCAATTCTAATCTAATCATTCTGCTTTTAAGACTTCTGTCTTCTTTTCAGTGTTTTCTGCATAACCATTACAGGCAGATAGGGTGTCCTTAAGTGATTGTTTTGAGTAAGAACAAAGCTGAGGCATTCAACTGCAGATTCATGCGTTCTCCTGGCAATGATATGCACCTTGAGATGAAAGAAAGAAACCAGTATAAAGTAGGGTTGGGTTAGTTCAAACAATGACAAGTGGCAAGAGGTGTGTCAGTTTAAACATAATACTGTTCTTTCAGTTCTTGTCAGAAATCAAAACTGACTTTGTTTTAGCAACCTAGTGTCAAAACCAGTGGGACTACTCAGGCAATTAAAGCATGCATACAATTAAAGATTAAAGCAGCTCACTTTCAAATGTATATTGAAATGTGGGACTAAAATATTTGTTTTTGTCTTTTTTTCTTTAGCCCTGGACGAACCTGTGGTTCATTTGATAATGAGATAGTTATGATGAACCATGTTTACAAAGAGCGATTTCCAAAGGTAGGTCCACTCGGGCATTTTAAACAAAATACTTTTATAGACTGGAATAGAACAAGATGCAAAAGGAGCTCAGAAATAACTTGGTCCTTGGGGAATAGTTTATGGGCCAGAGTAGGTTTGGATGTCATGACCGTCTTTTTCTTGATGTAGGCCACAGCTCAGATGGAGGGCCGCTTGTTGGCGGTCATTGCAGACTACTCCCCAGACAGTGCCCTGCCACTGGCTGATGGAGTGCTGGGCTTCATTCAGCACCAGCTGGTCGAGCTGGCCAGAGACTGCCTGGAAAAATCCAAGAAAGGCTTGATCACATCTCGCTATTTCATTGAGCTACAGGAAAAGCTAGAGAAACTGTTGCATGAGGTGGGTAATAAAAAAACTCCCAGATTAAGGTTTGGCAGAACATATAAAAAGAAAGCCTTCTGTTAAAATGGCTGATATTTAACTCAATTTTGCCATTATTTGTACATTCCATAGTAACACACTGCACCACTGACTCAACACTATGTTGTCTGATTTATCGAATATGTCGTCATTTGTAAGGGGAAAATCCCTTCATTTGGTAGGGCTTGCGGTTTGGCATGTGTGATGTCTTTTCCAGTTGAAATGTTCTGATACCTACAAAAATATCCATTACACTGTCATATATCAGGTAGAAATTATCTTTTAAATTTAGCAGTTTAGGTAATTAGTGATGCGTGAGTTCTCTAAGATGAAAAATTTCACATGATGTTTGTCCCACAGTGAGAACCATCCTAGACTGCTAGATCGCATAAATATTCTGTACATCCAGTACTATGGCTCAAGCCCTGAAACCAAGTGCTGCCAACTATTCTCCTCGTCACCACTGTAAAATCACAAGCAGGCTTCTCAGTAGGGCATTATTATTAGTATTTACTGAATAAGAGCCTCATGATGTGAAACATAAGACCTAAAGATAAGTGACTGATTCAGATGTTTTTCCCATGCATGGAATAAAATTTGCTATTTGTATCCTGTAAGATTTAAGAGTTGTCATTCATTTTCCCTAATACATCTTAGATAGGTTAATTTAACATTGTTAAATCGCTAATATATTTTAGGGGGGGTTTTTTTACGGTAAAAACTGTAAAATTTCCTTTTCCTGGTTGCTGAAAATTCCCAACCTCTCTTCCTCATACCAAATGGTTGATGCATAAGGGCTAAACAGAAGCCCGAAAGCAGATGAGCTTCCAGTTAGTCTGTGCAGTATTGTGTTTCAATGAATAGTCTTGAGTAAGTTGTAAGAAAATGTTGGTTAATTAGGGCAAGTGCAAGACTGTGTCCTCTCCCTCAGGATCTTTTGCTTCATGTCTCTGCAATAGCTAATGAAGAGCAAATGAAGGGGAAAGTGGCTTGTGAAATATGTGTTAACAAGGAATGTTGAAACTGTGCATGATGCAACAGACATCAACTGTAATATTGTACATGAAACTGACCTACTTTAAAACAGGTTTTAATATGTTAAAAACTTTTTAAGAATAACTCACAGCGATTTCTTAGCTAAAACCACATTTTTACCAGGGTTAAGTCTTCTTTTTTTTTTCTTTAATTGGTCTAAAGAGTGGTCACTGAATGAAAGAAGCTTTTATGATTTAAGGTGAACGTTCAGTAACAATTAAATGCTTGAAAATAGTATGGATTGAGTTTTGAGGATGTTGTCAGATGGTTTTGATTATGTTGACAAGTAGATTTTGATTTTTCCTACTAGGCATATGAGCGTTCAGAAAGTGAAGAGGTGACAGTCATTGCCAAACTTGTCAGGAAAATCCTCATAATTATATCCAGACCAGCAAGATTACTGGAGTGTCTGGTAAGGTCTTATCATTGATAAAAACACACAATTAAAATCACAAAATTATGTTTTTCAGATGTTCCACTGCATTTGTAAACGATTCAACTGTGACCTTTTCAAAGAATGAAACATTTTTTAATAAAGGATGCAGAATTTGAAGGCATACTGCCAATTAAGTGGTTAACTACATGTCAGAAAGGAATGAGAATATTTTTGGTGGTATTTTAACAATGTGTCTATCGCTCCCAGGCATAATTTGAGATCTGAAGACATTTGAAGTTGCTGTTCTGATTTTTAAGTGCCTTTACAGATTGTTTTGCGCTGTTTTGCTCTGACAGGAGTTTGATCCAGAGGAGTTTTATCATCGGCTGGAGGCTGCAGAGGGTCAGGCTAAAGTGGGACAGGGAATAAAGACAGACATCCCGCGATATATTATCAGCCAGCTGGGGCTCACACGAGACCCCTTGGAGAGTATGACCAGCCTCTAATGATCTTCTTATTGTCTACTGTTACTATTCATCCTGTCATTATTGTCTATGAGACACATTGTAAATGCGTTTAAGCTAATGTTGCTCTAGGTTTGGCTGATCCCTTGCTACTCTTGCAGACATGGTCCAACTTGAAGAAAACAATGCAGGGAACTCTGCAGCTGGAGAGTCTGACGACATGGTGGAGGTGAGTGAACGACGGCATTGTCATGAAATCCATGTAGAATTCACTCCCAGAGGGTTAGAGTAGGGCTTATTTTGTTTGTAGCTAAAAGAACTATCTCCTGAATATAAGATGGACTGTGCATCTGCTTTGTGTATAAGTTCTGTTTTTTCCATGTTATGTTACAGAATCGTCCTGGTTGTACACCATCTCGAAGAAAACCACTTGAGAGAGATTTTGAGACCATTAAGCTCATCAGCAATGGGGCTTATGGGTGAGTATATGTGTATATTCACTAAAGTCCCACTGCACAAGATGAAAACAAGAAGCTCAGATACATATGCAATAGTCCTGAAAAATGAGGTTTATCGTACGTGAAAGCAGCATATGTCATATCTCTACGACTATCACCCAGTCTCTATTAATCCTCTCACCGTGAGAACCCTAAATGATGATTGTATGCTTAGCTGAATGCATACCTCATTTACCCGTCAGTTCTATCTGAAAAGCCTTGTTTGCCAGGTTTTTCACAGCCTTACTGAACCATACTGCTTCACCATAAAAACATGTTCCCTCTAGCCCTATTTTTTCCTCTTACCACAACACATCACCCGCTGATGGAATACTTTCCTCATTGTAAATGTCTAGACATTTGGCTCAGTGACTTCCTCAATTTTAGTATTCATATCTTGTGCCTTCTACTCAAGAACAAAGGCCTCCCTTAGCCTTCAAAACCTTTAAATCTGTAATTCCCTTAGACTGGAATCTTACATGGAATTAACTTATACATAAAACATTTCTTTACATTCACAGACTTGACAGCAGTCGAGCCCTATTTTTAATCCATTTCTATAACTGCATGTGGAAATAACTTTTTTCCATTTGTATTTGCTCAATTGTCGTTAGTGTGGTGTGGTGTGGTGTTTTTGTCTATGTCTACACGCTGTCGTCTTTAATGCTGGCACAAGATGTCCTGTCAAGCCTGCTTCTCAGGCCATTTTGAAGAGAATATATTCAAAACTAATTAACTTTATTAAAAATAAAGGTAATACATGAATAAAGATGGCAATCTGCAGATCAGTTTAGAAGTACACATAATGCATCATTGATCCATCTGTCCTATGTCATATGCATTGTGTTACAGTCATCTGTTTACACATACATTCATCTGTGACAAGCAGTTCTGAAATGGATACTTCAGTCCTATGGAACTTAAACAAGTTTTCTACAGAATGTAGTTCTAGTTCCATTCTAGTGAAATAGAAAAATTAGAATTCTAGAGTTCTAAAGTTAGAAGGACTAAATGGAACCATGTCGTGTTTCAGGGCTGTGTATTTAGTGCGTCACCGTGGGACTAGACAGCGGTTTGCCATGAAGAAGATCAACCGGCAGAACTTGATCCTGAGGAATCAGATACAGCAAGTGTTTGTTGAGAGGGACATCCTGACATTTGCGGAAAACCCCTTTGTAGTCAGTATGTTCTGCTCCTTTGAGACACGCCGTCATCTCTGCATGGTGATGGAGTATGTGGAAGGTGAGGTGAATTACGTTATACTTTGCAGCCCAATAAATCTGAATGCATGAAAAATTAAAGTTAAATGAATCATTTAAGGCTTTTGGGTCTTAGCCAGCTAAAAGCAAGCTGCATGTGGCTGGAGGTAATTCAAAGATGTTAAATTGTTTAAGAGCGTGTTTGAGCTCTCAGCTGCCCATTAGACTGACTGTGAATTGTGTTGGCAGGTGGGGATTGTGCTAATTTGCTGAAGAATATGGGTCCTCTACCTGTGGACATGGCCAGAATGTACTTTGCAGAGACTGTATTGGCCTTAGAATACCTACATAATTATGGCATAGTGCACAGAGATCTAAAGCCTGACAAGTAAGTCCTTCATCAGCAGATCTAATAAGTTTATCAATACAAATTGGTGGGGTTGTTATAATCCCTCCCACCTTTTAGATGCTGTTTTGTTCTGTCTGTTTTTCCCTCATTTTCACAGCTTAATTTCCTCTACTCAGTTTACTCATCACATCAATGGGACACATTAAGTTGACTGACTTTGGACTGTCTAAGATTGGTCTGATGAATATGACCACAAACCTTTATGAGGGACATATGGAGAAGGACACCAGAGAGTTCATCGATAAACAGGTGGGTCAACCGTCCGATTGTCTTCCCAAAGAAGAAGTTTTTGTTATCTCTAGACTGAGATTATTTATTAATGTATTTTTATGCCATTTATCATCAATGGATAGGTCTGTGGAACTCCAGAGTACATTGCCCCAGAGGTGATTCTTAGACAAGGCTATGGCAAACCTGTGGACTGGTGGTCCATGGGTGTCATCCTGTATGAGTTTCTAGTAGGCTGCGTCCCTTTTTTTGGTGATACACCAGAAGAACTTTTTGGACAGGTGGTCAGTGGTGAGAACCCTTTTGTGCTACTTGGAGAAGAAAAAATGCTGTTTCTCTGTCCTGATTGCAGATATTGGGTTTAAACAGCTGATTTCGTTCATCCATTATATGGATATGTTACAGATGATATTGAGTGGCCAAAAGGAGATGATGCACTACCTGCTGATGCCCAGGACCTGATAACCAAGCTGTTGAAGCAAAGTCCTCTGGAACGCCTTGGAAGTGGTGGGTGTCCGCTGTTGAAGGAATTTTTTAACCTGTGACAAAAGAAATTTATTACTCACTTACCTTGAGAGGTTATTTGGTCAATATTTTTTTTCCAATTTATCAATGTGTCACGTGCAGGGGGAGCAGCTGAAGTAAAACATCACATTTTTTTCTTTGGCCTGGACTGGAGTGGACTGTTGCGTCAGAAAGCAGAGTTTGTTCCTCAACTAGAAACTGAGGAGGATACAAGTTACTTTGACAGTAGGTGGCTCCGTCTTTCTTTTACCCACTCTAACTTGTGTCTTTTGTGAGTATAATCATATAACCTGTTTGTCTGCCTCAGCACGCACAGATCGATACCATCATTCCGAGGAGGATGATGAAACTAATGACGATGAATCCTACCAGGAAATCAAGTTCTCTTCCTGCTCTCACCGCTTTAGCAAGGTGAAATGAGTTTGCCTTGTGTTTTATGATCAGAAAGTCAATTCCACAGAGATCAGAAGCAAAATGCTTAAGTTGTTGTGTTTATTTTTAGTTATTATTGTTGTTGTGTTTGAATTTTTTTGATGTGGTGTCAGCTTTATTCAGCAGTTTGAGTTCCAACCTGTAACTTGTCTGCTACTTGGTATGCTGCAGGTGTACAGTAGCTCAGAACAGCTGGTCTCTCCTTCCAACTTGAGTCTGTCTTCATCAGACCGGAGCTACAGTGAAGAGAAAGAGTGGGAAGCCCACTCTATTCTTTCTCCAGCTGATGCTCATAAGCAGGGACCAAGTAGTGAGAGAAAACAGGGTGTTCCTAGAGGCAGGTGAGTAACAGAATAAGCTTGTTCTGTCTGAAAGATTCATAAAGCATGCATGATTTTGCACAAACCTGAACTTCTGTTAGCATGCATCTTTTTCACACACGACTTTTATGTCCCTGTCCTGTGTTGCTGCTTGTTAATATTTAGAGGAGTTTTACCCCTTTTTTTTCTGTCATTTTGGAAAAGCATCTATTTACTGAGCTTTCTCTTTTCCAGCCCAAGACCCAGGGCATCATCCAGTTCCTCTCAGTATGAGAGATGTGCTAGTCCTCTAGCACTGAACAGTACCAAGAGTCTGGAAGCCATGCCACACTTCACATTCCCTCCTGAGGATGAGGGTGAGAAAGGTTTCACTGGCACATATATGTGGACATTTTAAAACTTTTTAATGTTTTTTATGCATGTTGATTGAAATCCATAAATGTTACCTACTCTTTCTATGACCATTAACAGGATCATGTTAGCTAGCATGTTGTAAGCCCTGCTCAAGTTCTTCTATTTTTGTATGTCTTCAGAGGGGCTTGTCTCAAACCTCCAGCGAATCCGTCTGCGCAGTAACTCCACTGGAACAAGGCCCACTAACCGCAGAGATCACAGGGCCCCCCGTCGCCTGGGGCAGCAGCTGGAAACCCCAGAGAAACAAAGACCTCCTTTCGGATGCAAGGTCCCCAAATCTGCCTCAGTATCTGGCCTATCTCTCATCGTCACGCCAGGTACACTGCCACAGTTAAAATGTCAACAAGATAAAAAAAAAACAAACAAGCAAAATCACACAGAATCTGATGGGGGGAAGAAGAAAGATTGTGTGAGAGAGAATAGTTTTGCTGAATTAACATGTGTGAGAGGTTCTGGTATCATGTAATGGAACTTATTTAGAGATGGCTTGCAGATTTATTCCAGAGAGCTGCGTCATTAACCCAAACCTTTTATATTCTTATTCAGATGACAAAACAGGTGGTCTCCAGACAAGTCCCATGTCTTCACACTCTCTGTCCTCCAACCCATCATCACGTGACTCTTCGCCCAACCGTGACCTCTCCCTCAACATCAGCAGCCTTCGACCACCCATAGTGATCCACAGCTCCGGCAGGAAGTATGGTTTCACTCTGCGTGCCATTCGAGTGTATATGGGAGACACTGATGTGTATGCTGTACACCATGTGGTCTGGGTGAGTGATCCAGCAACAATATTGTGTATTTTGCTTGTATAATATTTTTAGACCAAACGCATGTGATCTTTGACTGGTCTTTAAGTTGATGTATCATTTTTCTCTCTCATAGTCTGTGGAAGAGGGCAGCCCCGCTCATGAAGCTGGACTCAAAGCTGGTGACCTCATCACTCATGTAAATGGTGAATCAATCCAGGGCTTGGTGCACACTGATGTGGTGGAGCTTCTACTGAAGGTATGATTATCAGGGATTCTAACAATTGAAATGAGTTTTATAACAGGGAAGGAACATTAAAAGCTTCCCTGTCTCTCGGAGTGTAGAGTGGTAGCAGAGTGACATTGCAAACAACTGCCCTGGAGAACACCTCAATAAAGATTGGGCCGGCGAGAAAGACCAGCTATCGTGGGAAGATGGCACGGCGCAGCAAAAAGAGTAAAAGGAAGGATGGCCAAGACAACAAGTCAGTCTTTTTTTTTAAACCTCTATTATTTTTTTGAACTCCTGTTCTCTAGGGTGTAACTTCAAAAATGTATATCTTTTCCAGCAAGCGTCGCAGCCTCTTGAAGAAGTTGCCCAAACATAGCCCTGGAATTCAAAGTAGTCGGAGCTTCTCCTCTGGTTTCCAGCACTCACCTAATGACAGCTTATCTGACTCTCCTACACCAAGCTTATCACCGGGGCCCAACACTCCATGCAGAAGTCCTGCCCCAGACCTGTCTGGGGGTAAGTCTCAGGAAGTGTAGTTTCCATCAATGGTTTGAGATTTGCACACTTAAGTCCTAACATGGTAGAATTATTATGGCTTCGTGACTGGTGTCATTTCCTTGCTTTTTTTTTTTTTCAGATTCCAACTCTCCTCAGAGTTCCTCTCCATGCTCAAGCTCTCCAAACTCACCAATCCCCCAAAGCCGCCCTAGTTCCCTTCATGTCCTGGGGTCCAAGCTTAGCCTCCGGTATAGTAAGGCAGGGCGCTGCAAATCGACCAGTAGCATCCCTCCTTCTCCACTGGCCTGTAACCCTTCTGCACAGCCTCTGTCACCACAGTGCTCTCCTTCCTCCTTATCTGGAATTCCCAAAACCCTCCACTCATTCCATGGCAAGACCTTGTCCCCGCCAACCATTGCAAGACACACTGTGCGTCCACGTAGTGCAGAGCCACCACGTTCACCCCTCCTAAACAGGGTTCAGTCTGCTGAGAAACTTTCTGGTGCTTACCATGGGGACAAGAAGTCCTACTCTACACGCAGGCATACCATGGAAGCACCGCACAGTGAAGTTGATAGCTTGGGAGACTTGTGCTCCGATGTGGCCTCAGGATTTGTGTGTGTGGGAGATCATGCTAGACAGGGTTCATATCTAAGTGGTCAACGAATTCGAGATGTGACCTCTGAGAAGCCGAACGAAGTGGTGGTCATGAGGAAGTTACACCTCTCAGAGCGACGTGACTCGTTCAAGAAGCAGGAGGCAGTTCAGGAGGTCAGCTTTGATGATTCCGATGAGAAGGAAGCCAAACCTACCACAGCTGTTCCATTCACCCCACCTCGTTTCAAAGCTGCATGGATCAGTACAGCACAGTCAGGTGGAAGCTCTGAAGCTAGAGAGAGAAAACCCCAAACTGAGGAGCTAAAAGAGCAGGAGGATGTAAAGCGAAATTCCAAGAGTTAGGAGGGAAGACAACACTGTGAAAAGCTCATGTCAACAGGGTCTCAATGCCATCCTCATGGCTTTCAGTGACGATACACCTAACCAGCCTGCAGTTGGGAGAGGGAGGTCATATTGTGGATTGATGCATCACTCACCAAGTAATTCACTTGTCAGATTGTACACTTTTGGATTCACATAGCATGAGGAACTTTGTAAGTTAAGAGATACCTTCTGTATTCAAATTATTTATTACTTTTTTTTTTTTTTTTTAAGGCGACGACTTTTGTAGTCAACATGCAAACAAAAACCATATAATACTTAAAGGTCCCTCCTTGAGAATTTGCACAATTAAGACCATAGTCCTGCTGACATTTATTCGTGCCATATGACTTAACAAATTATCTCCCTCTGTGTTTGCCAGTGTAGATATAACTTTAGTTCTTGGGGTGGGTATCTTCTGTATTTTAACCATTTACACTTTAGACTCATAATTCCCTGTTCTGACTTTTGTGGTCTGATGTAGGTTATTTCATGGGTGCTGCTTGGACAAAAAAAAAATGTAATCCTGTGACCTGAGGGGATTGTTTCAGAAACATTAGTATGTTTATGCCATCCCCACAGTATGTGTAATATTAATGCATACAGAATTTTTATGCAAATTTTCTGTGGGAATTAATGTTAGACTTGTGTTTCTCTCTCTCTCCCTCTCTCTCACTCTCTCTTACTTTTTGTCTCTCTCTCACACATGTGCACACACACATCCTTTTAGATTACAACCTGAGGTGAGAATAGTTGTTCTATAGTTGGGCATGGCAACCATAATCTGACTGTATTCAAGTTAGTGATGTTACATGCTTGACTGAGTTCACACAAAAGTTTAAATATTCTATCTGTCATTGTGTCTTCTGGATATAAGCCTACTTTTACTTAAGTTGTTTGTCTTTCTAGAAGGGAATAACTGAATGCGAAGGAGGTAATTTGATAACAAACTTGTACACATATGTTATGTCATAGTATAGAACTCAAATTTGAAAAACTGACATAATCTAATTGGATTTATTTATTTTAAGCCTTAATGCAATCAGGATAATGTGGCTATACTGCATTATAATAGCCAGAAGTCAAACAAATATTGACTAGTGAATTATGTTTCAGAACTGAACAATGTATTAGTTGCTCAATAAACAAATATTAAGTTATTCTAACATTTGCGGGCACAGAAGGAATCTATTATCTATTAATCAACTTTCCATGAATGAGTAAACATGTAAATTAGAAAACTTGTGAAATGAACTGATAAACTCTTTTAAGTGCCAAATTCTAACAAACATTTTTACTTAGGTGGTTCCATTGCAAGTTAATGCTTTTCTAAGACATGGTCTTACCTTTAATAGATTTTGCCAGATCCATTGTGTGTAGTAAAATCTCAGTGGTACTTGTGCAGGATGTTTGTGCACCTCAGTTTGGCTGTTTGACGTTTCCAGATAATGTGTCTTGCACTTACCGTAATGTTATTTGCAACTCACCGTGCTGGACAATTCTAACTGTAAGGTGTAAATACAAAAAAAAAAAAAAAAGAAACCAGTATTACATTTTGTAAGTCCTTTTTTTAACGTTTGTCAGTATTTACCAGCCACTAATTGTAGGGTTCTTTTTTATCCCACAATCTTAAGTGCACAAGGGTTTAAATATGTTATAACTAAACCTGTTTTCAGACAAATAACATTTATTTCCTCATATATTGATCTTCATACTATTATTTAATTTTACGTACCTGCACAGTTAATTATTACATTTTTTTTTTTTAGATGTTTCATGAAGTTTATTTTATTCATTGTCACGCTGTATGCTGAAGCTGACTTAAGCTGGCCTTTATACAGTTCACTACTACTGCTATGGTGCAGGTCTGTGTGGTTGGTTGAATTTTTTTTTTTTCTTGTTGTTTAACAGCGATTATAATAAAGTAATTGCTGATTAAGAGAGTGGTTTCCTTGAATTCTTGCTGAAGTTTCCCATCATTGAGTTTGTGTTTGACTACAGTAATGCTGTCCAAATTTGTTAAAGTCTGATTTGTGCCAAAATATGTGCAGCCTCAGCTTGAAAATAGGGGCTTACGTGGGACAGAAAACGATATTATCGCTTGTCATAATGGTTACTAAGTAGAGTAACCAAGTTGACAGGGACTAACTTTGTTGACATTGAACGGTGCTTATTTAGTATTTTTCCAATAATTCTTGTAGTTCATTTTTATCTTCATTTTTTCCTTTTACAATCTGTACAGCATTGTTCATTTGCAGTTACAAACAGACAGCAGTTACATGACAGCATTGTCATATGTGGTCCTGAATATCTATGTGTATGCAGTACTGTCACAAAGCAGATTATTACTGAGAGTGATGAAAGGAGCATTCCCCTATTTGTCAACATTACTTCCATGGTGTCAAACATAATATTGATGTCAGCATGTGTAAAATAAATAAATAAAATAAAAATTGTGCCCACTTATCATGAGGCATTATAATAATCTTATCATAAAATAGTATTAACGTGTGTAGGTAAGAAACCTTTCATGTGGAAAAATGCTAGACAGAGAAGAAAACCAGCATACTGTAAGGGAGCAGAGCACAGAAAAAGAGAAGAAAAATAGACACCAGAGTTGCCCCAATACAGACTCCTGCAGGCAGATATACTGAGATGTAGTGCTGCATGACGAACAACGAATGGTGCTTAGGACATCTGTATAGAGGGAGCTCTAACAAATTGCAGATTGTTGTAAATAAACCATTAAACAACGAACAGCTTCATGAGCATCAAAAATTTCCAGAGCAGACACTCAAGGTCTGATATCAAGCTGCCCTTACATCACAGGGCAAATAATCCGTATTACTGATTAACAATTTTGCGAGAGATCTAATCACATCTGGATTTAGTCGATAACCTGCGCTCACACCTGTTGGAGACAGCTTTGATTCAAAGTTGTAGTGTATGTTGTATCGTTTCTGGACATGCAATGGGTCACAGGACAACTGATGAAAAAAAAAACACGAAATAACATAACTAATACATTCATAAGGCTGCTATGCTCTACTGCGAGGAGTCATGTCATCACACATTCTCGTGAGCGTTCCCTGTCCCGGCACTTCGTGTTTTCCCGACTCTTTCGGTAATTTCCGTACTGTTCATATTGGTTCTCACGCACGCATTCTCCCTGCTCTGTGCCGTGCTGGAAAATGGCAGTGTAGCAAGCTGAGAATTATGTGTAGCGAAAGAAAGAAAACGAGAGGAATGCTGAATTGCTGACAAGGAGAAGAACGAGGAATTTTGTGTCTGAAATACATTACATGAGAAGACTGAGTACTATTTTTTGAAAGAGTCGGAAAATTCGTCAAAAACATTTGTTACGACTGTCCACGGGTAAGTTTTTCCAAGTTTTGCACGACGTTAGCGATTGCATTTTCAGAGGCTAGTTGGCTAGCTAGCCCCTAAACTTGGAAAATGGTGGAAATGCTACAAGTGTGCTGCTCGCACATTTTACAACAGGACCAGCATGGAACGGTCTCATTTTGCGTAGTCCTGCATTTTCTTCTGGAAAATCAATTGCTACTGTCTCCGCGGATATGCAAGATACTGTGTAACTGAAATCTGAAAACTATTAAACTAATGTTAGCTGCCCCGTTCGCGGAGTCGAAGCTAATTTGAGCAAGGTAGCTATGTAGCCAGCGGCTACTTAACAGTGCAATTTGCCGTTTGCAGAACTCCGTACTCTGCGCGTGATATCTGCCATTGCAGCACGGGCTCGCTTTTTTCACGAATTGCATTGCAGCTGTATGTCGTGCAGCTACACTTAAGAGGAGGTTCACAAAGTAAGTTGCTGGGAAATAATGTGCATAGAAGATTAGTTTTAACACTCCTGCAAACTTGCAAACAACCACAGATTTTTTTAAAAAGACAATTATGATGCTAGACTTCATCTGAGAGCAAACGCAAAACTTAGACCAGTCGTTCCAAACCCAGGCGCAGTATTGTTTATTAATGTAGACGTTGAAAAAAAAAGGAAAATATATACATATATTCGTTTATTTATTTTTTTCGGTAAGGCTGTAATGAGATTCCACAACTAGTTTGCTCCTTCTATATCAGGTCAGCTGCAAACATTTGCATGCTGCTGAGAGAATGTATGAATTTTAAGTTTGTATGTATATCTTATCATATGTTTAATAAATCTATCGTTTCTGTCATAACATGATTTTGCATTTTTCCGATTGACGAAGTTTTTTTCTATGTTAATGGAATTACAGATGGCCCTGCTGTTCACGTAAGTGAATATAACCGTATTGTAGATCAGAGAAAATGTACGGGTCCAGGAAACAGTCGATTAAACGCCATACATTTGTGAATAAAAATCCTTCAAAGTTAAGAGACGCTCATAGTCAGGACTTGTTCTCTTCAGTCGGATAAACGGCCAGCGATATGACTGCATCCAAAAATCTTTGCATAGTTCAAAAATTGGTGCATGACACAACACATTTAGGGAAACCAACATACCAACTAATTGTTTGAGCAAACGTTTAAGACCAAATGCACAGTCTTTCTTAAAGGAGCCAAGAACCAATAAACTAAGACTGATAGTTTAAAACACATGTATTATCAGCCCCGTTTTTTAAAATGTGCGTAAACCCAAGCCACAGTCCCCAATCATGTATGTATGTGAATGGCGTATGTGTCTCAAACTTGCCTAAAGCGTTTTTTTTTTTAGTGAACACGTCAAATTTAAAGAATATGAAAGAATATTATTCTGTGCTGTATCTTGCAGTTATGCAGTGTGCATTCTTTTATGCATGGTCTGACATGGAAATCACACAGTAGGGAGGCTAGGCCTACATAAAGTCATTGGTTTTGAGAACTGTAGTTCTAGTTTCAAAGATCTTTATCTGGCTTGTTAAAAGACCTTGCATTAGCTGTCTAGTCTCTGTTAAACAAATACTACATTTTAAGTGTCATTTTTCTCTCAGCAATGTTTTCTGGACAGATTAGTGATTTTCCGTTTTCTTTTTCAGTCTTTGTAGGAATACGGACATATGAATAAAGTGGTTCTCTCCAGAGCTTTAGGATAAAGGCTTAGATCACAAGATAGAGAATGCTTATCCTCGCTGTCAGTCTGACCTTTTTAGCAGTACTGAACCACGGCACTGTTGTGCTAATAAGAACACAAATTCAGATGATCCCAGTAAAATGATTATTTTTTTTCATTTATTGTGTTTATCCTTGTATGCTTGAATGCTTCAGGACGTCAGGTTTTGATTGCTTGTTGCATCAAATTTAATGCAAGACATTTGAGTATTTTAAGCTTATTACTTGTATACTTTGTTAAAAAATCATTTCATGATGTTGATGATACACACACACATTATTTGAATTTGATTATTTGAAAATGTGTAATCTTCATAAATAGTCATTTTCAAAAAGCTAGACTTGACGGGTTAGAATTTTGATCACTGCCTGGATACATTTTCTAATATTAGAACATTTCCTTGATTTGCCCCAGCTTCTCTGGTGATTCTTGAGCACATGGCCTTGTGCTGCCCAATAGGAACTGAGGATTACCTTTTCCCTTCTCTAGCAACAGTGAGTTTCCTGCCCTTATTCATTAATTATTTTGTGTTCTCCCTTTGCCACTGGAGATAGCAAAGTGCTCTGCTCAAACTGAGGAAAGTAGGGAGAAGGCTGAAGACTATGACTATTAGCTTACCAGCTGCAGTCTTGAAACATGTTATACTTCCCAGACATTAGCAGTGATGCCTTTTTTTTCCCCTCTGGTACTTTTGGCTTCAGCTTTTTTTTTCTTTTTTTTTTCATCGGCATTGAGTTTTGTTTCAGAAACGGATTGTTAGGGAAAGCAGTGTAAGGTGTGTGTGTGTGTGTGTGTGTGTGTGTGTGTATATATATAAGTAATAATGCTTAAAAAGCGGAAAAGAGGATGAGTTTTTCCACGGCGCGGGAAGGAGGGGGGTTTTTTTTGGTGGTGTGAGGATTGCGGGCTGTGGTTGGTTATGCCTGTGCCACGTGTCTGTGCTGGCACCTCTTCTCTTCCACTCTGAGGATGTCAAATTGAAGGCTTGGTGTGCCTTTTCAGTTTGCTCTCTGTCCAAAAGTGGGGTGAGTGCTACCCTGAGGTGTGGTCCTCCAGCATTATTAACCTCTTTACATGCATATTGTTTGTTTGACTGAATGCTACAACAATTATTACGAAAATTAGTGTTGTGTACTTTTCGAATGGGATTTGCTCTTAGCATGCGCCTTGTTGGAAGGTGCGCAATCGCATGAAAAAAAAGATTGTACATGTACATTGCTGCTTCTATAAATAAAATGTGTGTCGCTTTATTTTATTAGTATACAGAAAGAAAAGGTATAATTTGGGCAGTGGACGGATAGGAGGTAAAATTAATTTCAGTTTATGGTGAAGAATATTCACTGATTGCTTAGTCTTCTCCTTATCTTCCCCCAACCTGTCTAGCACACAAAAGATTGCCTTCTTCTCAAGAGGGGTCAGATTGCCATTTTATGGTTAAGCTTTGCTGCACAAAAACAGAATGTGAAACCTGTATTTTAAATGTCATGGTGTTCTTAAATGGTGTCCTTATTATTGTTTAATGTTTGCTGTAATTTTTAGTATATGTTTGACTAATTATTGTGCAGCCCTTGCTCATAGACCTGTAGCGATTGATACCTTGGCTAGAAATTTAGGCGGCTTTCCCATGTAATATGGCATTACCTCATTCTCTTCGTGATGTAATGTAGCCAGCAGTGACGAGGAATACTTCAAGTGCAGTGGACAGAGGGGACGGAACATGGAAATCTAACCTTTAACCCTTTGTTGTTTGTTTTGTCCAAACAGATATCGTCATTTTGAAGTTGCACATTCAAAGAGGGAATACCGAAAAGCCTGCCACCCAGACGACGCCAACCAATTTAAAAAAAAAAAAAAAAAAAAAAGAGACCAGCAGAGCCAGACTTAAGTCTAGGACCCACCTATCCGTGTTTTTTCTCTGCCTGATCGAGCATGTTGCCAGCCCTGTCCCTTTACTCCATCATCTGGCTGAACTGGGGGATCAAGCTGGGGAAAGTGTCCCACGTCGCCAACACAGGCCAGCGCTAAAACCAGACCCCAGCTTTCAACTGCACAGGCTCGCTCGTCTAAGAGATGCTTCTGAGCTTTGGCTAATAACATAGAGCTAAGCTTAACAGTAGTTCCACTTTACAACGCTGCAACCCTCTTTTGTTTCGCATCTCCACCTTCTGTTGGTTGTTTTGAGTTTTCTCATATCGTGATATTTTTTGGGGGAGGGTTCTGAGCATCCGTTCATCCTCTGGAAATGGCCGCCGATGGATTCCAGTACCGTTCACTCTACGCCTACCACAAAGACTGGGAAGATGACATTGACCTGCAACCTGGTGACATTTTGATCGTTAACAAGGCGTCTCTGCTGGCCTTGGGCGTGAAAGAGGGAGATGAAGAGCATCCAGAGCGAATCGGTTGGATGTTGGGTTTCAACGAGCGTACCAAGCAGAAGGGCGATTTCCCAGGGACGTACGTGCAGTACGTGGGGCCTGTGAAGATGTCCATGCCGTCCAGCCAGCCACGTTCCCAGAGACCTCTTCCAGCTGCTCCCAGACCAGAGCCATCTGCCTCACTGCAAGGTAACCTTCTGACATCACTAAAACGCTGGACAGCATGCCTGGGCTAAGTAACGGGGTTAGTCACTCGAATGTGATTTGAACCCCCTTTTTTAAATTCTGTAATTTTTAATAGTGTACGTGTGCTCTTATCTAGAATGGTATCTTTCATATTTCACCTGCACTTTTCAACAATGTCTAAAGCACAGCTTGAGGTTTTCACGTTTTCCTCTGACCACCAAATGACCCTGCACTTCTCAAGAGCTTTTTTGGGCATGTTTTATGTTGGGGGAAAAATATTAGCAAATTTGGATTTTAGTTTCTATTCCAGTAGCTGAGCTGAATCTGGTCTCTGACTAGCTCCTAGATGTCTTTTAGGTGATATGTTAGTTAACTTGTCATTTGCATTGTGCAGTAGCCAAAAAGAGCCATGTACTTAATAGTGTGAGCAAGATCCTGTCCCATGAGGCAGCTAGGTACACCAGCAGTCGCCGACAGTCGTTGGGAGTGCTTGGCTATGTAAAGGAAGTACTTCTACTTATCGTAAAGTTATACATTTTCACAGACAATTTAAATTGCAGGGTGAATGTCCTTTCTCATGCTAGTTTTTTTCCCCCTCTGTGAACAGTGGTAATCTGTCGTTGGATGGATGAAACGCTCTGCAGTTCTAGTCGTCCTTTGCTCATTTTCTCTTCAATACTTCTCTGTCGTTCCTTAACACACTCTGCCCACCCTCCCACCTCCCCCACTTTACGCCCTCAGGAAGCAGTAAATTAGAATATGTTTGCAGGCCTGGCAGCTCCCCAGGCCAATCTGGAGGATGGAATTATATATCAGGTAGAGTTTTCAGCTAAAGCTGCACATTCCAGGTCTGTCAGGTGATTTTTGCTTCAATGATTCCCTTGTGCCCTTTCTTAGGACAGTTAAACCGTGCACTGCTGCAGGCCAGTGCGGTAAAATTAAATCTTCGCCGTATGTGATGTCATTCTTCCCAGGCAAAACGGTGGTGACGTGAGCGGCATTGTAAAAACGGAGACCGATTGATGGGAAGCCTTTCATATTTTTAAAGTCAAGAAGCCTTCAGTCAGTAGCAGTGCAATGAACCGTTCCACCCTTATTTAAAATGTCACCTACATACGAGTCTTTCTAAGACAAACGTCTTTGCTGTGTTCCTCGATGTTTTCAATTTCAAACTGAAAGCGGTCATTTAAGAGGCATGAGTCATAAAGAAATGTGAAGGCATAGTTGGAAATGAATCTTTAGATCGGAACTTGCTTGCTGTCCTCTCCTCATACAAATCACGAATCACGATTACCTCGCTGTCGCTTTTTCCGCGCTTGCAGCATTTGCTCTGAGCAGTGGCCTGATTAGTCTGTGGTCTGCATGGTCTGCGCCTTCTGCATCACTGCTGATGTTTGCAATGTTAAGAATTTATGGCAGGGTTTAGCAATACCAGGACACAGAATCAACCGCTGCAACACATATACAAGGACTAATTGTATTAGATTCTCATTATTATTATTATTATCATCATCATTATTATTATTAAATGTACGCTGCAAAACTGTCCATATGGTGTATATTTCTATTTTGATAAACTTTCTTATGTGATTACGTGATATGAAATATCACTTTCAGCATGTAACTTTCAACAGTATGCAACATATAATTCTGTTTAAATGGAATTATATTTTTTCAGTCGATGCAGTTACGCTGAGGTATGACTTTTAATAATGGGTGTAATGCTTTTTTTTTTTATAAAAAAAAAAAAGGTAGGAAAAAATAAAATAAAGGGACACTTGTATCACTGAATTTAGCAGTAAGACCCAAAAGTTTTTTTGGTTTGTTTAGTTTTTTTTTTTGTTCCCCCCCCCCCCCGCCTTGTCCTGGCCTCACTTTTACAGCCTGTTGATATGAACCATGGCTTGGCTTTTCTGTAGGCTCCTCCCACTCCTCCTCCTCTGTTTCGCGTCCACTTCTTATACTGTCTCCAGTCAGCTATAAACTATCCGCTCAGTGCAGTTCTCAGAAGAGAGGGCCTGTTGAATTTCCTCGCCTGTCCCTACTTGGAATTCATTTTCTTGGAATACATACAAGCCCAGTGTAGGCTGTGACCTCACGCGTCCAGCTGATATAAGGACGCTTGGCTAGTTCTCCGTGATTTTTTTGGCACAGCGTCAAGTATTTAGCATGTTTTGTAGGGCAAGCTGTAAATTCCATTTTAACAAAAAGAAAATTACATTACACATTACGGTACAAATCTTTAGTTTTATTATTCAGCTCCTTGGCATTTTTACACACTCAAAACAGTTTCACAACGTTAAAAAATATAAACCTGTTTACCACAGTGTGGTTTAACTTAAGTTGTCTGTTTCAGCACCTTGGCATTTTTCCACTCAGAGCAGTTTTGCAACATAAAAAATAAACCTATTTACCACAACTCGAAGTTGCCTGTTGACATAATGTCAGTAAATAAAAATGTATGAAAATCGAACTGGGAACCTTCATATTACCAGACGACTGCTGTACCTCCTCAACCACTGCCGCCCCAACAAAAAGTAGAAGAGTACAAAGTGTTCTACGTCATGCGCTTTTTTGACAGCTGATCAATCACAAGTAGAGTAGTGAGACCCGTCGTTTCCCATAACCACCACCAAAATTGGAGATGGTAGCGGTACAGAAGTAGTTTCTACGACATGACAGTTAAACTGTATCATAACACGCATCATAAAGAGGCTGTTTGGAGTCAAATTGGACGGATCCACGGAGTTTTTGGTGTTTGTGTTTGCTACTTGTCGTTAGCAAAACTAGCCTGTTAGCTGCTGTTGTTATGGCAACAGAGGATGCGCTCAACTGCTTTTTGGAACAGATGCTGTCAGCGTTTTTTTCTACTGCTCTGGCCAGTGCTTTTCGCTAAAAAAAAGATGCTATGTGTGAACACACCCTTAGACATTTTTCCACCTACTATGCGACGCACACTGTAGTCATCCCACACAAAATATAAAAACACACACACACACACACGTGAGCCCCGTTTCTGGGCGTAACATAGTCTTTTTCCTGCATGCCTCTATGACGTGTTCGTGTAACGTTACGTTAGACAGCCAATCACCAGCATTTTTAGATCTTGGTACAAGCATGCTGCATGTTTATTGGCTCACTGGTGCTGATGAGATTTACTCCTTAGGTATTGAAATTTGGTGCTGAATGACAAGGCATTTTTCAGTACTCAGTAGTATCTAAGCAATTCGGTCGGTGCCATAAAAGTATTGATGTCCGGTAACCCAGCCGTAATTTTAACAGATTTTTTTTTTCTGGGCACATGCAAGAAATGGCAGGGGAAACAGACCACATGTAGAACTGGCTCCTGAGATTGTGAATATGCCAAACATTTAACTAGGTTGGATGCAACAAAAAAGATTGTTGCATCCATAGTTTAGTACAGTAATAAGTGGATCAGTTGTGAGGCCTGTGTTTCCTTAAAACTGATTTAAAACTAATTTTGAATGGGGGGTTGTTAATTTTTTATCCTATGGCCTGTACACCCTTTATACTTACGTTTCCACAGTCTCAAAGCAGAATTTGTGTCCTACTGTTGAGTAGTGCACTCAACCTTTAATAGCACACTGTGAACAGGCTGCCTGAATATAGTTTTGCAGGGAGGAATGCTATATGCAACAAACTGTTTTAACGTGCATCAAGATTAATTGTTGGATAATTTTGTAAGACAAATTTATAGACATTTGGATGTATCCATTTCAGTCTGGCATGAGAAAAAATGCCTTAAACTTGTACAGACAGCCCAGTTCCATCTGAATGAAGTGTTCTGCTCTGATCACATGATGAGTTGTTTTAGTTGTTCCTTCCCTGGGCATGTTCAGTCGCAGGCCAGCCAAGATGCAGACTACCGAGGCAGCTATAATTGGGTAATGATTCATTGGTTCTCTCTCCAGAAAACCAACAATGACTTCAGGGCCGCAGCTGTTTTTCCAAAAGCAGTATTCCTTTGCACGAAAACCCATGGGGTGTGTGTGTGCTAGTATGTTGCTTGATTTTTTTTTTTTTTTTTTAATCTCTCAATGTAGGTGCTTTATTGTTTTATGTTTTATGTTTTTAATACTTTTTTTGTCACTGGTAGACTGCAAGGGGTGCAGTCTGGAGCAAAAAAAAAAAAGAAATGATCTTGCCATGGTTAATTTGTTCATGAAAGGGACAGTAAAACGTATTTTAAGAACATGTTCTCTTTCATTCAGAGCAAGAAGGTATTACAGCATTAAATGTTTCACTTGGACTGATATGATCCACGACATTCACAGAAGTGTGTGTTTTGGAAAGTATCAGAGCTTGGTCGAAGGAGCGAAAATTGTTAAAGAGCTTTGCCTCAAAATGGAGCGAGATTATGTTATAGTTTGAGAGCGATTATGATGTTAGAGAGAGGGTACATGGCAGGAATAGAAGGAAAAGAGAAAAAAAAAGAAAAAGAAAAAAACCTGAGCGGAAGAGGCAGGATTGAGTAAGTGTGAGAGGAAAAGCAAGCAAAGTTTCCATGTTTAACGTGCAGTGGAAAAGCGGAATGTGCTGACATGGCACTTTGTCTGAACTCCAAAATTAATAATCAGACGTGGTTTAGCCTTGCACTGCCAGGAGGAGAAGGCTGCCAAACTCTGGCCCCTTTGTGGTGGGCCTGAAAAGGAGGCCCTGGCACACTGCCAGCAGGCTTTTGCTTGTTCAGGATTTTTTTTATTAAATCCTTTATTGTGCTCGGCTCACGCAAAGGAACGAGGCAGCGCTAGCAGCAGAACGACTGAAGGAGCAGAGGAAGACAGGAGGAAATGGAGGTTTTCTCTCCCCTCACTGAGAGCACTGAGAGATTAGGCTCTATTTCTGTAGAACGCTTACTGCCTCCGCCTGTAATCATTTCAGTTTGTCGTCACAGTTTCATAGCTCTTAAAGAACAAATGTTAGTTTTGTCAACATTTAACAACAACAAAGTTTAACAACATTTAATGTTAGGAATCCCACTCAAGAGCGAGGAATCTTATGGAAGATGAGAAACATTCTCAAAAGCAGAGAGGAGCAGGCAGAGGAACTATTTTAGCAGGGGGAATATTTCTAGGAGAGTGGTATAGTTTGCAGGAGCTCAGGTAACAGTACCACTGTAACCATTATCCCGTAAAATAACAAAAGGTTCTGTGGAGCAACTCCATGTCAGGCGTCATAGAAACAGAACCTCTTCAATCAGACAGGTGTGGCTTCCATCAAATTTAGAAGTGCATAAAGGCGGGGGCACACTTGGCTGAGGATTGAAAGAAGATATCAATATGATTCACATTTGAAGTTTTGGTATTGAGATCAGTTGAGTCACGGGAGTCAGTATTGTTGTGCCAAAAAAAAATATATTTGAAAAAAATGATAGGCTGTGCATTTAGTATTTGCAGTAAAGGCAGCACCTGGCAAAGTAGATCATTGGTCCTCAAAACCCATTCGATTTTGAGTCACCTGAGTACATTATTTTCCTTCCTGGACAATGAAGTAAGACTAATGTAAAACTATTTTAAGATTTCTCCAGATTTTACTGGAATGCTCACCATTTAATCTAATAAATTCTGGGCTTGTGTATGGCATTATGTAACCTCAGTAGTGTAGGCAATAGAATAAACAGGCAGTGAATGTTGTTAGTAATTCTGAGGCTGTACCTGACCGTAGGAATACCACAAAGTGACCTCATCTGACCTCAGTTCTTTAAACAAAACACAGAAGCCTCTCTTTCTGTCTCCACGACAGTTCTTGGAAATAAGCCCTCCTTTTAAAAACTTTTTTTTTTTTTTTTAAGTATTGAAAAAATGATGCCATATATTTGTTTTTCTTTTCAGCCTTTTCTGTTGTGGAATTATCTGAGCAGTCGACACACCCAGATATTGCTCCGCCCCTTCTCATTAAGTTGGTCGAGACAATTGAAAGGACAGGTATGATTAAAGATTTATTTACGACACTTATAAAATGAAGACCACACTCTTTGCTGGAAAGACAAATGTCTTCGACCTGAATTTAGTGAGCTGTAGAGTGCGCTGTCGTAAGCAGTTTGCCAAAGCTAACGTAGACTTATTTGTTTGTTGAATTCGTTCATTTTGATGTTCTTAGAGAGACGGCTTGTATAACTGTGAATGAATGACATACTGTTGTTGTAATTTGTGTTTACAAATCCTCCCCTGCTCAGATTTTCCCGCACCAACTCTAACTGTGAGAATGTACGGACAGTTTTGACTGTCAAAGCTGAATGAAATGTTCCTAACGCTAGCCGCTCTAAAGCAGACTGCTGGCTACATCTGTTTTCCCAGTTCTTCAGTTAGCATGTCTGTATGTATTTATATCCTCAGGCACTTTACATTTAATGTTTAGATATAATTGTCCCGCTAATCCAGGTGTGTGTGAGAGAGAGAGAGAGAGAGAGAGACTATTTTGAAGAAACAAGCTAATACCTTGATTTTCTCCAGGTCTAGACTGTAAGACACTGTACAGGACAGGCCCTCCTTCAGCATCTGACAGTCAAAGGCATAGTCTCAATGGTAAGTCAGGTCGTCTTTGCCAACATATGCATTTCAACACACCTAGTAGATAGTTGTTTCATATTGTTTAAACAGTATATGGGCTCAATCAGTATAAGTTTACTTATACCAGTTTACATAGTACAATATATATATGCATGCCCTAGTGATGTGGATGAATCCAGTTTGTCATGGCGAACTATTTGGGTTATAATACAACTTCACTGGAAAAAAAAAAAATAAAAAGAAAGAAAGCCTTAATGGGTCACAGCAGCGTGACACCTTCCACCCACATGTAAGACTGATTGTTAAAGAGAAAATAGCTCCTACAATATCACACCCATTCATTATAGCTTTCTGACTTTTTTTTAGCTTCTGCTCAGATGTTTATTGTTTGATGTTTGAGAACTTTATTTTAAGAGCTACCACTGCAGAACTCTATACTATGGAGCCCAGGAATAGCTGACTTACTGGCAAACTTTTATCAGTGACTGTGGTCATTTATTAACAAGTATCAGAAACCATGTGAATGTATTTCAAAGTCACACTGATAATCAGTGCTTTAATCAGTTCAGCATAACAGTAGCACTAATGCCGCCCATATGCATAAGCCACAGTACATTACAGAACCATGCAGACAAACGTAGTTAGCCAAGCAGAGACCTCATTTGCCATAGCTGAGGGGTATGGCCTGACTAATGTGACTGGTGATTTGTCACTGTGCAGAGCTGGAGCTGGACATGGGACAGAGGGACATTCATGTGCTCTCAGAGGCTCTGATTTGCTACCTGCAGGAACTTCCTGCCCCCATCATTCCCCCCTCTGTTTATCCAGACCTACGGGCTGCAGTGCAACAAGAAGCGGGTACGTGCTACTTTTCGCTTGCCCATGCTTACGTGCAAGGTTACCCGTAATGAATGAGGAAAGCGTATAAAGTCTAACAGAATTAAACAAGCTAAATAAGCCCTGAGACAAATGTTGTTATCTGAATAAAATGATTTGTGTCTGTTGGGAAATGTTCTTTTGGTTTTGTTTTATGTCTCTATGTAGACATTCCCGTGATAGAGAGGAGAGAGCGGCTGTTACAGGTTCTGGAGGGCCCCGGTATGCCTCTGCAAAACCTTCTGACTTTGCAGTACCTGCTAAGACACCTGGAAAAGGTCTGCCAGTGCTCGGAACGCAACGACCTCGACCATCACACTCTGGGCCAGATCTTTGGGCCCCTGCTTATTAGGGCACCTCGGACCGGGTGAGTGTGTGTGCTTTCACGTCCATCCTGTCTCTGAGAAAACCATCTGTAAGGGGGAGCAGGTTGGGATTTTTTGGTACTTGAGTTCTCTCAAACTAGGCAAGTACGGGGGAAGTTGTGTCAACATGCCTCCTCAACATACTTCCTCGGCACGGGCAGCTATACCAGCTCTTCTCTGCTGTCTGTAAATCAAATGTGTGGTGTAAATTTAGTTTCACATTGCTGTGTGGTTCTGTGGTGGAACCAGATGGGATTTTTTTGTTTTATTCTTTTTTGTTTGTTTTGTTTGACACTTCCCAAATGTTCAGCGATGATTTTCTCTTTCAGAAACGTTTTCATAATTCAGATTCTTGTATCTAACGGTTATGGTGGTGTAATAAACAGTGTTACTATTGTTACTTACATTCTGTGTTAAAGCAATCACTCTATACATTTCTGACACATACAGTGGGGTCTAGAAGTCTGAGGCCACATTGAAAATCTCTATTTTCACATAAATCTGGAAATAATCAAAGTCTGAGGATTCAGAAACATTAAAAAACATGAGAAGTTATGTCATGTAAAATGAAGAAGAAATATTTCTACATTAGCAATCAAATAAGCAAAGCTGGGGCATTGGCCAACTTAACCCCTTTGTATGAAAGGTTAGATTTCCTTGAGTTGTATCCCTTGAAGCATGCCTCCAGTGGACTTGATCTTCAGAGGCTCGCTCAAGTTACTCAACTTGCACCCAGTGTTCACCTGTTAGAAATATGGCTGTGCTTCAAGTTTCCAGCAGATCTTTGCTTATTAAGTAGCATTGTGATAGTGGGAAAAATAGCATCAGAACTAAGTGAAAGTGTCAGAAGTCAAATTGTTGTTCTAAGCAAACAGGAGCTTTCTCAGCGTCACATCATGGCTAGACTAAAGGTTTCTAAGGGGGCAGTGCATGGAACTCTAAAATGCTTTGGAGAAACTGGATCAGTTGTATCCAAAGCATGATCAGGCAGACCAAAAGTGACCACGCCTACATCAAGCTTAGTTCCGTGAGAGATAGAAAAGCAGGTTCATCACAGATACAGAATTTGCTAAAAAAACAACGCGAGACTCCAATCAGCACAAGTACTGTCAAAAGAAGGCTGTCTTGTAGTGGCCTCAGAGGACGAGTAGCAGTTTCTAAACCACTTCTCAGGAGGGGAAACGAGGCCAAATGCTTGGGGTGGGCTAAGAAGTACCAGCATTTAACAGTGGATGACTGAGAAGAAGTCCTATTTACTCATGAAACCAAGTTTGAGATTTATGGCAGTAACAGAAGGGTGTGTGTAAGGAGACGAACAGGAGAGAGAATGATACCGCAGTGTGTCAAACCGACAGTGAAGCGTGGTGGGAGTATTTAAGTCTGGGAGTGTTTTGCCTACTCTGGAGTTGGACACCTGCACCGAACTGACTACACTCTGACCAAGGAGAAGTACCACTCCATTCTTCAGAGACATGCCATAAACCTCTGCTTTACATCTTTGTGGAGAAGGGTTCATACTGTAGCAGGATAAGGACCCCAAACACACCTCAAAGCTTTGCAAGAAGTACTCGAAGACCAAAGAAGACCAAGGAGTCCTGACAGTCTTGGACCCTTGTCCACAGTCACCTGACCTCAACGCCACTGAACATTTGTGGGGGCGCTTGAAGACTGAGAAAGGCAGGCATTCTGTGACATCACAAGAGGCTCCTTGGAGCATTGTCAAATCATGCTGGGATAATATGGGTCATCAGGTTTTGCACAAACTTGTGGAGTCCATGCCAGCTTGAGTGCATGCTGTCATTAAAGCAAAAGGGGGACATACCAAATACTAAGACATTCTGAAATTCATATACATTTTTTAAAGATTTAGGGTTAGGGTTAGGGTTTCACTCAAACTATTAAGATGATTTTATGATTTGTAATGAAAAAGTTAGTAGTACATGCGAAACAATTGTAAAATAGACCACTGGTCAAGATACTTCTCAGACTTTTGGACCTCACTGTATATTAAGATAGTCCTATCTGGAATCCTTAATAACTCGATTCTGTGGTCTTTTGTCATTGATTGATAGGTTGGAGTTAGACGAAGATTTCCCAGCAGTGGCAGTTGAGAGACTTCTGTTGGAGAGAATCTGGGAACAAGAGCCAACACCCCCAGGTGGGAAATCCCAATCAGCTAGCAACAATGTGCTACTATGCCACTTGTTTATGAGAACTAAAGGCCATAGATAAACTTCCCCTGAAACTAATGTACTTTCCTGAAATGTCACCTTTTCCCCCAGAAGCTGCAGGATTTACACAGTTTAATCCTCTGACTTGCCATAATTTGGATTTAATGTGAGGTGCCTTTGCTGGTTTTGGCTCTTCATTTTTCTTTTCTAATGACCTGTTTATGCGCAGCTCTTCCACCTAAACCGCCGAAAGCTAAAGCCATGACTACGGCTCTCAGCAATGGCAACAGCTTACTGAGTGATGCCGAGTGGTACTGGGGGGATATATCAAGGTAAATGATCTAGACTAGTTCAGGGACAACTCCTGAACTCCCTCAATACGAATGCACATACCAGTGCCTAAGATGCCTACAACTGTGGTTTAGCTGTTTTTTAACCTCCTTCTTATGGTGTAATGATTTTCTGTCTTGTGAAGAAACTGGCTGGGTTTTTTTTTGTTTTTTTTTTTGTCTTTCTATCTGATTGAAGTCTTTAGTCCTTGTTTTACTTGATTCTCTCAGTTTTGCCCTCTGACAAAGCTGAAACATAGTCACACACAGATTCAGTTGGATGTATATAGGAGACTTTGAAAAAGGCATAGCTATCACTTTACATTTTGATAGATAGACAGCAGAGTGTATTTTACATAAATACTATCACTGCTTGTTAAGTTACAGGAATATTGATACTGAACCTGAGCGGCCCATTGAAGTCACAGGGACAGGATTCCACATGCACAAACATATGTTAACAGAAAAGTCTCCTGCTGCTTACTAAGCTATTAAAGTTACTGTTATTTTTCCCTGTTCATGTTGTAGCACCCATTAATATAATAGGGGGTTTGTGTCAAAATTCTATTTCTTTGCTCTTGTTATTTCTTGGGTTTTAACCTTTGCAATGTTGACAGCACCATTTAATTTCTTCATTTATGATTTAGGCTGTGGTGGTGATTGTGTTTGTTCTACATGAAAGATTTTGTACTGCATTGTAGAGAGGAAGTGAATGAGAAAATGCGCGACACACCAGATGGTACGTTCTTGGTCCGTGATGCATCGAGCAAAGTACAAGGAGAATACACACTGACCCTCAGGTGGGGAACAGTTCTCACTAATCTTCCCAAATCTCATACATGTTGAAATGATTGCTCAGATGAATTTATTGGAAGGATTCTATACTTTTCCTGTTTACTGCAGCTGTGGACAACTTGATTTATTTCGTTACAGGAAAGGAGGTAATAACAAACTGATTAAGATTTTCCACCGAGGAGGAAAGTACGGCTTTTCTGAGCCTCTCACATTTCACTCTGTGGTGGAGCTCATCAACCACTACCGGCATGAGTCACTGGCCCAGTACAACGCCAAACTGGACTCTCGCCTGCTGTTTCCCGTGTCCAAATACCAACAGGTGCGGCTTCCCTCCACTACTCACAAAACCTCAACTGCTCCCCGACATTGAGAAGGCCTCGACAAAAAAATTAGCGGCTAGATTCGGGGCATTATGGAAGGCTAATAATATGACCCTCACAATACTGATCTGCTCATGTGTCCCTCCCTCTTTGTTTTCTTTGTCTTGGGCTCAGCATTAGGCCAGTGTTGCCGTTGTGAAAGTTTGTCGCTGTCCCAGCAGAGTTTGGACTAATGCTACTCTTTTTGTGGTGGTTGTATTGTCCAGGATCAGTTGGTGAAGGAGGACAGTATCGAAGCAGTGGGGGAACAGCTGAAGGTGTATCATGAGCAGTATCAGGAGAAGAGCCGCGAGTACGATATGCTCTATGAGGAGTACACCCGCACTTCACAGGTATGGATTCCCCGCTGACGCAGCGCGTATGTGTACTGTTTCACTGAGCAGACTCGGTGAAAAAGTGTCTTTGCCCCTTGTTACTCAGGAGCTCCAGATGAAACGAACAGCCATAGAGGCCTTCAACGAAACCATTAAGATCTTCGAAGAGCAATGTGAGACGCAGGAGCGCTACAGCAGAGAGAGTATCGAGAAATTTCGCCGTGAAGGAAACGAAAAGGAAATCGAGAGGTGAGTGAAAGTCTCACACCCCGTGTCGCCAAATGCTCGCCTGAACCTTGTAATCGTCGAGGTTATATGAAATTGTGCCGTATGTAGTTCACTGACTTATCCAAAATAACCTTTATTCTGTATCATTCAGAATCCAGAGCAACTCAGAGAAGCTTAAGTCCAGGGTGACTGAGATTCACGACAGTAAGAGGAAGTTGGAGCAGGACCTGAAGAGACAGGCCTCTGACAATCGAGAGATAGACAAAAAGATGAACAGCCTGAAACCAGACCTCATGCAGCTGAGGAAACTGAGGGACCAATATCTCGTGTAAGCAGAACATGCTCTTATGAACCAACGCAGGCAGAATGATTTCGGAATGACTCACGCCTACGGCTCCCTTCACGTTAAAAGATATTTGTGTCGATCTTTTTAGATGGCTGACACAAAAGGGCACCAGGCAGAGGAAGATCAACGAGTGGCTCGGCATAAAGAATGAGGCAGAAGAGTACGTTTTGTGTTTCCCTTTCAAACGCGTTTTCTCTCACTGCATGTTGTAAGCACAAAAAATTGGAGGGCAAAAGTTAACACACTTTTAATATCACCTGAGTCCCAGGCCACCCCAAATGTCATGCAAGCGTTTGAACCAAGAATATTGGAGTTCCTGTGAGGACTTTTAAGTTACGGTTTTCCTTCTTTTATCCCTCTGCCTCCCGTTTCTCCTTCAGCTTCTACTCTTTGCTGGACGAGGACGATGAGCAGCCTCACCAGGACGAGTGCACTTGGTATGTCGGGGACATCGTGCGCACCAAGGCAGAGGAGCTCCTGAGAGGCAAACGCGACGGCACTTTCCTCATCCGTGAGAGCCAGACTCAGAAGGGCTCCTTCGCCTGCTCTGTAGTGTAAGTATCCCCCAAACCCTTTTTTTTTTCTTAAAAATGCCAAAATTGGTCTCATGTTTTCAGCTGTTTTTATTTATTTATTTATTTTTTCAATTCTCTGACTGGAAAAGTCTGACTGGAGTTTGTGTTTTTAACAGTGTGGACGGAGAGACAAAGCATTGTGTAATTTACAAGACAGCCACAGGTTATGGATTTGCTGAGCCCTACAACCTATATGGATCTCTGAAAGACTTGGTCCTTCATTACAAACACACTTCCCTGGTCCAACACAACGACTCACTGAATGTAACCCTTGCCTACCCAGTCCTTGCCCAGCAACCCAGATGAGGCCTAAGCTACAAAAACCTTGACGAGACCTATATAAAAGCCTGGCAAAGCACAGTATATAAAGAACAAAGTATAGTAACTGCAAATCTTTTATGTTTAATCGTAGAAAACAGATAAGCACACAAGTATATGAACATACGTGAGAATAAATGTAAGGCTTTTTAAGTAAGCCTATATATTTTTTTTCCATATCACGCAGAAGCAGCAGCAATAATCTTAGTAAGGTTGTGGCTAAAGTACTAAGTATTAGTCATTATAAAAAAAAAAAAAAGAAAACAACAAAACAAAAAAAGCTGGTAGGTCACACAGTCACTGAAGTGGTGTCATCTGTCCACCAAAGAAGCCAGCTCCAGGTCGCAGACCCTCTGTATTTAGAGAGGAGTATTTTCAAATATGGCAGATTCCATAAAAAAAAAAAAAAAAGCTTGTACTAGTGCCATAATGCTAAATATGACTGAGGCTACTTCATGCCTATTTTGGTTTAGGAAACTTGGGTGTGGATGGGGAGGAGATTGGGATCTGGAAGCTAGGGTGTCATGCTATAGTTGATGGAAGTAACTGGTGAAAAAAAAAAAAAAAGAACATCTTTATAGCTATATGCATCGTTATGTCACTACTGTGGGTTGTTGTTCTACATGTTTTTTGTTTGTTTCTACAGACAGTAGGAATAGATTCCTTTTTTTGTGAGCTTTCTTCTTAAAGATGTGAAAGAATGATAACAGTTTTTGATCCTTAGTAGTTGAGAGAGACTGCAACTATCTCAACTAATAATTTGCTTTTCCTTTAATGCTAGTATGCTAATAGTCATTATCAAAGAAATAGCTAATGTCCTTTTTTTTTTTTTTTTTTTAATGTTTCCACACCCACGTTAAGTGGATGAATTTTGATGTGTGTTATCAGTGATTAGTACTGTTTCAGTCTGTGGTGCTTCATGGTGCTTCATCCTGATTTGGACTGTTTGACTGACAAACTGATGTAGAGCTATAGAGAACAGTGAAGTTATAACAGGTGTCTACCTATGGTAGATGTGTCTTACAGCAGCATTTCTCAAACTACGGGCCGCAGACCGGCGCTGAGGACACTGCCAGGTCCCCGCCCCCTTGACTGAACTTCCTGCTTTGAAAATAGTAACATTTTAGTTAAGATTCTAGAATGTTAAGCCTTCCTGGCCAATACAACTTGCTTAACATTCTAGAATCTTGGATAAAATGTTACTGTTTTCATCTGGCGAGTAACAGAAGCACCGAGCATAATTTGAGTGGCGCAGCGGCAGGGCTCTGCAGACTGGCAGTTTCCTTGCTCGGACCGGCGCCGTCCCGCGGCCCATAGTTTGAGAAACGCTGTCTTACAGTATATATAACAGGCATAGCAATGGTCACAGTCTTATAGGTGTCTGTTTGCTTAACTACACAAAGAACATAATGCTTTAAATTCTACTCCCTTTGGGAACTCTGTTTGGGGGATGCATGTTATCCGGCCAATACCAGGCATATGAAGGATTTATCATTTTTTATTTTGAAATGTAGCAAGAGAATCTGACCTGTTGAAAATCAGCATGACCATAGTGTTCTGAGATTTTCAAACCAATGCATGGAAGAGTCCTTATTTTGGATATAATCCATGCACTTAGTGTTCAAAGTGCAATAGTAAATACAGGTAGATAGACATTGTTTACAAAGTGTATCTCCCAGCAACAAGAGCAACTCCCTCTTTTTTTTTCTGTTTCTGTCTATCTCTTTATCTCTCTGTCTGTATGTGTGTGTGATACACACACGCAAACATATATAGATAATCGAGGGGAATCTGTTTATTTCATAAATAGTAGTACTTAGAAGCATAACCATAGCTGCATTACAAATTCACGAGATCGAATTGCGCATTTCTTTAAAAGTAGCATCTTACATTTAAAAAGAGATGACCATGGAATCTTGGAACGCTATGTGCTTTTCTTTTTTAAAAATTTTGAGGTAGAGAAACCTGAGAGAAGGTGACTCAAAAGCATGCATCCCTTTTGACAGTCGTCTGATGACCATTTCCTTGGGCATTTCCAGAGTATTTCATGCCATGCTCCCTCTAGTGTCATGATAGGAAATCATCTGGCATTATTGTTAGCAACCCATAGAGGGCAAGTGCAAGACTAGCGCACACACAAATTTAAAATGGTTTAGTTTTGTGGCAATTTGAAATTTGGTTTCAAAAAAGAACCCCAAACATTTTAGCACTTTAGGCAGATGTTGTTCTGGCCCATCATGTAAACAAAAACAACAACAAAAAAAAAAAAATCACATGATTTGTTACAGCAAACAGATTTTTGAATTGTGGTGGCTTGATGTACTTTGCACAGCTCTTGGCCTTAAGAGTTGCCAGAGAACTGCAACAAGTGTGATTGTGTATGGTAGTTCTGCAAGTTTTGTTCAGTTGGTTTAAAAAAAAAAAAAAAGTGCCTTTAGCCTAAATGATTTAAGGGCCCGGGTTTGATTTGGAGACGTGGAGTACTTTAACTGTGGATTTTGGGCTTCAGATTTTCAGCAAAATTGAGGTGCAGGCATTCTGACTAAAGAGATGGGAAGGCATCTCAGAATGCTGTGAAAGCACGGCTTTGTTAAAGATTTTACCAAGATACACAGAATGTCTCATGAAACAGAGGTTTTTTTTTTTTGTTGAAGTTGTAGGTAAATAACAAAGTTTCTTTGAGATGTTATTTTTGAGAGAGCTTGAATGTTTCCCTGATCCTGACATTAGAATTTAATGACGTTAGTGCTCATTTTGCAAAATGAGCAGCCCAAAATGATGACTTATTATGAAGCGCACAATAACATAAAAGTAAGATTTTTAATTGCAGATTATATGAATGAGACATAAGTGAAGGGATGGTGTGCATGATCTATTGCTTTATTCTTTTTTTCCTTTGGGGGGGGGGGGGGTATTTTCAATATTCAGAATAGTAGAGAAATTATGATGGTTTGAAAATATAAAATGATTTATTCAGTGACTTGTCCTTTGACATGGGTTCACGTTTCCATAGTCTGTCCCTTGAATGATCTGTGACAAGAAGCAGTGCTGAATTGCATCAGTTTGACTGACAGGAGGGGTAGTTTGCAGTGGCTGTTGGAGTGTATGGTTAAATAGACCACATCAGGTGAAAGAAATGTTCGCGGTCACGCTCACCACCATTTTATCAATGACATCATTTTGACGTGATGAAGGAATTGTTTCCATCATCAGTTTTTATAGCTTAACCTTAACGGATATGTGAATAAATTGAGACAAATCTTTTTCAGTCACAAATGTTTTTAATGAGCTGCCACTGTTGAACCATGGGGCTGTCTGTTACTTGATTAAAAGAAGATCTGCCAATGTGATTGATTGCTCAAGCTGCTTTGCTCGAACAATTCACCTATTTAAAAAAAAAAAAAAGACAAAAAAAGGAATTTTAAGACACTGGTTCTGATTCCTAGTATGTGTGATTTTGGTATGGTTTTTAAGCCGAGGTTTCTATCTGTGAGCAGGTGTTGAGGCGGTTTAGTTGTGTAGGGTAAGTCTATAGAAGCACATCTTGGTGTGAGGTTGATGAGTAGATGACTTTATAAAGCGTGATAACCACGATGAGCAAAACAGAGAGAGAGAAAAAAAAAGATTTAAAAAAAAAAAAATGTTATGGTACAAATCTCAGTAGACAGTCCGACGAGTAACAGATATGAAATTAAGCAATGAGCACCATGTTTTAATATAGTGCCTGAGAGGGTGTGTTTTAAGATCTTTAAATTCTCTACAGTTTTTTTTTTTTCTCCTTTTGTTTTTGTCTTTTTTTTTTTTCTTTTAAAGAAAGGCTGTATAATTGTATGTCAGTATGTTTGAGTGTTCATTCTTGTCATAATAACCATACAGATTCTAAGATAAGCTAGCTTGAATATGTTTCTTCCATTCAGTAAAGATACAAATGTTTACAATATCGAATTAACCAAATAGCAGACATTTTTTTTTCTGTTGGGTCCTCCAAGAAACCTTGACAGATTGTTGTTGTTGTTGTTGTTGCTGTTGTTTTCTTTTCTGTCAGACTTGAAGAATTTCTCATGCTTTATTTTCTTGAGGAACTGTGCTTCCTCAAACTATAAAATAATGGTACTGCCTCTTTCAGAGAACAAAGTTTAGAAGAAAAAAAAAAAAAAAGTATGATAGGGATTCCTGAGAAAAAGGAACTTAAGGCGATGAGTTTCTTCCTGTTGAATGATTTGCCTACCAAGGCCCTGAGTCTCATAAGGGGTGATCATCATACAGAAAGACAAAGTACCTTGATCTAAATTGATTACGTTCATTTGTATTTGAGATGAGTGTAGCTTAATTTAGGCATGCATTTGGAAAACGCACACCCAAATACAAAGTCATTGGAATCAACATTAATGAACTAGAAGTGAACTTAGAGTATTTGTACATTTTGGTCACTGCAGTTTCATACTGGCATCTTTGTTATTTTTCTTTTTTTCTTTTTCTTTTTTTTTATACATTTTGTTCATTCAGTACTCTCTTTAGTTGCTGAACAAATCTGACTCTTGGATTTCAGCATGTTAATTGTACAGGCTGAAATCATGTACAATTGGCTGACTCCAGACCATGCCATTTATGTGTCATGTTACTGAACAAGTATTGCTTTGGCTTTGTTTGCCAGTGTAGATAGGCAGTGGTTAGAAAGCTGGAGGGATGGTGTTGAAGTACAATCGTTCACCAAAATAGAGAAGGTGTCAAAAATAAATCTAAATTTTTGGGTAGTAAAAAAAAAAAAAAAAAAAGATATCTTCATAAGATGTTTTGGAACTTTGCTACACACGTGAAAAGGTTTTTGAGTTAACGTAAAATGACCATTTTTATTTCCTCTTGCACTCTCACATCTCTTTTTACTGTATTTCCCATTCTCTCCTCTCCTCTACAGTGGCAAATTTCTGTCTACTAATCAGTATTTTGCCAATGTAAGCCCCCACCCCCACCCCTCCCCCCGTCCTGTTTTCTTTTATTTAACCTGTTTTTTTTTTGTTTCTTTCTTTCTTTCTTTTCTTCGAGTGTATGGAATAGTCTGTTGAAGCTATTCCACACCAAAGTGCCATTAAACACAGAGGGAGCACTGTTTGTAACCCAGTATGAGTATACTGGATATGTGTGCACAATCCTTATGTACATACTTAAGATCACTCTCCTTTTTCTTCCAGTCTGTCTTCAGATGCACCATTTGTTCAGTGTACAGTTTGCATCAGTGTTGTTTGTCTCTGACAGGTACACAAGCAGTACGAAGATATGGCTCTTTATTAGGTAGATGAAATTATTTTTAAGATAATAAAAAGATAATGAATCTAATGAATCTTTGTGTTCTGTGTTTTGAATTTTGTCTGAAACCCTGTTCTTAGAGTTTGAAATTCAGAGTCTCTGTATGGTTAAACTCAGTAGCAGTTGGAATACACTATTCATGTGAAAGTCTGGATGCTCCCATGTGATTCAAACTTGAACTTTGACACATGCGTTCACTAATACTGCTCTTATACCATGACCCTTAAGGCTAAGCTGTTGTGACCCTCTGGCAATCAATAACAAAAAAACAAAAAATGAATTCTCTTTATTGCCTGTATAAGATACTGAACACGACATCATATTGTCAGTAAAACCTTTGTGTCAAGTTTATTTTGGAGGGGGACCGCCCTCACAAATTACAGACACACACACTCACACGCATAGAAACGCATAGAGAACAGGACTAATTTCTAATGATACTGCAAAGTGCAACAAAAAATGGCACATTATATGTGGCAAGTGTGCCTCCACTTTTTCCTGGGACGCAAAAAAAAAAAACCCCGACAGGCCAAGATCTGCTCGCTTTAAACATGTGACTAAGGGAAACAACCTTCTTATCAATGCCATGTCAGGTGCACGTTGCAAAACCAGTCTTTTATGACTTAACTGGCAATAACTCCTACACCATCTATAATTAACATTAAAACTTTCCTCTTGACTTAAGTGTTAGATCGATTGTAAAATGAACATCACTTTCAAAATATCATTAATTTTGCTGTATATTGTAGTTACCGCCACAATGGAGCAGCTTCAAAATCACCTCTCTTAATTATAACGATATTTACGGACATGATCACGAACCGGGGCCTTAAAGTTACTCTAGTCCTGAAGTTATGCTCACAGACTCTGTGGAACCCAGCGGTTCGATGTTATGAGATAAGAGAGGAGGGTGCTTTCCGCTGGGATGTCATCGCATATCGAACTCGTGATACAGGTTAATAGTTACAATTTAGAATCGCTGCTGAGGTGCAGTTTTAGAAATTACTGTTTAGCCAGATTTTTATGACGAGTAGCCATGTGACTGTTCGACCAATCATATTTCTTAAACCTAGTCCGTTCAAGAGGAAGAGAATTTGAAGGGAAGGTATGAGTAGGACTCCTCTATAAGGAAGTTGCAGTAGTGTGTAAAGTCTGCAACAATGAATCTCTTGAAAGCGGTTTTACAATTATGTTTTGGTCTTTGTGTAGCCGTACAGGTGTGTAATGGAAGGTCCGTGCCTTGCAAGTATGCTCCTTGGCAGTGGTGTTCCACTAAAGAAATTGCAGTGGAGTGTGGGGTAAGTTTTTCGCTTTAAGTCGGATTTGAAGTACAAACTGAATATTTCATCCTTTTCGACCGATTTAACAGCGCATACATATCTTAGTCTTGTCGAAACGCGTTGTTTAAATACCTAAATTCTCTTTGTGTAATCGCTTTTTCATTATGCTGGATCAGTCTAAGATTTTCGTCAAACGTATCGCTTGAATGCAGCAGTGAAAATGATACCTAATACGCCTAAGGAAAAAAAGAAGTTGCAAAAAATCTGTGTGGTTGATCAAACGGTTTTATTGGGGAAGGGCAAAGACAAATTTTATAGGCTTTGTAACTGTGATGATTAATACAGTCTCAGTGGGCGATGAGGAAAACGGTTCTTCTTTTAAAAAAGCACAGTCCCAAGGGATCATATTTCCCCCGTCGTTAAATTTATCACTTACAAAAAAAAATTTCCTCCTGTATCTTCTAATAGGTTTTGGATACGTGCACTGGCCTGAATAGCACCAGGCAAAAGGTGGCTGACCGTGTAAATGTCGGTCTCTACTATGAGTCTCTGTGCCCTGGTTGTAGAATGTTTCTAACACAACAGCTCATCCCCACTCTCATCATGCTCGCTGATATCATGTCTGTTGACCTGGTCCCGTATGGAAATGCGGAGGTAGGTTCTCTATTTGTCTTTCAGCACTCAGTTCAGTTTCCAGTTACAATTCATGCAACACAGACAAACAGTTATATTTCCACCACTGCAGGAGATATTTAACAAAACCTACCAGTTTAGATGTCAACATGGGGAGGAGGAATGTCTAGGTAACATGATTGAGGTGAGACAATAAAGACTTCTTTTATTTTCAGTTTGGTTTGATTTTCAATTTGATGAGAAAAAAAATCTAGCTTGTGTTGTAGATCTCAGTGTACTTTTATAGCAAAATTGGTCTGCCAAGTACTGAAGCTTGGTAGAGGATTAATCACTGATCTTGCACAATTTATTGTTCCTCAGACATGCATGCTCAACATTCTGAGAGGTCGTTCTCTTCTGGTTATTAACTGCATGGAGTCTGCCCCTGATGTACTGAAGTCAGCCCAGCCTGTAAGTCTCATTCTGACTCTGTGTAAAATGATGCTCTGGGTTGTCACATTCTCAAATTTGTGGGGTAAAAAAAACAGTGGAACAGTTGTAAAAATGATTGTGGTTGTTATCACAAATGGATGTGAAAGACCAAGTTTTGTTTTGTTTTTTTTAAGTGTATCATTAAATAACTTGGATAGCATCTCAGTCATCTTTTCAATATGTTCTCTTGCCAGTGTTTTGAGATTTTCATTCAGGATACCAAGTGGGAGACAATCATGTCCTGTGTGAAGGGAGACCAAGGGATTAAACTTATGCATGAGAATGCACAGAGGACGAATGCTCTGCAGCCTCCCCATAAGTATGTGCCTTGGATTACCATCAATGGGGTAAGAGCAAAATTATTGTCCTCTTTTTCACTTTACACAGAGGTTGGTTACCTTGTTTTATTGTTGCTGACAATTGACTGAAATTACATTTATAGAACCACACAGACGACCTTCAGAACAAAGCCATGTCCTCCCTCTTCAACCTAGTATGTAGCTTGTACAAGGTAAGAGAATGATTTAACCTATTTCATACTATATCACCTGTAGGCTCAGTAGGTCAAAAAGAAGGACAACAAAAAGGATTGGTTGTTAATAATATGTCTGGTCTGCTGATTTCACTGGTTTTACTTTTGATGTAGGGGGAAAAGCCTGAAGCTTGCTCCCTTGCACTGAAGAAACCGGACATAGGTTACTGATAGAGAACAACGTCTACACTGTGCAACACTCTACTGCACAATCTCTTGATATGTCTTTCAAGTCTTGTGCTCACTTTTTATCTTGATTTTTAAATTTTATGTGATCTTGACCCTTTCAATTACACTCCAAAACCACCACAAGTTTCTTTTCAAGAACACTTAAATGGGCCTATGTAATTGACACATTACATTGTCACAATAGATTTTTTAAAAAACAATAAAATTGCACTGTTACAGCAGGTGTGCATGTATGGTTTTGCTTGGTTTGTCTCGATTGCTTTGTCTCATCTCTTGCTAGTGCTTCCTGAGTTAACAAGTCAATACACACACACAGTGTACACTTCTTTCCCTGGCTATGCGTACAAAACATAAGCCCACTGTATCAGAAATCCATGACATGGTGACACTAGCATGATATATTTTCAAAATATCATAATGTAAAGATCAGATGCACAGTGGGTATCTGTGTACGTCTGTATTTGACTTCAAAATCACAGTTGTGTCCACATAAAAGAGGAACTGAGAAACGGCTGGTTATTTTTTGAACAAAGACAAATGGAGGAATCTCTTTATGTACAATCTCTGCCTTATGACGTTATCATGAAAACTGACCCTCATAAGTATGTCAACAAAACAGCTTTCAGAAAATAACTAGATATGCACACAGTCGCGTAGACATTGCTCGCGTCAACCACTACAGGACGCCAGAGCATTTTGCGTAATATAAAGCAGCATTGATGTGTCTAAACAGCCGTACTACGTATACGCTTCGTCGGGGAGGCGCAGAGACTCCCCATTTCACAGTATTTACATAGAATGTAAGAAACGGATGTGACTATTTCTGTTCATTCAAGAAAGGTGGACGTTAAACAAATTTCACTACTTTCAAAAAATATTTGAAATAGAAAGGATTGTTTGCTCCATCTACACATTCCTTTCACTTATCTCACAACTGATTCGTGCACTGATTTATTCAGATGATTCTTTAATCTACAAACAGCAATCTATATAATGAATGAACCGATAATGCAGAGGACTAAATAACTAACAAGCAATTCAGGCATTTCATTTAATAGGCTAAATGTAGTGGCTTAATCAGCGGAAGCCATGATATCTCGACTAAGTCGAGAATTTCTTGTTCGTATTGCGGGCTCCTGGAAACCTTTTTTCAAAGGCAGGTTTCTCTTGTTCACAAATACCGTAAGCTGTGGGGGTATGCTCGCTGCGGGCGATTTCATTCAACAAACAAGAGAGCAAAGAAGGGCACCGGGGAGGACACGTGACTGGTATCGAACTGGTAAATAATCGCTCTAGTTGGCCATGGTATAGCCTGTACAAGCACTGTACCCCACGTATATGAATGAAGATAAAATATAACAGTCGGACACTATGTGTAATATTATGACAATATAATATGAGTAATATTGAAACAATTACAACTTCTCTAGGTTGCATGTTTGCAGTGGGGTGTTCAATGGGACCTGTCATGCACTACTGGTACTTGTGGCTTGACAAGTTCTTTGTTGGTAACGCTTTGCCCAGTGTGACCAAGAAAGTTCTTATTGATCAACTTGTTGCCTCGCCATCAATGGGAGCATGGTATTTTCTCGGTAAGACAATGAGTTCAACGGATTCCTCTTTTTTGTTGTTCTGTTAATGCACTGTTCCTCCTCATTGTACCATGAACAATATTTGGGGGAAAACAGCCCTGAGCATGTAAAATCTAAGCGCATTCACACGTCTCTTTGTGGGATGTCCTCTGTATGCTTAATTAGACCTGCTGCATGTCTGTCTAAATTTTAGGTATGGGAGTAACAGAGGGCCATTCTTTATCTGAGGGATGGACAGAGTTCAAAGGCAAATTCTGGGAATTCTATAAGGTATTTGCTCTGGCTTCGACACATACTAATTGGCCTTTTAAACATGCCGTGATAGACTTATAAAGGCTTACATCTCCTTATCTCTTTTATGTGTCAGACAGTGTAATTACTGCTTTAATTACTATCACGCTCTCTCTTCCATTAGGCAGACTGGTGTGTTTGGCCTGCAGCACAAATGATCAACTTCTATTTCCTGCCATCTAAGTTCCGTGTCCTCTATGTGAACATCGTCACCTTGGGATGGGACACCTACTTATCTTATTTAAAACATAGTAAGAATGACTCAAGTCTTTAGTAAAGTGGCATGTAAGAAATGTAACAGTCTGTTGACCTGCTTTGGTCTCAATTATTGCCTCATAATGTGAACTTGCATTTTCTGTATGTTACCTGTTGATGTTGTGTACCAGTCCTCTTTGGAGCTAGAGGAGGATAAGTTCTTTATAGAGTCATCTTTATTTTTGCTTACTTTAAAAGGGACCTGGCCTATGATTTCCTCAGTTACTGAGCTGTTCATGCTGTTACTTTGATTAGGGATGCAACCCAGAGTATACTGACCTTTGTCATAATTCTGATGTGATTAAAGTGTATTGTCTAGTCGAACCAGAGCTGTTTTACATGTCCAAAAGGTGTTTAAGCATATCTGTGATCTTGTTTAACACAACTTCAGAAAAGAAAAAAAAGACTGCACCATAAAGCTTTTAGTATAAAAGTCCTAAAAGCTGCCAGTCTCTCTTTTACATTTAAATGTAAACATTGTTTTACGTAAATGTAGCAGTCATTAAAGTGACAGTGAAATTATAGTAGTACTAATGAGGACTTTGAAGGGAGGAGACCACATACTGGGGAGCATTCTCTTCTGAAAGTTCTTGATCATCACAAATTGAATTACTTCTGTACTGTGTTAGCAACAGCTAAATTCATTCCACATAACCTTTGACTTGGCTCATCGTGCTGAGGAAAGACTTGGCTGAATCAGTCATGAATGTTAATATGTCTTATATTTTGAAAGATTTAGTCGTAAATAGTTGTTGTAAAGAGATGAAATGCATACATTTTTAATGAAATCGTGAATTTTTGAAGGGCTGTCATTGACTCTGATAAAGATGCTACTAGATAAACAATGCTATGACATTTCAGTGAAGTCAACTGTAAAGGCTCCATATCTAGTTCAATGAAATATTAATATTATTTTCCTTATGTTTTCCTTCATGAGGTCTGTGAGTTTTTCTTCTTAATTTTGCACGTAGGAAAAGTATGATTTATGTTTCACTCTTGATTCTCACTCCATATTGTTCTCTTTCAGGGGACCTTGTTGAGGGACATGTGGGGAATGATGAATAAAGACATGAAGAGCCAGACACAAAGGAATGCTTGATTGGCCATTGAAACATGGGAAACCGTACCATACATTGATACTAAAGTATTGCCAGTGTTAGATTATGAGGTTTGTTAAATACTTAAGTAAATCCTCATTGGCACAAGAGACTATCTGTGGAAATGTGTGATGTAAAATGACATTTGCCATACAGAAATGTTATGAAGATATTTTGTCTTGTATTATTTGGACAAGGACTTTTGTGCATTTGATGTTATTTTGTTAATTAACATACTGGGTATTTTAAGTTATGGTTTGTTATGGTTTCATCTTAGTGTTGCCATCTCTGTCACAGTTCCTCCATTTAAGTTTGACTTTGACTTAACTTTTTAATTTAATTTAATTTTATTTTATTTATTGATCTATTATGGGGATTGGATTTTTAATAAGAATTAGAACAGATTTTAATGGGCCTTTAAACAGACAATATAAAATAAATAAAATATGTATATTTACATATAGGCACATATATAGGATGATCAGATAAGTAAAAGCAATAAAGACAAATATGTTTAAAGGGGGTGTACATTTTCTAATGCTTCGATAACAGACGCGGCATATCGCACGTGGATAGCCTTTTCACCCTCGTGAAACTGGATGAGTGAGATCTTAAAGTGAGATTGACTGATGCTCCACAGTAGCGAACGTGTTCTACGTCAGTCCCTCATTTTTACGTGTTTGCACATTACTCTAGGTGGTATTAACCACAGACCAGTTAATACTGGTCATTTGTCTCGTTCAGCTGATAGTGATCAAACTGACGTTTCAGATTTGTTTTCAACACATTTAAACAGCGTTTTGTATTATTCAAACAAATTTTAACAACTGGTGACGAGGGAGGTTCTTTGTCAGAGACATATGGCTATGACCAATAAGTTAATTCAACGTTTTATTAACGTCTTAAGCGCGTTTGAATCGGCGATGAAATTTCACACCGCGAGGGCGGGAAAAACGTGCTGATCGCAAGCTACATAACACCTGTCTGTTTACGTGAAGACTGCGGGTGATTATTTCTTGAATTACGAGGAGAGAAGAAGACGCGTATTCAAACATCTTTGAAAGTTTTGTAAACTTGGCAGAATTTCATACCCAACAAGTCAACAAAATGAGGAAATGCTCCTCCTTGAAAAGTTTCTGGTCGTCGGAGGTGAGTCACTGTGGTTTTCCTTTTGTGCGTTATACCAAATGACATGTTACCATGTTACCATATTCAAATCTTTAACTGCAGAAAAGTGAAGTCTGTTCTCCTAATAAGGCCTTTGCAACAATAAGATCAACAGACATTGTTTATGGTGTCACAGATTCTAGCCTTGTATGTATAAGCATTGGACATCTTTTGTTTGTTTGTTTTTTTTAATTTATACATATTTTAAGAGTATATATATATACTCTTAAAATATGTATTTATAATTTGTCATGGTCACAGTTTGCGTGATGAGATGAAATTGTGAGTCTTGGCACTCAGGTGTGCTTAGCTAGTTTCATGTTGGTCACATTTTTAAAAAGAGGAGTATGTTGTTTGTTCCTCTCCTTGATTCTCATCAGCGATTCATTATCAGGCAAGATCAGTATAGTTCACAATGACAGAGCGAACTGGATGGTATGACTACAGATGGTGGAAAATTTTGCCTCAGTATGTTGGGGTCACTTGTTTTTTCCACCCCACTGTTGACAAAGAGAGAATGTTAAAAAGTCACTGTATTTATACAACAGGAAAATGTGGAAAGGAGGGACAGGTGCCTGAATTGAAATGAACCTGAGAAGAAGCTGAACAAAGAGTTTAACCTTTTCATTTTGTTCATGATTTTCTTTTATTGTGAAAGAAGGGAAATATATACACTTGTTAATTCTCCCCACCATGAAATGTTTTATTTACAGCCTAAACAAGACAGCGCTTTGACTCAGCCGTGTCTTTGTTATTAAGGCCAGTTGGATCGAAACATTGTCCTGTTTAATGTACAAATAAAACTTTCAATGATTTAAGGCATTAATCAGACACAGGCCCAAAGTTCTTTTGGATATATGTATTATCTTCTCCCAAAAATTTTTATTTCATTCTGATTCAAAGCAGATTGACTCTTCACCACCTACTCTTACCCCTGGTTTGAAGGTAAAATTTGCACAACCTATTGGACAGTGTCAGTATTGGACATTGACCCTATAGGTGGCCATTGTTGGAGTTTGTCTTCCCTTCTAATCACCATATATTGCATATTACTACTGAAACATGTAATATCCTGTTTGTAAATATTCAGTGCTACTGTTCTGTTGATAAAGAGGTTAGATAAGACAAGCCACAACAGCTTTTGTAGGCTTGTCTTGTCTAAGCTTACTTTAGGTTTTTTTTTTTAAATGACACAGTTGTTAAATTCATTTACTCCAGATATTTAATGCTTTAACTCTGTAGGCTTCTCTCAGTAATCAGTTATCTTTCTTACCAGCTGCTTGAAATTGCTACTGTAGTTAATCTAATCAACCGCTTCACTGGATGTGGTATCTTTTCTGTCTGTCCAGCGGAAGTGGGATTCTGAGAAGCAGTGCTTGCTGGAGCAACCACTCATACCCAGCGAAAAGTGCACTGTAAAAAGATCTTTCTCAGGGATCCTGCAGCTCCCCTGTCTGCCCTGTCGATACTCCGCTCAAGAAGGCTGGCTATGCAGGCAACCAGTCAAAGCAACCTTCTGCACTGAAGAAGTCAAAGGGTTGGAAAAAATAGCAGACTGTCTGACGAATACCTGGTAGGCCTTCTTGTAAAAAAAAAGAATGAAAGAAAAAAGGAAATACATCAGAAAACTCACTGCAAAAAAAAAAAAGGCAAATTCTGAAATAGTTACAGTTGAACTTCCTGAATATCAGAAATGATGTTTAAACTTCCTGAAAACTAGTACTGCTACAGAAATATTTCAGTTTCTTAGTTCTGTCTTGAAAATAACAACGTAACCTCTTATGTTAATTTAAATTTGTTTCCATTGTGAGTGGCCATGCTGTGTGTAAAGGAAACTAATTCAGATTGCATGAGTATGTGACATCATCATGCATGGGTGGCTCTCTTGATTGATTTTTTTTCCTCAGTGTTGCAAACATTGAGCTACAGTAATACTTCAAATATTGGGGAACATTTCCTTCAAGTCTGTCCTTTTAACATTACCTCTCCATTCTTCTTACATCCCCCATAAAATACTTAAGGACATGGAATATATGATGTTCCTTAGTTCAACTGTGTTTCTTTAGCTGTGACCTTAATGCCTTAGTTCATGTTAAGTCAGCATTACAATTGTAGTGTGTTTAACGAGATTATCATCTTGTGGTGGTAAGAACGAAGACAGTCCAGTTTTTAGGACCTGATTTCATCTCTCAGACCTGTTCCTGGAATGTGTTTAAAGGTTATATGAACACTTGAGTTCATCTTTAGGTAGATCTAAAACTTTTTGACTTTTATCCTGTTCTTTAAAAACAAGCTCTGATTTATATTACTGTTGAATTGTCAGTACAACGGCAGATGAAATAAGATCATTTCCCATTCCAGTTTGGACAAAGATGGTAGCAATAAAAACAACAACAACAATAATAATAACGAGACGAAAAAGAAGAGGAGGAAGAAAAAGAACGGGGAACGGGGGGCAGCAGTGGCCTAATGGCTAGAGAAGTGGGCTTGTGACCAGAGGCTGCAGAGCTTAAATTCACTACTCACTGTTCACAGTGTGTGTGTGTGTGTATGCGATTAAAGAGAGGTGATTTAAAACATGCATTTCAGACAATTTATCATTCCAAAAGACAGAAGATGTAAGTGTTCAGGAAAAATTCTTGTTCATGTTTGGGACAGCAGATGGAGCCAGATGATACAGTAGTTGTAACTGTTGCCAGTAACTGTGATCTCAAGTTTCCCCATTCAAGTGAGATCTGAGAAATAAGAAGTTACTTTGTCTTTTAAGTGCATGACCCACTGCTGTCTGTACAAGAGAGTAAATTAAGAATAGACAAACTCCTCAAACCATAAAAAGGTAAAATCATGCATTTCACCAATGGTTATTCTATTTGATCATTTGGGGTTTTGTAAACAATGTATTGCTCATGTTGTATATCATAAATTCTGTTCCCCCAATTTGGACTTGCCAATGTCCTGTGCTATTGTAAACCCCTAACATGGTACAACCCTCGTGTCAGTGTAGAAGACTGAAGACGCAGGTGAAACATGCAAAACCAGGCACTATTTCTTTTCACATGCCCAGTTTACAGACATCTCCATGAAGATGTAGCATGTGTGGAGTCCCAGTTTATCTCCCCTTGATTCAACTGCAACTTTACAAGTCCCGCATAGATGCTATTAGTCACTGAGGTACAATGATGGGAAGTGTACATTGTCTGCTTACCCTCCCAGAACACTGTCAATGCTTAGCACCCAGCCCAGCTAGAGACTCACTGAGATTCGAACTCACAACGTTGTGCACTTTCATTTATAGCTGCACCACCTGAGCACCTCATGGAATCTAATTTAATACAAGTGACTTTGTTAAAACTGGCATTGCTTTTGAAATATGAACACATTATGAATCAAGTGAATTAAATACAAGACATTTTTGTATGCACGTAGCGTAGATTAAGCCCGGGTTTCCACCTGCTTCTGTGCCTCACAAATATTGTATTTTTCCTGGGGTAGATGGAAAAAAATTAGTTGTTGGCGATGGGATGCCTTGTGTGTGTGTGCGCGCGCTTTTCCAACAACCTACAACATTCTCATGACTGGAATAGTCATCATAAGAATTCCCATGTGAAGGGGAACATCCACTATATACTTGTAGGAGCACAGCTTAGTACATATAGAATCTTCGTTGTCAAGGTGAAGTATGTTATTTCACAAATAATATGAATCTGGACTTTTGAGGTTTTGTGTGTGTGTGTATTGTTGTGTGTGTATTTGTGTGTTTAGAGGTCTCAACCTTTTAGCCCCTTGATAAAGCCTACAGGGCAGCATTTCAAGTTAGTGATAGAGAACCATCGTGACACTGCCCCTGCTCTTTTTGGACTTTATCTGTCTTTTCTTTTTATAGTTAGGGCTCTTCATGTGACTTATACTGGTGAACCTAGAGCATGTGAAAAACAAACTGATTTCTCTGAGGAAATTTTTAACTTCACAATTGTTCAGCTCTGGTTGTTGGACTGTTTTCCTGGTGGGGAAATGTGTGATTTTTACATGGTGAGACATTGGGTCAGAGCAGCATATCGTAGCAGTTTTAAGTGGTCAAGCACACTGAAAAAATCCTCTTCATTGAGGAGGTGGGGCCACTGAGGCTGTTCTGTTATAGTGTGCGCTCATTGTAAATCAGACAACCATATTTAGTCTGTGGGAGGGAAGGCCTCCAAGTTATGTAAACAAAGTCAGTTCACGAGGGATGTATTCCACTGCCGTGATGGCTGGGTCCATTAACTGGGATTGTGATCTTTGAAGCAAGATAAGAGTTTTCAGTCGTAGCAAAGTGTTGGGGATATTGCTCTGTTCTCGAAGAATGATTGAACTTCCCACTTAACATATGTTGTCTGGATAAACATTGCGACATACAAGTTGCGAGCACACCTTGAGGGAAGACAAGACACTGAAACTTTCTGTCAGAGGTTGACACGTGTCAAGACGCAAGAACTCCATGATCATGAGTGAGGTACTGTCTGAGAGTTCAGAGGAGGAGAAACCCACAAGTTATAGACTCTCCCACATCAAACTGAATACTAAGACCAAGGGAGGTTCTCCTGGTGGATCTCCTAAGATGTCTCCGCGGGATTCTCCACGCAGCTCTCCACGTAACTCCCCCCTGCTCTTTCGTAAACTCATGATGAACCGGAGCATCACCCTACAGAGGCGCTTTACCTTGGCACACACACCCAGGTAGTGTCCACTTTTGACAGGACTCATTGACTACAGCATGTTTCCAGACATCTGAAATTCTTCTAACTTTTAACCAAAATTAGCTTAAACTGGAAGCTATTGTTAGAGATCCGAGGAAAACAGGCAGAGTTTCTAAGGATTCCTGCGACACTACTAGCTACGTCATAACGTATCACAAGGCAAATTTTGAAGTTAATAAGACGTTTGCCCTGCTTTAAAGGTGATTCAAAGTTTGAATCAGTGGTTACATATCAAGCTAACAATTGTATTTGAGGAGGTGGTTTGTGTGCTGTGTTGCAAGCATAAATGACTCTCTTTGTCTTAAGAGAGAGTGATCTCTAACATCTTCTAGCCTGAGGTGTTCTTTGCCTGTTCAACTCATCAACATTGAAATGTACCCTGGTCTTACTTTTTCCTCTTAGAGATGTTGATTCTGTGAGTAGAACCCTGTGTAACATTTGGAAGTCTTAAGCAGCCTTTTTAGGAGTAGTCACTTCCTGTTTATTAAACCTCTTGAGAACTTCAGGTCTCTCCTTCTTCATTCTGCAGTGCTCAGAAAGTGAGCATCTCAGCATTTCCAACTTGTTCTGATACTGAAGTTTCTCTCTGTCTCAAGCTGTGGGAACCAGCCTACTCTTTCAAAGATCAAGCCACAGTTGTAAAATGTTTAGAGATGTCCAATGTCCAGTGGACCAGCAGTTAAGTTCATGCCAAATTCTTTTGATAATGTGCTTATAATAGACTACAGTGAAATATACAGGTTTCAATTCAGGTACAGTTTTATCTTATCAGTGAGTAAATAAAAGCAATAGATAAAACAGTAAATCATGCGTAATCTTTGCACCCTAAAGGAAAGATATGAGTTCAATAATCTGGTCACAGGTCTATTAAGTCTACTGTAAGTTGAATACTACTATGATTGCTGTTTTCTCTGTGAGGTTTCAGAATTATATAAGGACTTTGAAACAAGCCTTTAAGCTGTGCAAGTTTGTGTGTTAATTTAAACAATAGCTTTATCCTGACTCAGCATTCACCCCCAGTATCTGGCCTAGGCAGAAGAGGGCATAATTTTATGAAGCATAGCTTTAGGGACATAGTCCTTTGATCTTGCCTAAGCTTTGAGTCATGCAGCTGTATATCAGATGTGTTTGCATAATGTATGAAGAGAACGTCTGCTCAACAGGTCCTGATCTATTCATTGCAATGTTAAAACATGTGCAAGTTAAGGTCTGACCCCCAAAAGCAGCTGAAATGAGAAAATATCTATAAATATCTAAATATCTATCTATGAACAAACCAAAAACTGATCCTGAGTGCGTTCAATGGTTCCTGTCTCCAAACAAAGCATGTTGAAATCTGTTGAGTCTGTTGATGTGTATGCATGCAATGCGTATCTGTGGAGTGGTAAATCACCCACCGACAAATACACCCAGGCTGCCTATGAAAAATGAAATAGAGAGCAATGTGAATATTCTGGGGGTTGCTGGGTTGGCCTGAAACATTGTTTTAAGAGAGAAGTGTTGCCATGTTATGGAGTTCTATTGATTTAAAACATGTCTTGTGATATAACTTAGAGATTGCCAGGTTCTTCCACTGAGATGAATAAAAAACTAAAGTTGTTTATAAGTTAATATATCTGCGAGACAGCTATTGCTGGGGTGAAGACTTAGAGGGCCTTTTAAAAAACAGTTCACACAAAGCATGTCACCGGGGCCGTGAGGTAAATTTGACAGTCTATCTGGTTTCTTTCAGGCTAGCACATCTAATGGAAATTTAAGCTTGGGCTGTCTATTTTACACTGTAAATATTGGAAGTCCACACAGGACATCTTGAGAGGGTCTGAACTTTTGAAGAGTAGAGGGTTTCTTTCGGGACAGAATGTTGAAGATTTTGAGCAAATAAAATGAAACAGACTGTTGAAAATGAATAATAGCAGGATGGTCAGGGAAGTGAAAGAATTAAACAAATCATATCTCTTTCAGAAAAATGTCCACAGAGAGAAAGTAAATCAGAGCAAGAGAAATTATTTTGTCTTTAGTGTCATCATAGATTAATCCTTTTTTTTTTTCCCTTCATCAAAAGTTACAGGAGAATAGTTTTGGTGGAGAGCTGTATTTGATCCTTTGTTTAAAGTCAGAACATAAAGTTTTGTAACTGGCCTGTTCAAAAGTAATTTGATGTCTGTATTTTTATGACAAATATTTTTAAATAAGAATCTCTTATGATTTTATCAGGGGAGCCTCTGTATGGTGCTCTGCTTACATGACAAAAGTGCTTATATCAGTAATGTCATGTGATATTTATCTACCCTGCTTTTTGACAAAACTATTTTGATAGTCTCACCCTTTTTTTGTTGTGCAGACGTAATGCACTTTGCTGTCTCAGTTGCTAAAGTTTGTGTGCCGACTATTAAGTGAGCTGACTAGTGTGGCTGTCAGCTTGGCTTGGGTCTTTCAGGGTTGTTTTTACAGTCATGTGCTAATGTGCCTCTGGAGAATGTTTACATCAAAGAGCAGCAGCAGTTTCCATTATTGTATTGCTTCTCATTTGACCCATATTAACAACACACACCATGGCTCTTCTGCTGCACTCCTTTTCAGAGAGGTCTGACATCATCTTTATTACTCATTAGGTATGTGTCCAGTGGTAATTAGTTTTACTGTTTGGTAAAATGAAATGCCATGGGTTTATTTTACTCTGCAGCCTGTGCAGTAGACTGAAGAATGACTTTTTGAGTCTTGTATTGCTTGCAGTGCAGTTGAAGTTCTCTCCACTAGAGGGAGAAAATGAACTTAAATGAATTTGTTTGGTTATTTATTTATTTATTTATTTATTTATTTTTTAATTTACTTTGGATTACTTGTTGCATGGAAAGTATCTGGTGATTCTGTGCTCTTCTGAAGCTTTGGGCACTGTTGTCAGGGTTGCTGCAGCCCCTGTTTTTATTTCTCGTTCTAACTTCTGTTTGATGTTCTCATGTAAATTCATTGATTTTTTATGGATCTGGCTCTATACACTTTTACATCTCTGGTTACTGTTCTCTGACCTAATGACATTTATTGCTGGAAAAGAAACAGTTACACAGATATTCATCCTGCAATTTTAAAAGAAATGTGTTACACTCCATAAAGGGATTTCTGTAGTCTCCTGTATGTAACTGGATTGTGCGGGATATTTAGATGTAGAGAATGTGTTAAATTCTTTGGTGGTATATGCTCCCTCCCACCAAGTCCCTCCCCCTATCTATTGGATGTGACAACATACAGCGTCATTATTTAGCTGGCAGCGGAGACCAGTTGCTGCCTCATTTGGAAGCAGGTCAATTGTTGTACTGAGTTTTTATGGCAAAAGGAACATCAAGCAGAGAGGCATGTGGACGCAGCAGGGGTTTGGGCACAGCTTGAGGAATGGTTACCCCATCTGTGTCTGCACTGGACCTCTTCAAATCCCTCACATTCGAACCATCTAACTGCTCAAAGTTCTGCCACTCTGTCTGTTTGCCTGTATCTCTGTCTGCCCGCCTGTTTGTCTCTCTCTCTCTCTCTCTCTCTCTCTCTGTCAGGACACAATTTATTGTTTTTGGCTAGATTTTAGTGTGCTTTTTCTGGATTCAGAGAAAAAATGATGGAGGTTGATGGGACAGCATTCTCCAAGGAGCACCTGATGGGATTATGAGACTCTTCCCTCTATAATGTTTTTCCTCCACTACTGGAGCTCCACTTTTCCTGCACAGGATAAGTTTGTCAAGTATTTCTTTGAAAAAATAGTTGCACTCCTGTTCTGGTGTGAGGGATTTTAAATAGTCTTTCAACTTTTTGCTTTTGGCACCCAATTTGGTGGGATTAGGATTTTTTTCCCCTTCACGCGTTACTGGGAAGTTTGAGTTTTACATTTCCTATTTAGGAATGTGATTAAGTTAAAAGAGTATCTTGCCAACTTGGTGGTCAGGAGCCAAGAAAAACGAGCTCAGAATTTCCTACTGATGCTGTCTTGCTCCTGATATTAGCTGCACTTTTGAGATGGTTTTGACACTTTATCTCAGTCACTAAAATGATTTGCTGGCTCGCTAAGGTCAAGATAAGTATGTTGTCAGTATTGAAACCAAATGATGTAGTTCTTTATCAAGTGTCACTCTTCCCAGCTCTTGGGGTTATTGATGCTGTTCAGTTTGTCGTGATCAACTTGTCCAAAAACTGTCCATGATTGGAAAGGGCACCTAAGCTTGAATTTCTGAATCCAAACTATTGCGTCATCAACCTCTCCAGTCACTTTATGTCAATATATTAGTTTGATCCAATTCAGCGACTGAGCATATAACAATATTTTATTATTAAACGTGTTGTAGAAGCAAAAACACTGCAATAGTTTCCGTAGTAAATGGAGGCACTGCCAAAAACTGGACTTGAGGTCCCAGCTTGGACATAATGAGGATCGGGGACAAACAAGAGAAACCTATAGAGTTGGCACACTCCATTTTGCTGGGTCCTCTCTTTCTGAAGGAAGAAACACTCTGATTTTAACCGGTACGTTTATAAGGAAGAGCGAGCAAGTTCCACGATGAACAAAGATCCTCGCTTCCCCAGGAAGACTATGCAGGTCAACTACTCAACCAGGAGACATTCATGTATCGGGTAGGTATAACTTACCATGCTCACAGGTTTTCATGTGAATGCCAAACTGTGAAATTTCTATTTTGAATGATTTTGTTTTGTTAATTATTACCTATTTTTTAGTACGTTTCTACATTTATCTACCCTCTTAGACTCCCCTGTAAAATGAAATGGTGAATGTTACAGACTGAGCTCATTGCTAGTGATTTACTTTACTGCGTTCAGCATTGGTTAAAATCTCTTATCTAAAAGTTATTTTGAATTTGTTTGTTTTTTTGTTTCGGCACCCATTGTGCTGGTATGAGGACTGATAGCAACTGTGAATTATTACTGGCGGGGAAGCTATGACATAGAATCTTAACTTCAAGTGGACTGTAGTTGTATTTTATTTCTCATTTTGTGTGTAAGATGAAGGCTTCTGACGAAGTTACCAGGTGCTTTTAACTACTGCACAATGCATCTATGTGCAATCAGGGACATCCACTGGTGCTCCACTGCCATTACAGGACTGACTGGACGGAGGAATTAGTCGTGATATTTCCTGCTTCTCTGTTGTGCATAAACGAGTAGCAAAGTTATAATGTCTTGAACAAGTAATCTAAAAGAGTGGTAGAGAACAGAGAGTGGCTGTAGCATTGGGTGTTATTTGTTTTTTTTTTGTGTGTGTGTGTGTTGTGTTGCTGTATCTGAAGTCTGGACTGCCTGAGGCCAGCAGAGATGGAGAATCGATGACACAGCCAGTGTCCGTTGATGTGCCCCCGTGGGGCTGTTGGGAAGCAGCCAGGCAGAGTCACGATGATCAGACACGCCACGATTGCATTTGAAGATAGAGCCACACTGTGGTCACACAAAAACCCCAACAGTCCCAAAGCCCAAATCACACAAACACCTATTTACAGTTTTGAAAGTGGAGCTCGACTGTGGTAGAACTGAGAAAAAAAAAAAAAGAAACATGATAGTCTAGGAATTTGCTTACATCTCAGCAATTACGAAATGAAAAAACTGTAGAAACACCATTCGTTCGATGTTCAAAAGTATAAATTGAAAAACTTTTAAAATGATATCGTTCATTCCTTGTGATGCGCTGTTTCTCCTTAGACAATTACTATTCATACAAAGATAGTGATTTCTAAATTTTTCGGTGCTTAAAAGTAAAATAAGTTAAGAATAACATAAGCAGCGTTAGGCCATGTTGCAGAAAGGCCTTTTTTTTTGCTATACAACCTTTAATTTAAATAACATACACTGTTTAAGCAGGGTTTTTGTCTGCAGTGATCTTATCAACTACTCAAATCTAAGTCAAACACCTCCTTAAAAAAGAAGTAGATTCATTTCTTGACACACAGTCACTCTTCAATCTACACTTCTCTAAGGGACCTGTCACTACTCCGCACAACACATCACTACGTAACATGGCAGACAAGGGTACCCTTTCACTCCTAGACGCAACACTGTTACCCCACCACCATGTCCACAAAGCTGAGACAAAGCTGTGACTTGTTCTCCAGATGTTGATCACCACAATGGCAGCCCAGAGCAGAGAACGCTCAGTATGAAGAGAGCTGCCTGTGCAATGTGACGCATCTCTCTCTCTCTCTCTCTCTCTCTCCTCATTCACCTCTGGTCGGAGCAGCCCAGGACTGGTAACAGAGAGGATAGGCCCACTGTGACATGCTGTAACTTGTGGAGGCCTATGGAGAAAACATAAAACAGTGTCAATCTCTAATCTAATCTCTAATCTAAAGTAATGTGTCGCTGAATGTTGTTATCAACTAGAGTAATGCAAGGGTCATTCTGTTATCCCTGCTATTGGAATTGTTGTGATTTTCCGGGTTCATCTGAATTCTTACAGAGTCAGTTATTACAGAGGAAGACAAGATTAGCAAAAAATGTCATGCAGCAAACACAAAAGAGCTAGTCTGCTGAGTGGAAGACAGAGGATTTTGCCTCTGTGTTTTAGTTTTTTCAGGCATTTCAGCCTACTGAACTGAAAGGGTTCCACCAAATGTGCACGGATAGGTCCGCTGAGGCCCATAATCAGTTAGGGAGAAAACAGGACTTTGCTGTAAAACTGCAAACTGAGAAAGAGGGGGAGAAAGGAGTCAAATGAGGTAACCCAACTACAGGACAACAGTGTCAGTGTCCAGTGGTCCCAAAAATATCCCCCCTGAGCCCAGAATAGTCGATAGCCCTCTGATGCTGCGGCTGGAGTTGCTTTGTGCGTCAGCGCAGTGCTCCATATTTTCAGCATGACTGCTTTCCCCAATCACCCCAAGAGCACATTGATCTGCTGGACTCTCTCAGTGCTAACTGTTCCACTGCCAAACTGTCTGCTTTGTTTCTGGGGTCCAATATAAAACAGAAAGCATGCAAAACATGAATGATTGAATGATGCCGCATCATAATTCTTGTGTTTCATTTGGAAATATTCGCTGTTTCATTGGGGTTGAGGGACCTCTGGTGGCTGGATGGCGGTTTGGATGGTGCCTTTCACATAGAACAGTGCTGTAAATCTTGAACACTTTCTTTTTTCTTTTGCTGTTGGAACCTTATAAAGGTAAATGTTAGTGTGTGTTTTGCATCATGAGGACAACATTTTGCTTAATGTTCTATAAATTAGAAACAAGAAGCCTGTTGTTGGAAATTAGGAGTAAATTTTACTCTCGGGATGGAAAAGACAACCCCTCTGAACCAGTAGGGGGTGCAAGAGTATTGTCCATAGGGCAGTGTTGTGTATGTAGTTAATGTAGAATCTAGTTTTCATTCACTCATGAACTGGAATAAGAGTAAATTATTACGTATCACTCTCTAAAATTCATCATAGAAAAGGCTTATTCAACAAAATACCAGAAATCTGGGCCTCATTGAGATATATTTGCTTCCTCAGATATGCATCCTCAGAACATTATCCAGTACATAGACACAAAACATTCTTCACTTATAGACTTCAAGAATTCTGCCTTGGACTGAAACAAACACCAGCATGAATTTTGGGATGTACACTGACTTTTTTGGATTGCCGTTCCTCACAGAACACGTTTAATTCATCGGTGTTACCCGTCCTCTGGCAGAGCTTCTCATTTACTGGACTGTGAAGTGAAGGTTTTGTCTGTTAGCCCTGTTGGCCATGTATGACATAGCCATGGCATTAGCCATGTCTGACGTGGTCCTGAGTCATTCTGTTGGCACACTGTGCCAGACCACTGTGGACTATTCCATACTGACAGGTGGCTACAGTTACGCCAGCTCCTTCTGAACCTAACATGGACTTTCTTATTTCACATTTGCAAAGGACCTGGACAGAGTGCTTTAATTCAATGTTTTGTTTAACTGTTCTAAGTGAAAAGGTGTGAGGTGTGTGTGTGTGTGTGTGTGTGTGTGTGTGTGTGTGTGTGTGTGCGTGCGCGCGTGCGTGTCTCTGGATGTGTGTGTGTGTGAGTGAGTGCGTGCGTGTGTTTCTGTGTCTGTGTATGTGTATATGTGTTAGAACATTTACTGTGTAAATACTCTTGAGCCATTGTCTAAAAGACATTTGCCAGACCTAAAAAACTTCAGCCTGTTTGTCCTCAGGACCTGACTAATCTCCAGCGGAGTGACGTAAGGGTTGAACTGTATGAGTACACTCTGGTTTAGTGTATGAAAAGAGGAGAACACTCTTCACTGTGAAACAAGAGCACTGCTAACAGCGTGGACATATGATTTTGACCTTAAGGTACTTTTTCCCTTACTGTAATTAGTTCTACAGTCAGGCTCAGGAGACTCAACCAAGAACTGGTATCTAATCTATCTTTCTGTGAAAAGGATTATAATGCTCCCATTTCCATGAACATCCTTACATACCCCCACATCTTCCTTAGTCAAAGTAAAGGCTGTTTGTGACCCATACTGATTTGTAACCCTCTTACTGTATGCAGAATGCTTAAGGTCAGGGAAGTGAATAAAGGGGGAAGGGTAAGAAGGGTAAGGTAAGATAACCGAATAAGCGAATTTCAAAAAATCTGGTTTTCAATTAACTTATTTATTCAGGTGTCGTGCGTAGTTTGCATGCAAGTTGTGTTACGTGCAAGATGTAATACGTCTTTGTTTCTGTTTTTTCCAGGGCCCTTTCAAGGTATTTCAATTGAGTGTACAGTAAACTGTCATGGAGTGTTTTATGTATGACCTTCCCATATTTTCTCCTGTGAGACAACAGAGCGGCGTGCAGAAATGCATATCCCCATGTTTCCTTCCAGTGAAGGACTTTTGACTGAATTATGTCTATTGCCTCCCCATTATCTGACTCAAATGAAACCGTTCAGTGTTTTACAGTATAATTCAGGCTGCTTATGAATATGCCCGGGATCATTTATATTAGACTGGATTATGACTCATATAGAAACAGTGCTCACTGGGAGGTCCATAAAAGGAGATTTTTCAGTTTAAGATCCTCATCAATTCATATCATGATGTTATCCAACTCATCTGCATGGAACAACAAAAATGTCTTGGCAGATGCAGGAGTAGTAGTAATATATCAGTTCTCCTTATCAGAGCCTTTCCTTAATCTAATAGATAGACAGGGCCAAGCTTTGTTTTGGTGTTAACATAGAAGTGTCTTGGAGAGTCACATTTCTGAATGTCTTAATGTGGTCAGTAATAACACAGAATTTCTTACTGTTTGCTTTATAGATCTTATCATTCTCTTAGCATTTCCTGCACTTGGAATGTATTCTACTTTGAATGTAATGGTAATATGCATTACATCAATACTTTATTTTAGACTATAGAAGGTTTTTATGCTCTCTCTATATATATTTGCATTTATTACAGATCATAACATAAAACAGTTGTGAGAAAACCCGGCAACAAAATAAAGAGAGAGACCTTTACTTGTGTCTTAGGCCTTAATACCATTGAAAGACAGTGGTTTGTGTGTTATTCCAGTCATTCGGTTGTGCCAAGAGATGTACTGGTTCCCAAATAAGCCAAATTAGTTATAACTGTGATGAGGTAAGGCCAGAAATGATCTGTTGGTAGACACATGGTCCGTTTTTAAGATTCAATAAGTCTTAAAAAAGGGAATGCTAGTTCAGTTTAGGTGGGTTAAGGGAACCTCTGAGGACAGCTGGGTACTCAACAGAAAGAGCACACTCCAAGCTCATTTGACTTCACACATAAACACACACAAACACACCCACACACATGTGTGTGTGCTGGTTTTGATTTCACAGGATTTTTCTCTGTACTTGTCTAAATGCAACTGTATCGCCTCAGCAACCGAATTTACCAAATGTCTTAACAAATCAACTCAAGACACTACAGCAAAAGGGTTAATCGGAGAAGCTTAAAGAGGAGGCGGGAACTGTGCCGTCTTTAGTCCCACCCTCTTTTTAAATTGTGACCTCACAGTTAGGCTGGTTCACCCCGTCTTGTAACAGTGGGCCAAAGTGTTTGAGCCGGAGTACGGAGCTCTCCTTTCTCTTTCACATGGGTTCAGCTCTCAGTGGGAGCGAGACTGGAGAAAGGCACTGAATTGCTCTTGCCCGAGGAGAAAACTTTATGGACTTAAACACGTTTGTGAGGTGTGTAATTGGATATCTGTGAGCACAAAATGAAGTGAAACTTGCAAGGAGGATGTGATTTATTATTATTATTCTTACTTATTTTTTTTATTTTTTCTTTTGGTTGGCGGGGTTTTACCTGTTACACGATCATGTACTATCACTTTCAGAGCTTTTTACGTGCCGTTGACGTCCTGAGAGATGTGTCACTCATGCACAGATTCGCGTATCCACGTCCAGCCTCATAGATATCATTCAGAAGATGAGAAGAAAACTGATAGACTATGGTTAAACATCACAGTGTATAGGATTTGTTTGCTTACCTTTTTGCAATTTTCTTGGTCATTGCATAGTCATGACTTAAGCGGCAATGAGGACCAACTTTGACCATCAAAGAAAGAAAAATGATGGGACATCTATGAGGCTAGTGGAGGTTGATCATCTGAGAAAAAAAAACCCATATCGCTGAAGACAAACGCATTCGAGAGACGAATAAAAAAAGGCAATAGTGAAAATGAGCGTGCCAACGAATTGTGGAATCTCTTTTCCCGCTGATCGGGCGCTCACTTTACGAAGCTGGAATATGTACGGATCACCCTGTGCAGTCAACAGGCCCATAGACATTGTACAGAAGCGCAGGCGGTAATGAATTCTTCTCCTTTATTTCATTCTCTACATGCATATCATTAAAGTGTTTGTTGTTTTTGGGGTTTTTTTTCATTAAAGGCAGACAAACCACCGGCAGTAGACGATGACATACTGCTGAAATATGCCTGTCTGGAGAATATCAGAATGTCATTTATGGGGCACTATTCTTTTTTTTTTTTTTTGTAGTTTTTTTTTTAAGCCAATGCTCTGTTGACTCTGAGGAGACAAGGTGGTGACGAGATACTGTCTCCTTGTCACCCTGTCTCCCCTGACTCGGCTACCTGGAAGGAGTGAAGGTCTTACCTCTATATAGACATACTGTTAAATGTCATTTCAATATTTAAATCTCTTGCACATTTGAAACAGTTTGATGTCTAAATACATTTTTTTTAGGTTAAATGTGGTGTAATTATAAAGGAATATAATGTAGGGACAATAAAGGAATCCAAAGAAAGGGTATGTCAGTTAGGTTCTCTTGGTAATTGTGTTGTACAAAATGTTCTCTCGTGACATGAACATGTGGCCCGCTATGCATTTATCGAAAAATTACTGATTTAATATTAAGACATCGTTGTATATTGATGCTCGTCAAGTACTCAGGTAACGTCCAGGGCTCCAGTGTGAACTTTTGCTCTGGATGTGTGCTGTGTTCATCAGATCAATGTTGCACTATATTTTTGTTTGTCTTTGTAGCACTCAAAGTTAAATATATTCCATAGATAGATTTATGTGGAGCAGTATAACCTTACTGTTTTTTTTTTTTGTTTTTTTGTATTGAAGAGACTGTAAGCCCAGCAGCCTCTTGGGGAAAGTGCAAGCTGTGTAGCATGTTGGTGGGTTTCTGGTTTTGTAAGAGCAGGGTGTGATTTATAGGGCACTGAGGACCTGGGCTTTTGGTCTGACACTATCACTCTGTGATTTAAACCCAGGCATGAGGCCTCTGTCCTCCCACTCTATCAGCAGGCCTGCGTGGGCTGAGAGAGATCCAGGGTGCTCCTTATGGACACACACACACACACACACACACACACACATACATATACAATCAGAAGTGTCAGTGGTGACTGGAGGTTCAAAGATAAAGACATGTATGTTTTGTTTATATTTCTTACTGCGATCTGTTTTCTCAGGCTATCGGCATATTTATCAGATAATAATACTGAACATTTGGGAGTAAGGGAGTTGGAAGAAAAATATAACTTGTCTGCAAGGCAAGATTATAACAAGGAAAATTCATGTAATGTTATATCCAAGCATAACTTCTCTGATGAATGGTAGTGTGAATGTTATATTCCAAAGAAAATCGCTTCATAAATATATAAACAAACAAAATTAAATAGTTCACAAATCCAGTGTACTTTGACTACACGGCATCGTATTTAAATAAAATGAGTTTAAAGAACACATTGTTAAAATTTTGCACATAGGTTTTTCCACTTCAAATTGTAATATTTCACCAATTCCACAATGGCTTCAAGAAGCATGTCCTTCTCTGTAAACTTCAAAGCACAGATCTTTGTAACAGATCTATCACAGAAACTGTTCATATTGGCAGGACTGATCGATTTTGTTAGAGCTCGACTGTACTCAAAACAATCCCTATGTCATGTTTTGTATATCAAGCTACATCATCATACACATCCTCTGATTCCTGTACATTGCTTTTTTATTGATACTAATTTACTCCAAAATGAAACAGATTATTCCAAAATGAATGGAATCTCTGTGGTTCCCTCTCAACAGGAACATTTTTTTGATCTGACTCTTTACTTTTTTTGTGTCACTTAGTGGATTTGTGAACTACTGTTAAAACACATTTTTTTTTTAGTTCTCTTGTTAAATAAAGGGAAAATGTGTCTAAATTGAGGCATTGCCATGTCTTACAGTTCATAACCGTAGGAGCGGCCCGAATGACAAAATTTATTTGGGTTAGATTTTATTCATAAAATCTTATAAAGGAACAGGCTGGAATAAAATTGTAATTTTGTAATATGTCTTTCGTCAACAAGCAACAAGCTCGTTCAACTAAAGCATCCGTAGAGTCCTGAAGTACTGTTAGCTTTTTTATCAACACACAACTTTACGTCAGATATTTACCATAGAGTCCACATATGTATAAGAAAAAAGAAAGGAAAAAAGTAAGTAAATGAAATTTATTAAAAACACAGAGGGAAACCAGTAAAATTTTGTTTTTCATTTACCTAATAGAGATGTGTCCTAAGAGATCATCCTCAGCCTAAAGAAAGAAAGTACTGTATTCCCAGTGCAAATTTATTTAAGTTCGAGACTTTTCCAATAAAAGGATCAATGGTAGAATTCTTTAGCGTGTACATAAAATCTACAAAACTACGTTTCTTGGCAATGTAATCATTTAAAACCTGTATGTGATGCCTCTCAAGCCCCGGATAAGATTTTAAACTCTCCATAGCGTTCCTTGGTCGGCATTATTTGTCTCATATTCCTCTATATTACACGGCTGATGTTGGCTGACTCCTGTAACATGGCCTAACAGAGGGTCACTGGCTTGGGGCACTTCTGTGCTGCTCTCTTGTTTTCTTATGAGTGCAAAATGATCCTGTAGGATAACAGACAAACTTCTCCGAATGAGGCTGCCCTCTGCGAGACCCTCCCCTGTTTGCACAGCACGGTTCAGGCCCAACACCATGACTCCAGCATGGAAAGTCTCCCGCGCCTCATTTACTCTGTTTGTACTGATGGCGTCCCATGATTTATGGCTCCATTGTCCGCTGATGATTTTTCCCTCAGCCGATACACTAAAAACTATCTCACACGGCGAAATTAAAACGTAATGTAAGTCTAATGGCTTGTCCCTAAAGGGAACATGGAGACCACTTTCCTCTCATTACAGAGGGAACTGGTGTTTTTTGTTTTTTTTTTTGTTGCTGTTGCTGAACCTACAAAAGTAATGATAACCATTAACCAATCATTAGCTGTACCATCATACACCTTTGGACGAGCCTTTAATGCGGGACACAAATTGGGTCAAAGGTTCCCCCCTGCCAGGCACAGTTTGTACCGATTCATGTGTCTGAGTTAAGTCTGAGTTAAAGAATGTGTTAAGTTCACCGTAAAGTTTGTTGATGTTCGTTTTTTTAAATATTCCAAGCGCACACTAGCGCTCATCGCACTCATTGGCGGATTTGGCCTTTTGTCCAATACTTTTTATTCCAGGCAAACTGAAGTGGAAATAACTGTGACGTAGTGCTGGCTGACTATCAGACATACTTTAAAATGTCAATCTGTACCTGAAACAAACTAAAGTTGATCCTGAGCCTCTATTAAATGGTCATTGGAAAGTCTAGATCCTAATGAACTCTGCTTCAACTACCTCTGAAATCTCCTTACAGCCTTAAATCCAAGTGTTCCTCATTCACTTGTTGGATTAAAAAAAAAAAAACAGCAGCACCCTTAGTTATAGAAACAATCAGGAACCTATGCTATTGCTCAAGTGTGTATGTTAGCTCCATAATTCACTTAATGATTAGAAGCTTCTTTAAACTGGTTTGTTAATGCTCTTATGTTAATGTGAGACATAAAAATAAAATGTGTTTTCATGTATGTAAAAAAAAAAAAAGAAAAAGAAAAAGAAAAAAAGAAAAAAAAATATGGGGGTGTATCACTAGTATTTAGGTAATAGCCCCCCCTTTCTCATACTCTCAGCTGATTCATTGAACTTTGCTTTTTAGTCACAGTATGTAAAAAAAAAAAAAACGAAGATCTGTTTTTACACTCCTGTATGTACGAAAGAGGTGATAACATCTTTAAATTTAGATTTGCTTTTCGAAACATATAATGAAGTGAGTTTCCACAGTTACCTTTTGACTACCATTTGGGGAGGGTGGGGTGTGGGTGGGGGTTGCGACCACTTTGATTAAAAACAATAGAGAATTATGGGACAAACAGCTGAAGCAGGAACTTTGTCCCAGTAGACTGGTTATTCAAGTATGAATGGGAGTGTTCGAGTGACAAGCTTTAATGAGCCAAACTCTGAAGACTCCACCTCTTCGACTTCTGCTGCACATTTAACAGCGCTGGATAAGTATTCTTTAACACAATCATAAATATATTTTCTTTGCCAGTCGGTGAAGAGAGACTGCAGGGTTTTCGCTCACAATAACAAAGACTAAACAGCACTTCATGGATCGCTGAAATTGTATATATCACTCATTACCAGCCTGTCTCCCACCTCGCTCAGATGTTTTGAATGAAGTAGTGAAAAGGTCTGAATGGTTGTTTGCTCTGTAAATATGAGGACTGTCTCTTAGAGGTTTGAAGGTGGGCCTGTCTGTGTGGAGGGCAGGCTTGTATTTCCCTGTAATATGCCTGGGTTAGGACTGACGCTGCACTGGTGTGTCATGACGCATGCACGGTGTCAGGTGTTGAGACACAGACGGCTGACATGCTACAAATCATGCTACTGAGGAGGGTTGTGTAACAGCTCTGTCTAGCTGAGACCAGGAGAGGTTATCTTTCCTTTTAAATAGATCATGTAGAGGTGTGAAAGGACAGTTTTTTTTCTTTTGATTCAAATCATTTCTTATGATAATACAGATATAGACAGTTCATGTTTACTATTAAGTTCTTGAATCGCAAAATGGCAGTGTTTCAATTTGTTCATTGTGTTGAGGGATTCCAGCATGTATTTCCTTCACTGATTTTGGACTCAAGAAGGCTTGTATGCTCGCGAGTAGTTAATTGTACCTGACTTTGATTATGTTAAACCACATATTGAGCTACTTTTAAACCACAGCAATCAAGGTCCTTTTATGATAAGTTTTCACATTGTTTGGTGACCCCCATGTTGCTATGGAATCGTGATATTCTTCTCTGATGTGCTGTTCTCTCTAAGGCCACAAGAGGCATCTCTGTAAAGGATTGTTTTCTCTCTAACAGTGCTGGATGCAAAGCAAACAACCTCAGTAAACCCATGTTTTGTAAAGTAAGAGAGATTAAGTGTACGCTAGAGATGACTGGGCTTGTATAGTACTTTTATTATCATTTCACCTCATTTATTTAGGCTGGATGAATGGAAAACAGTGTGTGGAAGCGTAGAGTAATCAAAACAGTGTAGTGAGGTCTTCCTGTTCTCTTCTGCTGTGACTGAGTTCAGCTTGTACTCTTCTTTACATGTGAAACCAATCTTTGATTCATAAATGGCTGTTGTGTTGTGTCATTTTACAATAACTGCACAACAGAGGGGTCAGATCTGTTAACCTGGCAATATGAATGATTCATTTTTATGAGTGATTCTTATTCCTACTTATTCTCTCCTTTGTGCCGTTGGGAGATTTTTTGCTTAAGTGTGAAACGCTGAATAAAAAAACAGATGTTGTTTGAAGATTTGGACATGTGGCCAGGCCTTTCAAACTGAACACACAGTTATTTCTGTTGTTGTTGTGCACAATAGTCCATAGATAATGGTGTCGGAGGTCTCACTTTGTTCAGTTTTCATACACTGACCAAAAATTACGAATGTAACGTCTATGGCCAGGTTCTTCATACATACAGAAAAACTGCCCATTCTAAAGTCCTTTTGTTCCTCCTGATCGTCATCTGTCATGATAGCTCTTGAATCACAACACGTTTAACGATTCTTTCAACTTCAATTAACCACTTCATAAACAGTCACCTGCACTGAAGCACACTGAAAAAGATTTTTGTCTGTATGAAGGGTCGGCGCTCTGTACAGACCGAGATGTTTTCTTGCACTCAGAGAGAACACTGTGCTATACTGCTGTGTCCACGTGAAATGAAGCAATCAAAACATCCCCCTTCTGTGCCTTTTTTTTTTTTTCTTTTTTTTTTTTTCTGAAGATCTCTAAAAATGGCTACTGGGAAATGTGAGGGTTGATGTTTCTATGGGCTAAAAATAGCCGAGCGTGAGCTTCAAATAGAATCCTGCATAAATGTTTTCTGAATGAGGGGAAGATTCCCAGCGCACTGCCTCACAGTGCCTGCACACTACCTGACTGGCTATTTTTAGACCTGCGAGAGAAGCGGCTATTTTTAGGAGCAGGGCACCACTGCCATTCTGCAGAGGCAGCTTCCCTCTCAAAGCGCCGTAGAAACAACCAGAGGAGATGCAGCATTAAGATGAGAGACGGCGGCAGAATAGAACTGGGAGCGACAGCACAAGCCCCCAGCACAGGTATTTTTAGACTCAAGCACCCAGTCACTACATTCGTTTGTATGTTCTGTCCCTTCTTGACCAGAATATACAGTAGTGTGACTATGAATGAAGAACCTTAATATGTGCATCTCAGTTATGTACAGATGGTGCCTTTTTTTTTTCGCTCTCTCTCTCTCTCTCTCTCTCTCTCTCTCACTCTCTTGTGTGCTGTCACATGAATGGAGAGGGTTTTCTATATTGGTTATATAATAGAGAGTAAGAAGAAAAAAACCTGTCTGTCTCGTCCTCACACAGCATCTCTGGAATATACGAACATTTAGAGATGGTGCCAGCAATCGTCTACCTTAGTGGATTCTCTGTTTTTGATATTAGAGTTAATAAAGATGGAAGTGATGGAAGAAAAAAAAGACTGAAACTAACGCAGACGTCTCGTGGGTTTGCTGGTACTGGAAACCGTTTAGTGCGTTTTGTCAGTAATTATGTGTTTATGGTGAAGTCCATGGAGTAACCGGTGGATTTAAAGGTTGAAATGAATGTACAGTATCTAGCTGTCACACATGAACTCCACCGCTTGTAACTGCCCAGTGTAATAACCCTTTCCTGTGCCACACTGCACTACATTGTAAGTCTGCACAGCAGGTGCGATATTGACTGTCAGCACCGGAGAGCAGCTGAATAAATTGCCTCCACTTGATGGTTTAGGTGTAGTATTTTTTGGTTGGTTCATTTTATTTGTCTTTTCAACCATTACGTCAGCCCTCTGAGTCTTGTTTCCCTGGCACTAAATCTCTTGACCTTCTCTTGGAATTCCCTAACATGTGTTGCACAACTATACAGCCAGTTTAAATAACATTATGAAGTGAACATTAACCTATGTGCATTGCAGTATTTATGTAAGTGAAACAAATCTGTATATAAAACACATTATCATCTATACTTGTGGTGATTTCTCATTTGTCACATTTTGTTCGTGTGCAATTTTCTTGCAGTCTCAGAATTAGAGTTAAAAATCTGAGGAGAGAATCAGTGTGTGTTCAGAAGTGACCCATGCTATGTTGACATTTTCTCAGTAGCCTGAATGACTGACATTTTAAACCAGTGCAAGGTGAAGCATGGAGAAATGATGAGAGGAGCAGTTGGTCCTGATGAAAAATGATTTGGCGTGATCTCAAATTATGCATGTTTGATTAGGACCTCTCTGTACCTGAAGAGCGAAGGCTATTTATAGCTTTCTCACATGCCTCCACGTCAATGAGGCAGGGCTATTTTTAAACCTGTGTCTCCCACATCTCCAACGACCTTGTAGTCCTCACACCGTTAGGCAGAGCTGCCCTGCATCTGTCTCACAGGAGCTCTTATCCAGCATAAGGAAACCACATCAAACTGTTCGTTCTGCAGACACGGACTGACACAGACATTTCGCAGTACGGCCGACCGGCATTGCTAAGTCACACGTATGGTGCTATGTCCTTTCCTCAGTTGTGAACAGATGTTTTGTCCAGCGTAAGAATTTTGTCTCTTAGCACTGCTCATGTCTTTTATGCTGTTCCATTCCTGAAATGATTGTATGGCATTAATGACTCACCACCACTAGCACAGTGCTAAAGGAGTTTCTGAGGGCTGTAAGGGAGGTTGATACAGGGCCATTGCTTACGTTTGGGCTGACGTAGGGGGAGAGAGTGTTGTCGTGCTATTAGTATGTATCTGTGTTTATCGTGAGGTCTTTGTGACCTCTGCCTGCTTTATCTTACAGATGAAGGGGGGCTTCAGTCATCGCCATTGTAACGTTGTATAAAAGCATTCCGAGTTTTTTTTTTTTTTTTAACAGAGAAATATATATATTAACCTTACCCCGAGGGACCCATCACAATGAGGCTACTGATTGAACTGCGTTGCTAATTTTTGCACTTTTTTTTCTGTTTGTCTTTAGTTTTGATGTGGAGAATGGACTTTCGGTGGGCCGCAGTCCTCTGGACTCCCAGGCCAGCCCGGGCTCAGGCCTCGTGCTGCAGGCCAATTTCCCCCACAGCCAGCGACGGGAGTCTTTCCTGTACCGCTCCGACTCTGACTTTGACCTGTCACCCAAAGCCATGTCCCGGAACTCCTCCACAGCCAGTGAATTGTGAGTGCTGCCATTGATATCTCCCTCTGTGACATCTAGCCTTCTTAATATCTCAGGAAATGTGGGGATATCTTCCCTAAAGGCCTTGATATGTCAAGGTCTGTTAAAACACAGGAAAGCAAAGTGCAGCATACAGGGCAGAAATTTGTTACAATAGATACATTTTAACGCCTTTATTTAACAGATATAAATGATATATGAATACAATTTCTATTCTTGACAGATGATATATTTTTTGTTGCTTTCTTTATCTCTTTTTGTGCGTATCATGCCCATTTTAGTCAGTGGGCCTTTTTCCCTTTAAGATGCTCGTTTCGTGTGTATCAGTCTTTATGCACCGAAATTTTGTATGTGTGAAAGACTCTTGGATAGAGATCTGAAGCAAACTGTTTCTTTGCTTTAAGTGTCTTGTTAATCAAGAGTGTAAATGTGTGTTTCACAATATATGTGACTCTTTCCAGATGGTTGATTATATCTGAAAAATGGCTCCCTAGAGCAATTTTATTAGAGTATTACATCAAATCATATTGCTATGTGGCTTTGGAAAATTCAAGGCTTCATTTAAAAAGTTCTTATTACCATGTCCAGCTGTTCTTTCAATCCAGGCATGCTTGCATGTCAGGTCTGCTTTGTAAGGATCACTTTAAGTTGGAAAAATGGGACACTTGTTTCTTTTTTTTTCGGAGTTTATTTTTCCAGTCTACGTCAAAGCTATTTTTCCCACATATAAACAGCTTAGTTTTTGATTAACCGGTTATGGGTCACCAACTATAACTTGTGTTTTCAAAGGGAAGAGAGTTTGAAGCATTGGGAAGTCAACTGGCTGACGCGGTGAGAAGAGATATTGAAAAATATTGGCTTTGTCCTCAAAGAGCCTACCCTACATTCCCCACTGGAGGTTTTGGGCTGACACCCTCCACCCCACCCCACCCCAACACCCCTTCCACCCCCAAATTACCAGTGACTAGAATGTGCCCAATCTAACTGAAGGCCTCTCCCGCGTTTCTTTAGGACTGTGTGTCACAGTGTCATTTCTCTGCAGCTGTCCCCTTTGTCTGCTACTGCTGTGTGCTATTTGCATGTGAAGTTTGCATGTCAGAATCAGTGAAACCCAGTTGAAAAGGCTTTAGACTATGAGTGTATTTAAACACAACCCCTTATTGGGCTTCTTTAACAGCTCCCGGCCCCTCTGTTTATGAAAACTACATGCTCGACTCAGCTTATCCAATCATTCTGAGCCATCAGTTTATGTTTTAAGTTGTGTATTCACTTGAACCTAAACGGCAGTTTACTCATACCAGACCTTTCCTATGCTCTAAGTTTTTATTTTATGTCAATTTTTATTTATATAAGTACTAATAGACAGTATGGTGCAGTGAGGAGTATGCTTCATATTTACAGATTCACCCTCTCATTCCCTGTCTCATAATTAACTCTAATTAGATGCTTATTTGCTTCTTGACTCTGAACCTTTTTAACTCTGGACCTGTATGAGAAAATCTTTTTTTTTTTTTTTCTGCCAAAACAATTTTTTTTTTTAATTTGCAATTTACTCTGTGTATGTTTCAGACATGGAGAAGACATGATTGTTACACCATTTGCACAGGTGAGTTTGTACATAACCCATCGTAACACTTGCAACAGTCTAAATACCTGTCACTTAAATTCCACAAAAATATCCAGCTAGACCAGTTTGGCTCTTTATTCTTCAAAACTGAAAGGCTTAATATTATCACAGTCATTTTTGTCAGCCTTGTATAGCCTTTGGCATTCGCAGGAAGAGCCCTTCCACACTGCACGCCCAACATTACATGGGATTTACGTCACCACCACACTCAGTTTACAAAATGGCTCAGAAATTCAATACCACATTTGTCGATACGGATGCTGACAGATGAGAAATCCAAATGGGTTTGGAAAATGGATACTCTTCATGTCCTCACCAAGGATTCATAAAGCCACAGAATCTCTGACACGCTTGACGTTTGAGAGGAAGGGGCATATTATAGGTTTAGCAAATCTATCTGTATGGAGTAACTAAATAGGAGGCATTATCAGGGCTAAGACAGAGGCCACAAGTGAAAGCTTAAGCTATATATCCTGACATTCTGCACTAATCCTTTTCATTATTGACACGCTCCATCCCTGTAGGTTCTTGCCAGTCTGAGGACAGTGAGGAGTAACTTCGCTGTTCTGACCCACCAGCAAGATCGCATGGCTACCAAGTAAATAATTTTTAAGCCATGATGTACAATGCTTCGTGTAAATACTCTCTAAATGATGGATGCATGAGAACGAGTCATGTGGTGACAAAACACTAAATTCCCACAGGAGATCCACTGGAAGCAACACGCCATCCATGGTCAAGACAAGCCTACCAGGTTAGTCCAAACAGAACCCCCCCCCCCCTCTCATCGGCGATAAACTCAGCTCTGTCACTTCCGTTCGGCTTCTGCATTCCGTCGTTTGGAAATGGCCATTCGGAATCGTAATTAAAAACATATTTCATTGAGATTCATGTCAGTAATCATCTAACTGAACGAAGGGTGAATTAAATTAAGATCTAAACTGGAAAAAAAAAAGAGCTGTCTTGTGAGATGTGTGTTGTGCTCAGCAGAGGAACCCTTCCAGAAGCTGGCTGTGGAGACACTGGAAGAGTTAGACTGGTGTCTAGAGCAGCTGGAAACTCTTAAGACACGGCACTCTGTCAGTGAGATGGCCTCCAACAAGGTAAACAGCTTTATTTTACAGGGATTTCATAAGTGACACACCTCGTCTTTGCATTATTTTTATGTCAACACAGAAGCACAAAAAAAAAAGCGACTGCCGTTTCAAACAAGAATACAATTTTAATGTTCCCTTTTTTTTTTTTTTTAATCGAAATGCTATTTTCTAACAGTCTGTGTACGTGTAAGCACTTAAACAGGGAAACATCAGCAACTGATGATATTTATAATAAGAACATACTGTTCTGACTTTTTTTTTTTTTTCAATGGAAGACTGACTTCCATTCTTGAATGGATGAGTTGCATTGAAGAGAGTGTCCCCCTTCCCCCTAGTATGTCGTGTGCAGAAAAATGTGAATGGGAGTGGAGTGGAAGATGAAGCTACATGGCCCTGTCCCCTCCCCCACTCTCTCTCTCTTACTAGGTTGGCAAGCTGGATTCATAGCCAGTTGGATAGTGTGATTAGCCCTCCCACACAGAAGCCACGTGCACCGTGGATGTACACCACACACACACTCGTGACTTCTCCCACCATCCCCTATACTTTGTCAATGATCCGTCACTGAGCTCATTCATACATTTTATATCAATGACATGTTTTTATAGCAATAATGATGATACATAGTATATGATATTATTATGAATAATTATGAAAAGCTAAATTTTTACATTGTTTTTTTTTTTTTTTGTATTGTAAGAAAGTCAGAATTTTGAATGACTACTCCTTTATTTTTGGTTGTGTTGGCATGGTGGACTGGACAGGTTCATTATGTCCCTCACTGTTTCATTCATATACATGCTGGCATTTGAACTTGATTCATTTGGACCATGCAAAGCTTTTACCTTTGTGTGATTCTGTTCATCTTTAAACTTGGTGCACATGCTGCAGCCCCAACCCCCTGCATCCTTCCTAGCCAGCCCCTGAATATGCTGTAGTGCTGTGAACCAATCAGCCGGCTCCCTTTGACCCAGCCTCTGTTGCAGTGCGCCGCTGATTGGCTGGAAAGCATCCTACATGTGGGCAGTTGGTAGGGAGCTACCTGCTGGGAGGGAGAGAGGGAGAGAGAAAGATAGGGGCTGGGCTAGGAGGAGTCTCCTGCCTGTGTTTACACATGAATCAGGCAGTGTACTGGAGAAGCAAGCAGGCAGAGAGAGTGTGTGTGTGAGACAGCGAGGCAGAGATGCAACCTTACTCCATCCAAACTGAGACACACACAGCCCTCTACAGGTGCTTCCTCTCCCCATGGCAGCTGGGGAAACTGGTGCAGGACTAAACAGTGCAGTTCCCAAATGGTCAGCACACGCTGCGTGGACTGTCAGGCTGCAGTCAAACTGGGGAGCTTGGACAGTCCGGACAGGAGCACGGAGCGTGTCCTTAGTATGTGCGCCGACTGGAGCAAAGCTCTTGTTCACTCTCTGTTGTTTTGCTCAAGCTTTATTTCGTGCTGAAATGCCAGAGGTCAATTATTTGTTCTCTGTATCGTGGACGTATATTCAGGTAAGAGGGTGTACATGACATGTATGTCGTGCTACTTAAATGCTGTTTTTGTGGCGGTGCAAGTTTTATGAATAGCTTGTTTGTGGATATACTGTTGTTATGGTCATACGTTTCTTGGTAAGGATACTGTAGCGTTGGTTTCGTCTAACGTAGGGGTACGGGGCATGAGGGAGCATGCTGTTTACGAGTGATGTGTGGATCATGTCTTGTGTGTGTGTGTGTGTGTATGTGTGAGTGAGAGAGAGGGAGAGCAATTGTGTGCATGTGTGCGTGTGTGTGTGCATGTGTGTGTGTGTGTGAGAGAGAGAAAGAGGGAGAGAGGGAAAGAGAGAGTGATTGCGTGCATGTGTGTGCGCGTGCGTGCGTGTGTGTGTGTTTTGATGGTGAGGGGGGTGGGGTGGTGAGTGTGACACCTGCAGTACTACTGTAGATTTTGATGTTTCAGTAGAAAGTGTTTCATTCTGAAATCTTGTGTATGATTACATAATAGCACTACTCAGATGAAACACACTCCTCTGGTGAGCACAGCCTGTAATCTCAGATGCCTGTGGCCGCTCTGAGTGAAGAGCTGACAGTGGATAGGGAACACATTTACTCTGTGCTCTCACATTACTGTTTCCTCTTTTTTCTCCGTCAGTTCATATGATAGCTAACACCATGTCCTTTTCTGTGTCATATCCACCACACTGTAATAGCGTTTTTCGTACAACAGCATTAAATTCACGTTTGAAAATCATTGACATGGGAAATGAAATGTCAAAACGCACAAATTCTGTTCAGCGAGTACATTACAAAACTTACATTTTCCCTTCTCTAATTCTATTGTGTTTTTTAAAAATACGTACATTACAAAGAAGTCTTAAAGTATGTTTATGGGCACCTGAGTGGTGCACTCATTTAGGGCACTGTCATAGAGTGCAGAAGTGCATCGTACTGCAGCCGTGCCACACTTGCAGACTTGTGCCGGAGGACCAGGGCAATGCGACTGGCCATGTTCTCTTGGGCATGTGTTTTGGCTAGGGTCACTCCCGCTCTTGCCACTTAGTGGTAGTCGCTGATGGTTAAGTTCCTGTGTAGTTGTAGGTGAAGTTTTGGGAAGAGTGCTCTTGGAAGAGGCTAAGATGACTTAACACTGTGGTGTGTATACTGTCTCTATATAAGTGACTGTTCTGTGAGGGGGACACCATGGGGAACTGGACATTCCAAGTTGAAGAAAAAGCATGAAGGTATCAGTCAGAAAAATAACGTATGTGTTCATTTCCTCCGTAGTTTAAAAGGATGCTGAATCGAGAGCTCACCCAGCTGTCAGAAGCAAGCAAATCAGGGAACCAGGTGTCAGAGTTTATCTCTAACACTTTCCTAGGTAAAGAGCCGTTACTGAAACACTCTTTTTAATTTTTTTTTTTTTTACCATATTATAGAATCTGTACGTAACCAAATATTCACTGTACTTCAACTTTTTAAAATGTATCCCATAGTTATTCACCAGTTGCACATATGCTTCTGAGTTAAACAGATGTTGACTCACTGAACTTAACAAAATCTCATCCTTTGTGTCTGTGTTACAGAGAAGCAACATGATATGGAGATCATGTCGCCACCAACCAAAGAGAAGGATAAGAAGAAGCGGCCAATGTCCCAGATAAGTGGCGTGAAGAAGCCCACCCACAACACCAGTGTAGTGCCATCCAGTATCCCGCGTTTTGGGGTCAGCACCGATCAGGAGGATCTGCTGGCTAAGGTGGGTTTTCCAACCTTTACAGAGGCCCTGTTTACGCATCAGATCTTCTCTGTACCTCTCCTTACATACCGACAATGCACCTCCGCCGGGCAGTCATGTGTTACATGCGTAAGTGTATACATACACGTTCGTAGGTTCTTACATGTTTTGGTTTCTTTCTTCAGGCTTTAGAGGATATTGACAAATGGGGCGTGGACATTTTCAAAATATCAGAATACTCTGGGAACAGACCATTGACGGTAACAATGTACACCATCTTCCAGGTAGGCATCACTGCCTTGCACATTACTACACTGTATATCCTATAGCGCAAATTTCTGCTCATATTTTGCCACACACACTGTCAATCCGCATACTCCGAAATAATGGTAGACCTCTGATTCTGTCTGCAGGAAAGAGACCTTCTGAAGTCCTTTAAGATCCCTGCAGACACGTTCATTACTTTCATGATGACTCTGGAGGAAAACTACCACTCAGATGTGGCGTACCACAACAACATCCACGCAGCTGACGTAGTCCAGTCCACCCACGTCCTCCTCTCTACGCCTGCATTAGAGGTACATTAGGCGCTGCTACCTTACCACAATGCGGTCATGTTGTCATTGGTTGTCATGTGGTGTAACTAGAGTTTAAGACGTTGCTTGTGGTGCTTTCTCTAGGCTGTATTCACTGACCTCGAAATCTTGGCCGCGCTGTTTGCTAGTGCCATACATGACGTGGATCATCCTGGAGTGTCAAACCAGTTTCTCATTAACACAAGTGAGTTTACACATCTGGATGAAGATTTCAACACGACGCTGGCATGTATAACAGTCAGGGTTGATAATGTATTATGTCAGTGAAGATTCATGACTACTTCTCTCCTTGTTTCCTCAGATTCTGAACTGGCCCTCATGTACAATGATGCCTCTGTGCTGGAAAACCACCATTTGGCTGTGGGCTTCAAACTGTTACAGGAGGAAAACTGTGACATATTCCAGAACCTGAGCAAGAAGCAGAGACAGTCTCTCCGAAAAATGGTCATTGACATGGTAAGGGAATAGAGGAAATGACTCATCATTTGCATTTCACTGAAATTTCGGAGATATTCATTTACATGATGTATTGTTGGTTGATCACAGGTCCTGGCCACCGATATGTCTAAACACATGAACCTGCTGGCGGATCTGAAAACCATGGTAGAAACCAAGAAGGTGACGAGTCTTGGTGTGCTGCTGCTGGACAACTACTCAGATCGCATCCAGGTCAGAGAGACTCTTTTGTTTCAATACAAATCTATATACATGTTCATATGACATTGAATTGTTAGCAACAAAGGAATTCAAATAAACACCTTAAATGTTACTTAAGAATAGATGTACCTCTCTACTTTAATGAAATTGCTAAATTCTTGTTAAATTGAACGGGTCAGGTTCTTCAGAACATGGTGCACTGTGCTGACTTAAGCAACCCAACTAAACCTCTGGAGTTGTACCGTCAATGGACCGACCGCATTATGGAGGAGTTTTTCACACAGGGTGATCGGGAGAGGGACAAGGGCATGGAGATCAGCCCCATGTGTGACAAACACAATGCCTCTATTGAAAAATCACAGGTCAGTTTTCAGTTTCAGTCATTTTCAGCTATGCAATCAAACTTCATTTAATGTACCATATCATATTAGCCCATGCTTCATCATAAATGGTCATGTGTAGATATGTTTGTGCATTTAGTATTTACTGCTACAGTTTTTTTTCTCCCTTTCTAAAGGTGGGTTTCATTGACTACATTGCGCATCCATTATGGGAGACCTGGGCAGACCTGGTTCACCCCGACGCTCAGATGATTCTCGACACACTGGAGGACAACCGCGAATGGTACCAGAGCATGATCCCACACAGTCCGTCCCCCACCCCGGAGGAAAAGGACAACGCTGCCGAGGTTTCGGGGGCCGTCGGCGGAGGTGCGACTTTGGCGTCGGGAGAAAAATTCCAGTTCGAATTGACCTTGGAGGAAGAAGGTGAGTCAGACGCCGAAAGTCCTGTGGATGAAGAATACATCGGCTCTGGGCAGGAATCCTCCAGGACCGATACGGAAGGACAACGCTCCCCATCTCACCACCTGCAGCATGCTCCCTCTGGCTTGGCCTCCAGTAGACCTGGCTGCAGGATGTTGTCCTTTGAACTGGGCAGTCCTTCAGACAGCGACGATGAGGACAGAGAACTCAAACAAGAAGGGAAAAATGTGTCGTGCCTGAGGCTGGGTACATAACACCAGTGGCTTTCTTTTTTTTTTTTTTTTTTTTGTTCTCGTTTTTATCGAGTTCTGTGACTCTTTTCCTTTACCTACACATCCCTTCTCCTTCCTGTATCTGGCTTCCTTTGACTGCATGGCATAGGAGAACGACAGAGCAGAATGATGAGGTGCTTCCAGGAAACCTGCACTTACACAGTCACCTTGCACTGGAGGGAGTTCCATAAGATATCCTATTTGATTTTTTTTTTTTTTCCCCCCGTCTGTGCAGGTGCCCTTTGTATTTTTGGCTTTATACTTACGCTGTCCATGCATAAAAAAAAATCAGCCTGTGAACCAGCCTCAACAAGATCTGTCAAGATGGAAAGGAAACATATTTCTGATCACTGTCTTCCCCAGACCACTTGTGATGTACGATTAGAATAATAATCACATTAATCTAAAGGATTTTATACCAGTCATCAGAATACTGACTGATACGTGGGAGTTATATGTGTTTTTTTTTTTTTAATCTGAAATTTACGTGCACTACAAGAAAATAACACAGCTGAGGGTATTTAAAATAGCTGTGCACCTGAATGAGAAGTAACACTATACTGACCTATACTGACATAACACAACCACCTCAGGATGTGAACAAAAGACTGCTTACATGTAGCAAACAGCTCTCCAGTACGTTTAGTAGCAGCTGTCTTCCTCACATTGCTGTAAGAGTTTATGGTGAATACCATGATTGTGATTTTTTTGAATATGTATCTGGCGCCACCTAGTGCTACATAGTGGAATTCATGCCATGATGCCTGAGCACCATACAACGCAACACATTACATTGCATGGACTGCGCTTTGCTGTCTGGAGATGGGTAACTAAAAGTTACTTAACTGAGACACACCCTTGTTTTTAAGACTGCTAGTATAATGTATGGTATTCTTATTATTTTTAATATTTATTGCTTAATTTTCTATTATAATGTTAAAGATAGGAGAGCTTCTGTCTTGGCACTGCTATGTGCTGTCTCTTTGCCATCATGTCCTGGTCTGTTTCCGTATGTAGCACTTAAGATGTTTATTCATTGCCAAAATCCACTCAATCAGAAAGGGCTGGAGCCAATTGTTACTAAAGGATGACTAAAGCGGTGCCATTAAAAGCAGGATAACCAGCATTTGTACATACCCTTTAATCCATGCTATCTGCTGTGTGGAAACCTGGACTGACACAGACTGTGTTAAACACCTGAGAACTGTTCAACATCCTTAAAAAAAAAAATCTTTGTTGTAACAGCGTGTGCGTGCGTATGTGTGTGCTTTTTCGTATGCGTTTTCAGATTTTAGTTCCTGTGCTGGTCACACTGCATATATTGAAACACATTTGACCATCTTTCCAGTTATACTGGTTGTAAAAAGTTAAGAGCAAGGTTATGAGAAAAAGGTTTTTTGTTTTTTTTTAGAGGTATCATAATTGTGAGACACATAGTTCATGCATAACTTAAATGGTCAAAAGCAGAACACCAAAGGCAGTTTTCTACACCAGACCTTTTTTCTCCTCTCCTTTTGGTGATAGATCGATATTCTGCTCTTCACAGGGACATAGCCAATGACAAAACAAGTGCCAAGCAAGCATGACAGATGCATACTGTAATTTCCATTTTGCCCCTGGCTAATTTCCATCAGTGACTGCAATGTTGCTAATACACCACTGAGCACCAGTCTGATTTTTAGTTTTATTCAAATTCAGTGACATAGCTGCTTCAAAGCTGTGGAACATTTGAGAATGAAAAGGTTTATTTACTCTACAGTTTCTTATATGAATCACTTTTGTCAAACTTTTAGTACAAATAGGTCTGTACCTAAAACTGATTGTAAAGCAAATACAGTTGACATTTTTTGTCACCATCAAGCTCAGTAAAAAAAAAAAAAAAGTTTTGTAAACTTGTTTTTAAGCTTTGTAAATGTCTTCATCATCTGCCATTTGTGTCTATTCTTTTTTAAAAGCAAAGTCTAACATCCTCTAATGGTGACAGATCTGTGTGTTCCTTTCAAATAGGGACTGATTTAAACCATTAGCCATGGATTTCACTGACTGTAGACATTTGCCTTTTAAGGCCAAATTTAATGTAAGACAAAATGGGCAGATATAAATTTCATCTGAGGCTCAGATTTGCTTTAAAACATTGTCACTGTTATGTTCTGGATTCCTCTGAAGTTTTGACAATCCCAACCAAACTGTTTACCACTACAGCTCTGTAACTTCTTTTACTGTCATTTGTTGTCCTGTTCTTAATGCCAATAAAGAGAAGAATCTCAGTTCTTTTGTGCTGAATATTGATTTGGGAATTGGAAAAAAAATCAGCGTTCTCTGACTACAGCATCACCAGATGTAACCTACTGGTAAAGATTTAGGGATATGCATACAGTAATGGTTAAAGTGAAAATAACCATCAGTCGTAGTACAAAATAGCACAGGGAAGTCACGAAAAATTTTACCATTAGTTATTTCCATTCAACGGCTCTGTACAAACATGTTTCACATGCAACTACCTGTTGGATACCTGCAGGATTTTGGTTCGGCATGAATGTCTTAACTTTAAGAATGTTTAGGATGGACCTTGATGTGAGCTGATATATTTTTAAAGTTCTGAATTTGTATTTAAACAATACTGCTTTGAGATTTTACCGGAGAAAATGTCAGTTACCCGAAGGGTGTGTGAGATTTGCGAACAAATATTCTGACGCACATGTAAATTCAATTTAAACAGCACGCAAAAAATGTTGAACAATGTATCTCTGACGCCGTGTTTACGCACGCATGGCACGTGTCTTAACACCTGCATATTGAACAAATATGCCTTAAAACCGGCAGATGATTTCCATTCGTTCTTGGAGATGTCACTCAGCGAGAGACCACAGTGAACCCGCCCTGCGTCTGACTGTCAATCAAGTGACGAAAGAGCTCCTGCAGGTGCTTAGACTGCAGCCACATCAGAACTGTTATAGAGATAAACCTTTCAACGGTAAGAACCATTTTAAAGACAATTACTTTATATAAGATCATTTGTGTGACAAGAGGTGGAGAGCACCCTTTCGTTATAAAACGGAGAGGAATAACCTTCACCTGACATAGGATGCTTCACAGACCTAATGTTAGCGTTTCACAAACATACGGTCGTTATGCTAGCTGTCCTTTCCCTTGGTAAATTTTTATTCATGATTTACCCTGAGATCGCTCTGATTAAAATGAGCGAAGCTAGTGTCATGAGCCCAGTGATTAACATTGAGGAAAATATTTGTCGCTACCTTGCAAATACCAAAGACGCACAACATTCAGCTCTTTAAATCGATGCTAGATCACTAATTTGAGCTCTTGGTATCCCACCGTGCTGGTTTAGAACACGTCAAACTGATTTTCGAACAAGGGACATACAGACGAGAGAGAGAATGGTCCTTTACGTCAATGAGAAGAAGCGATGGAAACTCCCTGGGCTATAGACCTCAGACAACTGGAGCATTTAACTACTGTATATTTCAGTTGAATACAGAGATAATTCTCGCGCAGGGCAACAGGGAGCACACCAGTTTATTCGCTCTGCGTTAATTGTTAGCTTAACCTCACGGTATGCTTCTCTTGCCTGGTGACAGTATTTCTGCCCTGGCTTGAGTATTGTGCAAATTGTTGTGGATGTTTTTGTTTCTTTGTTTTTGCGAGAACACTGGGGACGTGTGACATTTCAGAAACAATTTGAGAACAAGCAGTTTACGGTTGTTCTACTGTCAAGGAGATTAGCTACCCGCCCCCTCTTCATCCTGCAACGAATTAGCTAGAGGCTTTCTTGCCCGACTGTAACCAAGCTGTGGCATAGACATCGCCATGCTCTTAGAGTGTGCTGTTCATCCGCCCTAAAGCATATGGTTCAGCCAGCACAAGACCTTCGAAATCCCTGACGATGTAGGATATAGTCCTTCTACGGTGATAGCCTACTTCGAGCAATTTCCATTATCAAAATGTATGGAAATCAGATTTAACGGCCGAGTAAAAAGTCATAGTCTAAATTTAGAAGCTAATTCCAAAGCTGTTCCTGGCCTGTCCTACATGGATGGGCTGGACGAGTTTAATTGATCGGTATAAAACCTTGCAAGAAGCTTCATGTCTTAAGTTTACAGCTCTCGGTTCCGAATTCGTTACAATGTAATTAGCGCTCTACAGTCTAAGAAAACGAGGCGATTTAAGTGTATGGAAACAGGGAAGCCATTCAAAATGTGGAACCTATTTTCTCTTTATATGATCTAACAGTGTATCAGTGGTCAAAGTCAAACAGTTCTTGAGACAGGACAGTTCTTCCCAGACTGCTCTATCCTCAGTAGTTCATATTTACTTTCTTAATTCACTAGTTTGATCCACTGCTTGACATTTCTGTTCATGAGATGTCTTTGATGACTGAAATTTTTAATATTATTAGCCTAAATCTCATTGTGTACAAAATGTGTCTAAAAGCTCTTGAGTTTCAGACAGACAATGCGCCAAAGGGACAGTGTAAGCATAGGCATTCGGATGTTTTGTACTGACCTTGCTTTGCCCAAAAGGTACAAAAACTGTATGGAAACCACCGAGTGAATTACTCTGGGTTCTGCCCAGATACCAACAGTGAAGTAAGCGCTCTCCTGACCCCCATTTAACAAACCTTCTTCAACAGCATTGCATAGAAAATGACTGCTTTCATTCAGACTCTCATTCACTTTGGTTCTTACCTGCAGACTCCCCAGTGTTTGCACTTTCTTCAGACTACGTTGTACTTTGTGAACTATAAATCAAGACTTATTACTAGAAAGTCTAAAAGGTGTTGTTTCCTTTAAAGATGGCGTCGGCTACAGATTCACGTTATGGACAGAAGGACTCAGCAGAACAGAACTTTGACTACATGTTCAAGATCTTGATCATTGGAAATAGCAGTGTGGGAAAAACGAGTTTCCTGTTCCGCTATGCAGACGATTCCTTCACGCCAGCTTTCGTCAGTACTGTGGGCATTGACTTCAAAGTGAAGACAATTTACAGGAATGACAAGAGGATAAAACTCCAGATATGGGTGAGAAAACTGTTACAACTCTTATTATGCGACCAGCATTCTCAGCATATATGTGCAGTGCTTAGTCTTATGTTTGGGTTGCAGGGTTGCTCTGAAACTACATGTGCAGGGTGTTAAACTATTAGGAGTGCAGCCTGTATGACATCTGCACAGGTGCAAAAAGTCTCAGCAGTTACGAGTGAGAAGTATATGAGTCAGGATTGTTTGTGTATATCTGTGTTTCAGGACACAGCTGGTCAGGAGCGATACAGGACTATCACCACTGCTTACTACAGAGGAGCCATGGGGTTCATCCTCATGTATGACATCACGAACGAGGACTCTTTCAATGCTGTTCAGGACTGGTAAATTCACATTTAACGTTTTAGTTTATTAGCTTTGTTGTATACTATTGCTGAGAACACTGTGTTTTGAACCTGTGATCCCAGTAATGGAGATGACTAGTGTAGGCATCTCAAAGAATGCAACAGATCACAGTCTCCCCATCACCATGCTTTAGCAACTCTTAGTGTCCGTGGGGAACCTATGGAGTTGTAAGTGAATGTACAGGAAATAACTTGGGCGTCCACAGATGTCCTGTTTCCATGGAGACGTTTGTAAAACTGGATGGGTGAAAAGTAGCAGCCAGCTGACTGCTCATGTTCCAGAGGGAGCATATGCCAGTCTTTCCCATCCCAGACTGACAAAGGTGCTGTGCCATAGTAGAGATATGTGATAGTGCAGGGAATTGGTAACTCTACATTTGGAGTTGAAAAAAAAAAAAAAAAGAGAGAAAGGTAATTTGTTTTCCATTTCTACTATGACCGGGGATTGGGCAGCCTCTTTAACCTACACATTCAAATGTTCAGTTATGCCATAAAACTCAACCGTGAAATAAAATTCAGACTTAAACAAATGTAACTGAATGCGTGTTTCTAAACATGAAAAAAAACCCATTTTTGTTTAATAGTAAAATGTTTTACGTTTCTACATGCAGGTCCACGCAGATCAAGACGTATTCCTGGGACAATGCCCAGGTGCTGTTGGTGGGAAATAAATGTGATATGGAAGATGAGAGGGTCGTAGCTGCAGAGAGGGGAAGACAGCTGTCCGAGCAGTTGGGTGAGTTATGTCTCTCCTTACACCTTTTGTTTCTTACACCGTGTCGAGGATCATTTCAAATTTCTCTTTTGTCTGTCGTAGGATCTAAGCAACAGTTTTCTTTTTTCTTTAACACATCTCTGTTTTCTCTGTTAACAGTAGAATATTTCTGATGCAGGATTACTTTCAGTGTATTGGAATAGTATTAATAACTATTAGTAAATACGTAATACTAATACATATGAACAGATGCATATCTTGTTTCTCCAAAATCCCTCCAAAAGAAAACAATATTGTATGTAAATAACTGAATTTGTAAACGCTGTATTTACACAAATGGCATATGTAAAGCTTACTGACATCTGATGTAGGTTTTTGCTGACTTTAATCACTTCTGTTCAGGCTTTGAGTTCTTTGAAACTAGCGCTAAGGACAACATCAACGTGAGGCAGACATTTGAGCGGTTGGTGGATATCATCTGTGAGAAAATGTCAGAAAGTCTTGATGCTGACCCTGCTGTGACAGGAGCCAAACAAGGGCCACAGCTCTCAGATCAGCCTCAACGCAGCCACCAGGACTGTGCTTGCTAAAGGTTCCCTCATCAAAGTCTCAGATCCTACTGCCCTTGCAGTTTGGAGAGGAGGTCCACTGATTATGGGAAACATAAGATAGAGGGGTTTGTACAAGACTTGAGTGCAGTCTGTGAAAGACTTTTTGTGTGATCTCACATCTGAATGGATTTTTTTTTTTTGTCTGTCTTAAAAAAAACAGAGGCACAGTAACCTATACAAATGGACAGGCTAAGCCAATTAAAAGTAAATTTCACTTTTAACGATTTTTCTCAGACAGAAATCCCTTTTAGTGTTGGAGTAGGCTTTATGCTCGCAGTGACTCTGGTAGTTAGGAAATATTTTATAATCAGGCAGTAAACTATATTAATTCTGTTGAACAAAAGGTCCATCATTTTTGTATCTTGACAGCATCGTGATCTTACCTTATTACAATTTTATAGATGGGCGTTTGATGCATTTCACTGGCTGTGATAGTGGATAGCTATAAGATGCAACTGTCAGCCTGTATAGTTGGAAACAAACATGTGTGGTGGAGATGTGAGGAAGCCTTTTCAAGCATCTTGTAGTTTAGGTTTCACGCCTAGAGGAATTTGTCAAATCCATGTCTGTGAAGCTGTCTTAAGGTAAGGAGAAAAATCCATTTGTGAGGTGGCCAGTGTATTCCATCAACATCAGGTGAAACATGTCACTTTAACATGGCCGGTTTGACAGTCGTTGGCTCTTGCAGTGCTTATCAGCATGCATTGAAACACTTTTTTTTTCCCCCTCAACACAAAACAGTATGGTATTTTTAAAATTGCGGAAGGCTATTTTTTTTCGTAACTTTTTTGTGATACATGAGATGGGATTTAGATAGAATTATAAAAAGAACTTAAAAAGATAACTGTGATTTAGAAGAATTTATTGAATACTAAAATAACTTCTAATTTTAAAATAACCAAAAAAAGTATATTTAAAAACAAATTGTGTCTATACTACATAAAGGATGCATGTCATACTTTTTCCTCAAGTTTATTTCACCTGATTTGTGTGTATGTCTGCCTGGATGGATGAATGAATGTTTAGATGGAGAGATAAATCAAATAATTGTGCGGTTAAAGTACACTGTCACCATTTTCTCTCCAAATAGTTTACGCACACAAGGAACAACCAGTGAAGTCCAGCCAGGGCAAACTGTTACAAACATCAAACATCATTCAAAAATGCCATCCTGTGTTTACTTTTCATTTGCGGTGTCTTCTAGAAGAATCAAAGAAATATGTTTATTGTTGCTCTTATTCAAATGCTTGAGGAGCTGCTTATGTCTGGAAATGAAGTTTGCATGAATATGGTTTGTGATGTTAACACTAAAACTCACTTTTGATTCTCTCAGGCACAAATGAAACTGATAAATATATTTATAAAACGACAGTATTAGTGAACTATGTATTTATTTATTATGTATTTTATATTTTCACTTTTTGTTGGATGAATTTTTTGTTGTTAGAAATTGCAGCTGGTATAAATGGCACAATGCAGATATTAATAGAATTGAGACATTGTATATGAATCTAGACTTGGGCCTTAATGCAAACTTTCAAAGTCCGAGGGAAATGAACAGACCAAAATATTTTTCACTAGCTTTGTATTATTACCGTAATCATGTTATTGACCAAACTAACCTCACTAGCAGGTAGATGAGAAGACCTAGCCCTCATCTGATGCGCTCATTTTGTTTGAATCATTTAAATTGCAGATTTCCCTGTTGATTTGGCAGTTTGGATTTAGGCCTTTGTGCTCAGTCTTGCATTTGGGGTGAAATATACTGGTTCCATCAGTTCTACCAATACTATGTCCCAAATATAACAGAAAGACTGTAACTGGGGAAAACAGTAGGTGTTGGTATGTGTTGTTTCGTAATAAGTAGCAGCAAGTTGGCCAAGGCAGTTTCCTCTTGTTTCAATGCACCACTAATTAGCATTGTTGTAATTTATTGATGATATCTATTCAGACTATCACAATTATGCAAAAAAGCAAAAGGATTTTTTTAAGAGTAGCATAGCACCATAACAACGTACCTAATTTGAGGTGCTTTTCCTGTTTTTGTTTGTTTGTTTGTTTTTAATTTGTTTTTGTTTTTTTTTTGAGCTTCAATATGCATTTACAGAAGAATGACATTGACATGGTGAAATACTTTAGTTGCCATGACGCATCTCTAAATGTAATGTGTTGTTTGTAAAGTGTGTGACAGCTATAGGATGTCACTTGACCAAATTTCCTTGTTGCAGTATGAATTCTCTCCTTTTCCTCTCTTCCTATTTCTGTCTTCCTTTTTGTGCTCCTACAATTCTGCTATGTGACTAGTGCTGTAATACTATAATAAAAGTTTACAAAAAGGGGGAAAACAAACAAAACCTGTGTTCTAGACTGATGTAAAAGGGTTTTCCACCAAATTAAGCAATATGAATCAGAATGATTGTGTTCTGAACGTGTTAGTCAGGTGCATTCTGTGTGCTGATTTTAATAAATGCCCAGTTTGAAGATTGTTCTCCTTTCTGCCACTTGTTTCTTTGTTAATGTTTTAAAATCAGGGCAGTATAGTGCTTATGTGAAGATGTCATCGTGTTTGGTAAGTTCTCGTTCTGAAAAGCCATTCGGCTGTTTTTTGGCTATACCTCCCAAAATTGCAGTTATTCCTGAACACATATGATTATAATCCAGCTAACATTAAAAAAGTCAAATCTCATTTTTTTTTGAAAAGCAAATTTCGATAACCAGCCTTCCAATGGAATCTCACCTGGAGTCATCATTACAACTGTTGTTTAGCTGGGTATGTTAAGGTTCAGATTCAATAATTCACCTTCATGCTCAGTGGTGCACTACATTAGTTCTGGGTCTTTGTTCAGTTTCAGTTGGTGATGTCGTGTACAGTATTATCAGGAGGCTACTGACAGCTCTTCCGAAAGAACATGATTAGACTAATTTTACAGGCTCTGAAGTCATTCCATGACTACAGGACATTTAAGGCTGGAATTCTATTAGATAAGACTGCAATGTTTTATTTAATGCTGTCTACCACACATCTACACATATGACAGGAATGATAGTTATAGCACAAATGAGATTTGAAATATTTCCACCGCACATTGCACTAATGACTCATATTGCACTGTTCTCTACCCGAAGCCATTACCATCACTGTGTACATCACAACTGTCTATGCTGCTGCACTACTGTTGCTGTTACACATGCACTTTAAGACTGTCCCACTCAGGACTGTTCGCCCACTATACACTTTATCCCACTACACACTTTATCACCTACTCCATGTCTTATATTTATATTCTCAACACTGTACTGTACACTGTATTTATGCCCATGTGTGTATATATATATATATATATATATACCCCCCTTATAGTACCCCTATACTACCTACCTTATTGTTCTTATTGTTATTTAACTGTTTACACTTCGCAAGTTGAGCTGGCCCCGAGCTCAAGAATTTCATTGCTGATAATGATGTCTACGTTGTTATCTAGTAAATGACAATAAAACTTGAAACTTGAAACTTTTTTTAAATGATATCATTCACCCAGCTTGCTATTTTTTCATGTTTTTGATGAAATAATTAGAAGCATGTGAATTTGGTGATTTAGAGTGACATGCAACTTTTGTAGTTGCATTTTAGACCTGAAAACACGCTCTGTATGTGTATCCGAAGTATTCCCTTTTTGCAATTGAGTTGTGGGAATAGGTTGATTGATTTGAATTGTTACATTCAGCTATGTCTTTTGGCTTAATTTTTCATCTTAACATTAAAATACAAAAAATATACATGGTTTTCATACATCAGCCCCACACTGAAACCCTGGAATGCATGAGAATTGATTGCTTTGGCTTTTACTTCTGAGTGGAAAGACTGGGAATGCACCTACACACATACAGGTGAGCTCTAAAACAAAGGACAATTGACAATTGAGGAAATGAGGGGCAAATTAACTTATTGTCTTATGGTACCACATGTCATCAGAGTATGGTTTTGTGTTTATTAAAATTTACCTCACCTTTCTGTGGTTGAGTGAATAATGAAAATAGCAAAGTGGATTGCTCTTAGGGTTAAACTTTCCAGAACAAATTAAAATGTGCAGTAAAATCACCTATACCTTTCTCACAGTAGTAAACTTAGAAGTGAACTTTACGAGTTGTCTTTTGATGCATATCAAGTCAACGTTTTATCTGTCATTTTATGTTGAAGATTTCCTTCTTTTCCTCTCCTATATTTAGGGCCCAAGCTCCGGAGGTGCTGCGCCTCTGGTGTCCACTAGAGGGCACATGCACCGGAGATGCAAGGCCCTGTTGTTTTTGTAAAGATTACTCTGTTTGGGTCTTTTTGGGCCTTTTTTGAGGTGGTTCCCATGGGCGAAAACTCACGAAATTTGGTACACACATCAGTGCTTTTGACAATTACTCAGGGACAGAGGTTTGGCCCTGGATGTGGTCGGGGGACTCCATAGTTCCCCCACATGACATTGAGTCTCAGGCCTGGCATCTACATGCACCAAATTTTGTAGGCATGTGGGTCTCCCCAACATGAACAAATTTGCAGTTACATTGTATTAGCCATGCCCAACAGGAGGGTTAGTAAAAAACAAACTTTTTTAACTGTAGTGTTATGTCAGTTCGGTAATATCTCGTCAGAGGTGTGAGGGCCTGCCATTGCCGTTTGCGGCTGTATTCAAACATTGTTATCAACTATCCTGAAACTTTCTGATATTTTCAGAGAGACATGACGATATAAAATAAATTGGACCAAATCAGTTGTTCTTCCATTAGATGCAGCTGCCAAAACATTTACCTGTTTATATCCTTATTTACTCATCTCTTACATACCTTGGTATAAGGGTTTGCTCATGACTCCAAAGGCTAATTCAGGAAAATGTTTTGAGCACGAAGAAGAAAATTATGACTGACCTCCAGAGATGAGGCTCTCTCTGTGTTTCCTTAGAAGGCAGGGTTACAACTGTCAAAATGAATAGTTTGAATAGTGTTCTCCATATCACAGTTCATTTAGGGGGAGGTAGGGGAGGTATACAAGAATCAAACTAACCACACTATAAAGAAGCAAACTTATTTGTGGTCCAGCTGTCCCAAATTTAAAACTTTTACAAGCTGTGCTTTTCAAATTAGACCACTGCATGTTCAGAAAGGCCAGGAATCTGAGGTCCCCAGGCGGGTTATAGAGACAACACTTGTAAAAGCACACAGACTGAAGGATTTATTATATACAGGCATTGGGTACAGAAACTGTGATTTATGACATGGGAGAATTATTTCTAACTCTCTGGATGTAAGGAAAAAAAAGCAGAAAAAAGGATAAATAAAATACCTAAATGGCATCAAACATCTCTGCTATGGAATAACTACTTATTTCAGTCAGGTAGAAAACCACTTACTTTTCCCCTGTAATTCTCCAGAGGGTTGTTAACTTTCAGCAATGTCTTTGGCAAAACAGGACTGTTTGATCCAAGACACTGAGGAGGAATGTGATTTGCCATGTACCTCATGCTTTCTGTCCTTGAAGCTAAGATCAGCAGTTAAGGTATATGGGATACTCAGTGCTACACCTTTGCCTAAACAGTCTATGGAAGAGTGAATTAATCCTAAACAATGCTCTTGTGGGGCTCTAATACACATATACAACTCTTTAACTGAGTGGTCAAACAGGATGCTGGCAGTGGAGAAGGCACGGGACAGGGAACTTTATCCTGAGTGTGGAAATAGATTGGGGAACTGTGTGGACAAACTTGAGCACTACCTGTAAAAAGCCTTGTCAGGATCATGCCCCGGGCACCACAATGAATTTATTAACACTACTGCTATTACTATTGTTAATACTAATAGCAATAACAATAACAGTCATCATCATCATCATCATCATCATCATTGTTACCATCATCAATTAGATTAAAAACAATGATTTGATTAATCTGTTTATTTAATTGAATTAAGAATATTAATTCTGTTTTACAGAGGTTCTGTTTGTAATGAATGTCTACTTGTTTGTTGTGTTTTGTGTTTTGTTTTTCGAAATGAGAAATGTTAATCACAAGAAGTTAACCTTTAAATCCTAATGACTAGATGCAAATTTAATCGTCTTTACACAATCATTGTCATCATTTGTATGGCCAGAGAAACCCTAATCAATGATAATCCTCTTCTGCATGTCTCCATCAGAGTAATGCTGAGTCAATATGCCTCTCATTACACGGTTCCAGTTCATGACATCAGTAAATTAACATGTGTTCTGTTTGAAATAATAAGAGACATTATTAATATTTATTATTATTTTCAACTTGCATTAATACAATGAGAAAATGATTAATCGAAATGATGATGTTGTATGAATGAAAAGAAATTTAATGTTAATTCTCAAATGATAAACAGATAAGTTTCACACTGTCTCACAAAACCTGACACATTTATACATACATAGAGAGAGAGAGAGAGAGAGAGAGAGAGAGAGAGAGAGAGAGAGAAAGTCCATCAGAATTCTGGGGAAAGGGAGTATTTGGCTGTGACAATACAATAACAACAACAGCAACAATGAAAAATATATATATATACACACACATACACACACACACACACACACACACACACACACAAATCATGAATGTGATCAGTGATATGCTGAGATTTTGAAACAAGTCCAAAACAAAACATTTCCTAAATTTTGTTCATGTTGATTGCTCAAGTAACTTAAGGTAAAAAGTCTTACACACACTATTCATAAAAGTATTTTAGTGGTGTTGTGCCAGTGTGATATTTAGACTTATAAGAAACTATGGATTTAACTACACTGTGTAAACAGTGTATTTACAATGTAATCGATTTGTATATACAATGTATTGGATCAATTTGTATGAATAGTTTGTATAAGTAATGTACATACCCCAAAGTTCATGTAATCAGTTTGAATGAGATGTTATCAGTTAATTTATTTATTTGTTCATAGCGATATCTCTAATTTTACAGTACATCTAAGTCAATATCTAAACTTTTTTGTTGGATAGAAGATGCTTGACCAGCAATAAATCAATGAAGACATGTGCTTTGTCCACATGGTGGCAGGGAGGATGCATGACAAAAAAAAACAGAATAACTCTCTACTACTCTGTGTTAAAAATGAGTAAACTCCATTCAGGGATTTGATTACACAAACAAAACCATATTCCATTCAAAATCAACTTGAAACTTCGGAGCACATTGATATGTTGATCAATAGAACCTCAAGTGCAGCAAATACATATGATGATTCGACTGGTTGCTGGTCGTCTTGTGGTGAGCTATATATGAGGCATACATTTATAGTGGCACATATATAAACTGAAAGTTTGTCGCTACATCAGTATGTGACTATATAATTCTGCTTTGTGGTATAGCTGCCTCGATGATGATCATAAGCCATAAGTTATCCATAGAGGGATAATTGAAATGCTGTCTGATCCCCCAGGCAGTGGCCTCCATATGCAAACATTATTTGGACATCCATTAGGGGGCTGATTCAGTTACTGCGGGGGTATGATCCAGAACCGGTGCACTTTGCCTCAAAGTAACTGATCTGTGTACGTGATCAAAACACTTGCTGGTTGGGTCAAATGATGTCCCTGTTCCACCATGCTGATCCATGATATCAGGCAATCTGACAAAAGTCTTCCTGAAAACAGTTATGCTGCTGCTAGACAGCTGAGGTTGTTCAGTCGTTTCACATTTTGACACAACTCTAGTACACTACACACATGTTTTGACAATGTAACAAATTATTATGAATTTTTTTGTTAATAAAGTAATTTTGTTAATAAAGACTTTAAAAATAAAACCGATAAAGACTAAAAATAAAAATGGTAATGATTTTAAGTCTTCAGAGTTCAACTAAAATGTTGAAACTCAAATTGTTAGACTTGGAAAGTCCCATATATCTGAAACACAGTCACACACGTACAGTTTGATACGGACTGGCCTGCACCCCCACTGTTTGGCCCAGTGTCTGCGTGCAATGACAAACGTGAATGTTTCAGAAAGTTCTGTATGATTTTACTTGAAAGGAGAATGCTCTGCAAATCTCTTTTTACAAACAGCAAATCAAATCATCTGAATCACTTTCATCTGTTTTTCACCGTGGTCTTTGAGGTCCCAAAGATGACGTCTTTCTTTCGCTCATCATGTCATTTAGATGCAATTCAATAAGGGACAATGTGTCTCTGTGGATGTGTGCAGCTTAGCATGTTCTCCAGACAGGTGTGCATGTGATCATTTGAGTTCTGTTTTTGTGTACTCCTATGACAACGAGCTCCATCCTTTACTCATTTTCATAACCAATAAGAGGAAGAGCTGAGAAGAAGACGTTTGTAAAATGAATTTGTTTATTTGTAAAATTTATCTGTTTTTACTGCTTTATTTGTTTATACTAATTTATATACCCATATATAAATTATAGTCAGAAGGTATATGCTGAACTTCCTCGGAAATTTAACGTTTTGAAATTATTATATGTCCAACATTCAAATAATCAGTTGTATGTGAACAGTTTCTAAAGCATTAATGAAGCTCTTAAGCTGCCTTTGGGCATGTATTTGTACTGAGCTGAGTCCAGTCTGAAATACATATGTGAAAGAGAAAATGTGGTTAACTGGCCAGGACTGTTATTCTGGGCATATCCAGATGATACATGATAGCACTGGAGTATTTCTGTCTTTTCTCATAACTGTGGCTTGAGTGCTGGTTATAATTTCCGCCGAGATAAAAACACATGTAATAGTTAACACACAGCCCTCTTAACTGCAGTCCCACATGATGGGAACAGCAAAGAATCCAAGAGGGAATTTGTAGAACCATATATGATTTAATATTACGTGACATGGTCATGGTGTCTTTTAGGGCAGAGCCACACAGACAGAAACATTACAATGGGATGATAAAGTTATGAGGCACATAATACAAATGTACGTATATTTAATGGACAAACAGAGGAACAACCAAGATATGTAGGCCTAGCACAAATCACATGACATATATAACACTATATTTGTCTCATATATATCAATAAGCCCTTTGGTAACAAGTTGATCATTCGAAAATGTCTACTTGAAAATGTATAACTTATCAAAAAGGGTGGGTTTCCTTGAATTTAGGCGATCTGTCGTTGATATATCCATCGTGTCTGAGGTAACTGTTTTCCCCTTAGGCCAGGCCCTTCACAAACCTTGCCGAAGAGTTCATGGCATTCAGGATGTTTTTCTCGTATTTGATTCATATCAGTTGACATCATCTGAAGGAAAGGCTAGAGGTGACCTTGTCTGACTCTTGTACCAAACGTCTGTGACTATATACACAAACAGGTCCAGCTCACATCAGGGAAATGAGGTAAAAACATGTCTTTGAGACAAACTTCTTGTTCCTGTCAACTGAGCCAAAATATCACATGCTAAACTTCATTTAACATAACCCTGTGGGAACGTTTAGTCATCAACTGAAAGGAAATCAACTAAAAGAGCTACAAAAATTGCCCAAACATCTCACAAATTTCACAAATTTAAGAAACATTTTTTCAAAACCTACAAATGTGAATACAAATATAATGAAAGAACAGAAAATAAATAATGCCTATAAATATAAATTGAATTCCTACAGGAGTTTGCAGTGTTTTGGGGTCTTTGCAGATGACGGTGTTGGTTTAGCTGGGGATCGCTACTTTAAGACTCTCTGGGGTAAAAACGCATGGGAATGGAAATTGTGGTTTCCATCTTATATGTCTGGAAAGACACTGGTTTCCGACAATCTGTGAAAAGCAGGAAACGTCTTGGGCTGACAAGCCAATTCACAGTTCCACACTTCGAGAGTCTCCATCCATCTGAAATTAAACCCTTGCAGGTTCTAGAACTTTCTAAGTGTTCTGTTGGAAGCACACTTGCACTATCCTTACAAGTATGTGCTGAAAGTGAAATTCTGACTCTTTGAGCACGATTCCTTAGTACACAAACTTAAAACCAATTCCAATTAAATGTTTTCATTCTGTTAAATTTGAAGAGTAGAAACACAGACATTATTGAACCATTTTTTGAACCATTTGAGTATTTTGCTGTGTAACAAATTAAACTAATAATGGCAGCAGGGAATCAAAGTTGCCTCCCTGAAGGCAACATTAGCTTTTTGCCATGGCTTCATTGAATTAGCCACCTATTGATGGCCTAGGGAGTAATCCGTTTACCTTGTGACATATGCCCAACACTGCCTGTCAATGACAGACACATCTGTGTAAATGAATTACACATTAAAACTTGAACAACTTGGGCATTATAAGACTTTTACATATGAAACCTACTAAACCTACACAGAATGTAATAAATGAAGTCAGCCTTTTTGTGTATTTAGCCAAAATGTATAACGAGAAAAGCTGTGAAACAAACGAGAGTTACAAATAATGAGAGACGCTGTTCCCTGCGCATGACCACACCCTCTGAGGGTCTTTGAGTCTTGCCCCCCCGCCCCCCCCCCCCCCCACCCCCAAGTGACTCTCCCATGACTATATGCAATTGTCCTTGAAAGTACACTTTATTTCTCAGATTTATATGTGGAGTTTCCCACCACTATAAACAAAATGACACAAAGATGACTCTCCACACAGTTCAATTAAAAAAAAAAAAGCATTTCTACATCCTCATGGCCAAAAATATCATGTTGGATGAGAATACTGTTTTATGAATGAGTCAGGGCTTGACAGATCAAGATGGCAAACATCTTTTTTGTTTATGCCCTCCCCATCAGATATTTTGATTGTCATGACAACACTCTCCACTTTACATAGCTGGCATGAGCCATGGAAACCCAGTTGTAAGCATTTTACAGTGTGATAGAACAAAACTATGTGACACAAAATAAACCTTTCAACGGTGCTCTCCTTGTATACTCCCAGGTCTGAAAGCTGATTCTCATAGGAGCAATAGGAGCAGATAAGATTTGAACAATGTAGTCGGATGTTTCTGATATCTAATTCCACAGGGAAGGAACATACTCAGGAGAGAAAAAGAGTTTACCTTATGTTGTGGGACAAAACTTCATTTCAATAATTTTTTAAAAAAGAAAGCACGAAATTAAGAGAAAGGGAGAAATTCTGATGAAATTCAGAATTGTACATTGAACCTGTGGTCACTGTCAATCAGTGACTATATGCTATCTCACTAGTTGTATCTCAGGGATCCAGCTCTCTTCAGAGTTTATGAAGAATGTCTCACTGATACTGCTGATGAGTTCTCTTTCATCCTCTATGTCTGATTAACATAACCGATGAAGGGCTCTAACAAATGTTTTAACCAATAACAGAGTCAATACTTATCCTAACAAACAATGTCAATGTCATGAATATATACTTGACCGACTGAATAAATGAAATCTGCACATTTTGATATTATTTTTGCGTTAGGAAATAATTATTAAGGTTAGCATTTCAATTAATTACTCAGTCACTTTTATTTTATCAGTATATTTAATAATCCCAAGCAATAAGAGATTACCTTCATTTTGAGTCATTTTCTCAACTCTCTTTTAAGTCAACTCTCTCTCTCTCTGTCTCTCTCTCTCCCTCTCTCTCTCTCTCTCTCTCTCTCCCCACCGTCCACCAACCACAGACTTTTCCAGCTCTCCCTGTGGAGCCCCTCTTAGGCCCTCAGTGTGAGGCAGAGTGGAGAGCATGATAGGAGAAGGGAGCTATAAGAGGGGTGATGGGGACATCGACTGGGCATTCTGCCACGAGGACACGGAGCAAGGACTGACCCACCGTGGATCTGACAGTCACTTGAGCCTCACCACAATTTGCTGTATAGGGTTTCCTTTATTCTGTGAGGACTTAAGGGAAGAATTCATTTTTCATAAAGAGCCTGTGAGATATCATAACTATTCTAAAAATACCTAAAAATACCTCAAAAAAAAAAAACAACTCTATTTGGTCTGCATCTGCTCGCGGGTGTCAGTTCTTGTCCTGGCTTACCAAACTTATGAAACGTGTTTAAAACGTGATCTGGTTTTGTGCACTCATCGTTGATTTGTTATCCAGGTAGGCGTATTATTCATTTGTTTGTATGTGTAATGTTGTTTGTGTCCTTCTTCAAAGAACTGAGTTTTGTATACTCCTATATACTTCTTATATACTTGTAAGCTTCTTCGACCCTGGAAAATTTGAAATATCATGTGAAAACTACATGAGAACACTGAAAACATTACGTTATGCTCACATAAACATATTTTATAATGTATATGGTTGATGCTTTCTTTAGTAGTTTTTATCAGAAATAAGGGTAAAGAGTATTGCAAAATAAGTATGCTCCAAGTTGATATCAATGTCTTAAAAAATGAATGATAAAGTACTTTTATAAATACTTTTATAAAGATGAAATTTACAGTACATAAACTTTAAATTACATTGTATATAACTGCTGTTGGTTATTGAGTATGTGCTTTGAAGTTTTGTTTGTGTATGAAATTATCTGTTGGCCATATTCAGGTGTTATTTGGACGGTGAATGTGTGTATTGCTGTGGGACATTCATCAGGATTTTTTTATGATCGTGATAAACAGAATTCTCATCTCCAGAGCAATTTATGACCGGATACGGCATTAAGAGAGATACAACACTCATTTGTTTTCCTGATAACTCTGTTGCTGAGCTCGTTTCAAATGTCCGTGCTATTTTGTCTACCTTTTACACCTGAGAGTTCTTCCCCCCCTGCACTTACAGGAACAGCTAAGTCTATGTTTATCGCATTATCTGCCACTGCCATCTTCTAAACATAACATCAAGAAGAATAACAGTGTGTATATACATGTCACAATATAAAATGCACAGTAAAGGCACACTGCGATTTGTACAAAATATTGTGACTTGATGAAAACGGAAGACTCTAAGAACAATTGACTTGTCAAGGGCAAGGCTGACAGGGGTTTTCCGCTCTAAATTTGTCTCTATTGTGGTGAAGTATGGAGGGCTAAGAGTCAAGGGCTTGACATTGTGTTTGGAATCTGATTCTGATTGTATTAATGTTTCCATAATTGGATAATGGGGTGGAACTATCTATGATAACTGCGTTTAAGCCACTAAATTACGCACATTACTTTTTTTGACCATTTAATGTCAAATCCTGAATCCTGAATCCTGAAGGTGAAATAGAGAATTCAAACATTTACTTTTCAGAATAAAATGATGGAAATACTTTTGTGCTTATGTCGATTCTTTTTTTTTTTTTTGCATTTGTTTATTTCATATAGGAAGCTGTGAAACTACAGCCTTGGATAATAGCGAACTAAACCCATCAAGAGGCAACATTAAAAATTGTCTATAAAATGAACAACCTATCAGATGTTTCTGGAAGCATTCTACTGAGGTGCAGTATGACAGGGCATCATGACTTCATCTTCACCTACATTCCTGTGGTCTATAGCTTCAACTTTGTCATTGGCATTGTTGGAAACAGCATGGTGGTAGCTGTTATCCACTACTACCTGAAACTGAAGACGGTGGCCAACATTTTTGTTTTGAACCTGGCAGTATCTGACCTCACCTTCCTCGTCACCTTGCCCATATGGGCCACCAGCACCGCTACACGCTACAGCTGGCCCTTTGGTAGCTTTCTATGCAAAGCCACAGCTGGCCTGTCCCTCTTCAACCTTTACACCAGCATATTTTTCCTCACTGCCCTCAGTATTGATCGCTACTTGGCTATCGTGTATCCGGTGCAATCACGACAATGTCGTACAGTGGCTTACGCCCGCATGATCTGCGTCTTAATCTGGACCATTGCATTTCTTCTCAGCATACCCACAACCCTAATCCGTGACACCATCCACATCAAGAACACCAACACTACCGTCTGTGGCCTCCTGACTAACGACAGTCAGACAAACAGGGTTCAGCATATGCTGGTGGCTCTAAGCTTGATGAAGAGCATCGTTGGCTTCCTGGTACCTCTGATCATCATCCTCACTTGCTACTGTCTGATTGGCAGAGCCTTGCTCAGTGCCCGTGGCATCCAGAGAAGCACCAGGTCCCATGGAGATGAGGTGCTTAACATGTTGGCATCAGCTGTGTTGTGTTTTTTCTTCTGCTGGGCACCGCATCAGATCTTCAGCTTCATGGACATGCTTCTAATGCTAAAGGTGATTAATGACTGCCACATAATGGATGTTATTGACACGGCCATGCCTTTTACTATTTGCATAGCCTTCTTTAATAGCTGCATGAACCCGATACTCTACAGCTTTGTGGGGAAGAACTTCCGTAGGGGGTTACTGAGACTTCTCAGATGTTTGGGACCCACCCCTGCAGCTTCCCACCCCAGTCTCAGCACAAAAATGAGTTCCCTCTCCTACCGCGCATCAGAGACTGTGCACCTTACTGTGGGCAAAACAGCCTCTTTGCCCCGAACCACATGAGTGCCATGCATGCAGTTACTTATTGTAATGTCTTGATTATTTTCGACTGAAATTGAGACTGGGATCAAATATAAGGGTCTTGATGGCTCTGTCTGTACCCTTACCATCATGCATTTTCAACTGTCTGTATAAAGTATACTTCTCTGATTTCAATTGTTTTATTTATTGTTGTATCATGTATTATTAGTGTGATGATCATTTCTGTAACATTAAGCGTCCAAGAAAAGTTGTGTCACAATTGGGATGCTGTATTACCCGAAGGGATCAAAACCTCTTTGTGGGGAGAGGTTTTCAATTTACTAACATGCGTCAGAGCTGTTGGATGGATGAATGGATGAGTTTTTCAGTGGGAAAAGATTCTTTTTTGACCTCCTTACCCTGCTGTAAATAACAAGTGATTAAATTACTTGTAAATGTTTTGTTAGTTTTAAATTAGAAGAACGGTGTATTTGCCTGTTTTGATAATTGTCCAATCTTTTACACTTTGCAGCTGTGCGGTTATGCAGCTATCAATCACTACATCTCTCTCTCTCACTCTCTCTCTCTCTCTCTCTCTCTATATATATATACATACCACATATACATATACATATACATATACATATACATATACATATATATGTACACACACACACACACACACACACACATCACATCACATCACATATAATTGTGAATTGAATATGTTGGATTAAAATCATAAGGATCATCCTTCTGTCTTACCCTGGAAATGATTAGTCCTGTTTTAATGTCTTTTTAGCCATTAGAAAAGACTTTGCTTTTCAATCAATTTCTAAGTTACTGATGTGATGCCATCCTACATCTACATAAGTAAATAAAGTTAAATATTAATACCTCATAGGATGTGTTATGCAGAACCAGGCCATGGGAAGTCGATGAAATTTAGCTGTTTGTTTTATCGGATAAACCACGGAACAGCGTCCTATGAAGGCTCAAAAGTGGAGATACACAATATAGTGAATTTATACCATTCAGGGGATTTCTCGCATTCATTCCATTCAGGGGATTTCTCGCTATTCAACCTTTTAACGCCAGATGGCCTTAAAGACAAATACTCAGCCAGAGGACTAGAATCTAAAACAATATAATGTCTCACTTGACAATCGGTGATTCGGGACAGAAACATTTTATATACTTCAGTATGTACGCTTAGATGTTACAGTTCTTTCTAAGAATGCACAGATGTTAAATGATAACATATTTCATACAGTTTGAAGTTTTTCCTAATAAAAGATTATGTAACCGAGGATATAAAATATTGTAGCTTTTTGTTACGGTATTGGGAACGAACAATATATTTGAAAGACTTAAACCACGGATAAATTTAAGGGAAGTGAAAGGCAGCCGTCAGGGAAGTGAGTGAAAACTGTGGGTTTGTGGGCGTGCGTACAGTCAGAGGTCACATGACCCGTTATTCCGGCTATAACTATAAAACCATTTTCTATGGACATTTTAGTCCTTCCTCCTCCAAAGCTGTCACACGGAAAGGCCTACGGTCTGGCTTAAGAAGAACCATGGCAGGTAGGCTACGTGACTGGCACTTGGTCATGTTTTGTTAGAAGTAATTTTATGACAATTTACTGCGTAGTTTATTGACTTAACGACGGTTCTCTGGGAGAATATTTGCAACGCACGTAGCATACAGCTGCAGTTCTCGTCACCTGGCGCACAGGCCGATTACTAAATAGGGACTGTAATATCTCTTGCAACATTTAAAAAACATTTCGCGAACTGCATCACCTGGTGTGGGATAGAGAAGCGTAGCGTCAGTGTACTGTGCCCAACTCCTAGTAGGCTACGCAGTTAGTCAGAGTCATGTTAGAACACGATGTACAATTTATATAAATATTTTTTAGCGCACTGGGGTGTATTTAAAGAGAACCGTATTCTTTTAATGGCACTCAGGCCATGTTCTTTAAGCATTAACATTATGCTTATTCACTGTATGTGCCAGCCGTAGACCGTTCAACAGAAGAGCCTCTTTGTCGTTAACTCTGCACCTGTATACCCCACTAACTATATATGAAACCATTAAAATAGTGCTATGAAATATTAACTTATGTATGCAGTATGCAAACAAATATTATTTTATAGCTTAATATCTTAATATCAGTGGTCATATCTATGTATCTCTTTATATATGAATGTTTGTATCTACTTATGTACATATGTATCTATCTCTCCATGTGTCTATGTATGTAATATTTTGTCCTGGCTTTGCTTGCTGTTATGTTGCTAGCTCTCTACAAGTAGTCTGTGTGCTTTGAAAGCATCGCAAGCTAATTACGACAAATCTGTTCTATTTGTCAATTATTAGTTGATTCTGCTCTCTCTCACTAACCTACTGTATCCTCTTATATTTGGAACATGTTCTTCAAAAGGTTTACTTGCACCTTTAAACAGGAGCTTCAGCCCAGAAATTAAAATTCAATAAAGTGCTGTAAAGTAAAATAATATGATGGCCTATTGAACATAAACTGCTGCCACATTTTTAAGGATGCATTAGCTTCTACTGAAATTAAATAAGAGTCAATGGTTATGACTATTATTTTATTAACATTAAACATTGTTTTAACTCTTTAGCTATTTGTTGTTAGATTGTTTTGCTTTTTCTTTATGCAGACCAGGCATATGTTACCCTTGCCACAAATGATAATTATGCCAAAGGAGCCATGGTGCTTGGGCAGTCCTTGAAGAACCACAATACATCAAGGAAGCTAGTAGCCCTCGTTGGCCCCAACGTAGCAGAACCATCAAGGTACATTCATCCAGCCATTTGGGTGTCCTGTGTGGTATCTGTTATTCATGTATTTGTCTTGGCTTAATTCTGTTTTTATGTATGCACAAATGGTCGAGTAGTTTGTCAGTCAATTTCTTGCCCGTATGGCACTGCAGTGTCAACTCAAAATCAAACTGGAATTTACTTATCCTCAAATTCTGTGACTCTTTCAGATTTCTGTTGTGCTTAAAAGCAGGGTTCTATCATGTATTATGAAATCTGTTATTTAAACTGAGTATATGTGAAGTTTCAGTTTGGGCCTTAGTGACATTCAGTTCCATCCAGAATGTACCTCCGTGTCCTTTCAGAATAGTTTGATATGTGGATGGTAAGATCACTGAGTTTGCCATGGTATTTTTCCATTTCCCCTGCTCCAGAGAAGTGCTTCGTAAGATCTATGATGAAGTGAGGCTGGTGGACGTGTTGGACAGCCAGGACACAGCACATCTTGCCCTCATGAAGAGGCCAGACCTAGGCGTTACATTCACAAAGTTTCACTGCTGGACCCTCACACACTACTCCAAATGCGTGTTCATGGACGCTGACACACTGGTAAGCAACTGCTCGCAACTTCACAAAGACATCTCCAAATCATTTTATTCTGTTTTTCCAAGGAAGCTCTAGCCCAAAAAATCAACAACTCATAGCTTCTGGATACATTTGAAGGTACGAGATACAGAGGCATCTCTGTCTTGGCTCCACAGGTACTGTCCAATATTGACGAATTGTTTGACCGAGAAGAGTTGTCAGCTGCGCCTGATCCTGGTTGGCCAGACTGCTTCAATTCTGGTGTTTTTGTTTTCCATCCATCTAACGAGACATATGGGAAACTTCTCACGGCCTCCTTAGAGTATGGCAGCTTTGATGGTGAGTTTCTCAGGGGGTTGGAGAAAAATGTGTAGATATTTATTTTAGGTCCATATTCCCTGAGACAAGTTCTCATTGTAAGTCCTTGTAATTCTAGTTTGCTTCTGAGCATTTTAAAATACATTACTTACCATTCCACAAAGAGACTGGATATGCTTGGTATTTTAAATACCCCATTTTATGTATGTTGCATCTCAGTTTTAAAGATAAAGTTTAAATTGCCAAAATGTTGGTGGTTATTTGCATGCATGCCGTTTCTGTAATAAACTATGATATCTTTCCATTTCAGTTGAGGTCTGGATTTTTAAGCTGTGTGAGACTGATACTGTTAGGGTAGGGAGTGCCTTTACAAAGTTAACATGTTTACCACAGACATAAGTACCGTCTTTATCAGGTGTTCTGCCTGTGTACAATGCTGCTCTGTGCTTGTGGACGCACCCCATAGCCTTTGGGGGTTATTTCTGGGGCCTGTGTGGGATGGGGTAAACTTAAGACCTCCTTGGCTGGAGCCTCTGGTTAGCTGGCCTGTACTGCCTGTCCCATGTGAATTTCAGTGAATTGCTTCTGTTATCCCATTGACTTACACTTTCCCCTGCCTTGTAGGTTGACTGAAGGCAGGTTTCAACCATGTGTATGTGTGCTATCTTTGAAATGTGTTTAACTCTTGTGCAATATATAAGAGAATGGATTGCACTTTAGGAGCACCCTCAGTCTTCCTGATTTAAATAGTAACCAGTGGATGCATAACACTTTTGCAATTCCCTGCCTGTGTGTCTTATGGAAAGTTCAGAAGGCCACTGTTGCTTCATACGTCTTATCTTCCCATTCATACAAGTCAGAATGTTTAAGAGGTATCAAATGTGTTGTCAGCTGTGTTGTGATATGTTACACATGTACATGAATGGTTAACGGGAGCTGCCACAGACGTGTCTGTAAACTGTGTAACCGTGTACATGACCTTGTGTACGGGGTACATGCAGCCATACACTCTCTCTCATGTTCACGTCGCTGCAGAGCTGTTCCTTTATGAATTTGTGTGAGTGCGTGTGTGTGTTTTAACTGCTTTTAGGATATGGGCAGGCCTGCAAAGTGATTACAGACTTCCTGTAAACTACTACTGTGGTGCACTTTTAATTTATCTGAGGCTCCTCTTGATGTTGATAAACTTTTCTCCTTATATATTTTTAGGTCTAGGTTATAACCTTTACAAAGTGTCAAAATGCTCAGATTTAAGCAGCTAGGATGTAGAAGTTTGGTTAGACTTATGGCAGAAGGATTTAACTTGTTGTTTTTCATCTTATAGTAATCACTTTAGAAATTAAAAGGGAATTTTATTTTTGGGTGTATCAACAACCCATTTAAATCTTAATGAGATAAAAGGCCCAGGGCTTAAGAAGATTAGTCCAGTTGAAAGAATTGTAATGGTAATTGAATTTTGCTCGGAAAACCTGGACTTAACTACTTTTAGGATCAAAGGTGTATGCCAGAACTGGTATGTGGAATTAGCTATGTAACCATAAAGCTAGTTTGTCATAACAAGCAGACAAAAGAAACAGAAGCAAAAGAAAAAAATCTGCAATATATTTAATTTTTTTAGCAGTGACCACCCCCCCCACCCCACCTTCATTCCCAGTAATGCCTGTAGTCAGTATATCATTGTTAAATTTTAACCAAGTCTGTTTTTTCCATTCCCAGGTGGGGATCAAGGAGTCCTCAATAGTTTTTTCAGTGACTGGGCAACAGCAGATATTTCTAAACACCTTCCTTTCATCTACAACCTCAGCAGCATCGCCATTTATTCCTATCTGCCCGCGTTCAAGCAGTAAGTGTTTGCCTGTCATTTCGGCAGCCTTCAAAGACATGTGGTAAATTGTCACATCTTACATGTTGGACTAGGTACATCCAGCCAAGGTGAGAAAGGTGCTTGTTAGATCATTTATAAAGTTTTCCCAAAGTCTTTCTTTACTCATTAGATGTGATGTTTCACCTCAATGTTATGTATTTGATATCTCTAAGGTTCTGAAGCTTCTGGCTGCTTTAGCTCTAGCAATAACAACATCAGGGATCAGACTGAGAGTAAGCCAAGCCGAGGTCACATGAAAGAGTGGTCATACTGCGACATTTGGTAATTAGAGACGACAGGAGTGGCAGAATTCCTAGCTGTCCTTGGCCCTGCATCTCAACATCCAGATACCACCCTCCTAAAATAGAAGGCCATATTTTAAGCGCTTTACGTGGTACACAACTGGTCTTTTCAAATTGGGTTGGCTCCCAAATCCAGTTTCCATCAAGAGAACTGGTGGGCTTCGGTCAAGTGAAACACTCTTATTAAGATTTTATTGATATGTAAAACAGAATTTCACCATGAATTTCACCATACAATGTGCAAGGGTTGAAGATGGGTCAGTAAAAAAACACAGTATGTAACCTAGTAGTGCTTAAAACACAGTCCATTTCTCAGAAGTTATGACACACGTGAGGCAGTAAGACGTTTTTTAAAATGTCCTACTCTTATTTTGAACGGGTCATGTGATTAATGCTGATTCAGCTTGAGCATTTCACTCTAAATGTGTATAATACCTTGTGCTGTGTAAAGCATACTTGGTTTCCTTAACTAAGTTAGCATTGCTATTTGTGCATTATAAGCATGTGTGTGACACAACTATTTCCAGAGGTAAAATTAAATGGGCATTGCTAGTCCTCAGAGGCCTGCGTGTGATACTTGCTAGCCATATTCACACACTGCTGTCAGTATAGTTCCTTTATCAGCTTAAACTGTCAGCCATTTTTGATGGCAAATAGCAGCTAATGGCTAATAGCACACTGTGGCTTCAGACACCTGACTGTAATAAATGTTTGTGTGTTTATCTAACATCCAGATGCAGGGCATGGAATACGTTTTACTGCTGCCTATTTTCTAATTTTGTTTGCTGGTGTTTTTAGTGTAATAAACAAGGTAATATTAAGTATGTTTGCTGCAGCAAGTACATGTATATTGTATACAGAAAGAAGCAGATGACAGTGAATCATCATCACAGTGAATACTGTATTTTCTCAGTGCTGTAGTTGTTTCAATGATTCCCTGTGTAACGATTCCTTGTCTCTGTAGATATGGTGGAGACGCAAAAGTAGTCCACTTTCTGGGTAAAGTCAAGCCATGGAACTACACTTATGATGCAAAGACCAAATCGGTAAAGGGACACTCCCAGGATGACACCAACTTACACCCACACTACCTGCTTCAGTGGTGGGATCTGTTCTCCTCAAAAATCGTGCCCCTGATGAAGACAGAGTATGGTAGCCAGCCCTTCCATTCAGGTTGTGTGGAGGTAAGATGTAACACCGATGAACTACATTTAAGAGAATTATGAAACTATGATCAATATTTCTACACGTCTTAGCCATGTACATACAGTGCTCAGTCTAACTTTGCTATCTATCCAAGGTCAAGGTCGAGGTCAAAGAAGTGAAGGTATGCAGGATTCCATAGCTTTGGTGCTGCCTTTCTTCGTTTGCTTAATTGCAGCTCCAGAATGACTAACCACTCTCAAGAATATTACATCCTCCTGTGTCATTCTTACAGATGATGTGGTTTAGATGCAAATATTATTTTAGCTGTCGCATACTGTCTTTTTAATGCTAATATTTACGCTCATCCAGCGTGGATACTGGAGTTGATCTTCCCACGGACGTCTCTACAGTCCGCGACTTTGTGATCATCCAGAGCAGCTTCTGTCATAGCTCTTGTTCCCATCAGCTGATGAGTTTTAGGCTGCTTTTCTGTACATCTGATGAGTTTTAAAAAAGCTTTTCTGTACATGTGATGAGGCAGATCTGATCGTTTACTGCTGATCAAATCTGAACATTAGTGCTGAGACAGTCAACAGTAACATGCTGTGACAGGTCTGCGCTTTTTAAATGGGGGGGGGGGGGGTCGATTTTTCTCATGCGCAACTGATAACCTGAGTATTGGCAGCTCGCATTTGTTCCTGCTGTTCCCCATCGTGGTTGTGGCAGGGACTGGCTCAAGCTGCATGGCTTGGAGATGAGTCAGTGTGTTTTAGCTCTGAATTTTGAATATTCGTAACCGTGTGCATTCTCATTATTTCTTCTCAGACTGAAATTCATGAGAGTGTCGCCCAGATGCACGTGTCCAACCCACCCCCACCCCCCCAGATCTCCTCTCAAGAGCGCAAGAGCAAGTGGGAACAGGGCCAAGCAGACTATATGGGCATGGACTCTTTTGAAAACATTGAGAGAAAACTTGATTCTTTCCTGAAGTAAAGGGTACTGTGTGGACGTTTGATCAGGTTTGGTTCTTTACAGCTGCGTTCCAGGTCTATGGTGAAATAAGCAACAAGATCCAAAAAACTGCTGTATTTGATTTAGAGTGTTCATGTTTCAGACGATTTTCATGCATTTTGTCTTGTTTCCGTTTTAATCCTATGAGCTCACCAGTATTGTTGGTCACCCGATGCCATAACTGTTTTTATACCAGTTCAGAATGACTATGCAGCTCTGCTATTTCACCTTCTGCTTTCTGATTTCACCACCCACTGTGATGCAAGAGTTGACTAAGATGGGTCATTAGAATTACATAGTATGTAACCTTGCAGTGCTTAAAACACACCCAGTTTCTCAGAAGTGAGGACACATAAGGCAATATGACATTTTTTTTAAAAAAAATGTACAGAAGTCCTAGTCTTATTTTAAACCTCATTTTAAACATTTCATGTGATTCATGCTGACTCAGCTCAAGTATTTCATTGTGTACAATACCTTGTGCTGTGTGGCGCATACTTGGGTTACCTTAACTATGTTACAATAGCTATTTGTACATTTTAAGCATGTATGTGTCAGCTGTTTTCAGAGGAAAAATTAAATAGGCATTGCAAGTCCCAAGCCTTGGAGGCCCTCGTGTGATACTTTAAGATAGTTGCTAGTCAAAATTCACACACTACAGTTAGTATCTTTCCTTTACCAGCTGCCTTATCTTTGGTATTTTGTTTACAATACACCCTGTATGCTGCTAACACAACCCTATGTGTTAAGTCATCCCTGTGTGCTCCTTCTCTCATTCTGTCTCATCCTCTCTTAACCCACAGTGTGTAAAGCAGGTACACTCCATTTTCTGCATTGTTTTTTACAGGGCAGTTGACTCCCTGTACCAAAATTAAGGCTGTTAGATTTCCTTTTACTTGCCAATGGCTCTCAGCACTGCTGACCTGTTCTTTTCTGTAGTTACTAGTGGTGATAACAATTGCTGAAGTATCTAATCTCCCTGGAACTTGGGCCCACACCTGCAAAATCTGAAATAAAGACATCTTGATGTGAAATCCATTATTTTATGTTCGTTAATGTACATGTTCCAGTGAGGGTTTAGTTGTCTACAAACAAGCAAATATTTAAAAAGCATAAATATCATGAGCTTCAGTTTTAAGCTTAAGGGACAGCCTGAAATGTTTGTGTAAAATGTCCTCATGCATTTTGCCACCGCATGGGGTACATCAGAATTGAGAACTGAACATGAGAACACACTTAATGTTTCAAATTGTAAAAATTAGGGAAAAGAACAGAAAGTGCTCTTCATACTTAAAAAAAAAAGAATATTTTCTGACCCATAAGTCTATATGGGTTATTCTCTTGAGACCAACAATTCAGTGAGGAAAAAAATATCTGAATAGTTTGAATGTTTTATTCAAACCATATCCAACTGAAGGTCTATTAAGGCTTGGATGTCTTCTGTGCACAACTGCATTCAGTCCAAAGCATTTTTGGCTCCAAAAGCTCTCTGTACCAGCTCCTGTTTCTTGTTTGGGATCTTAACCACATTCTCTTCAAGCAAGTTTTCAACTATGAAGTACACTCAACATCATCTCGAGAATCATTTCCATTTCACAGAACTTTCCAACGCATGAACATTTGAAAATTTAAATAATGCTTGATGATTTATACTTAACAGAATGATCAATTTGGAATGGTTAACTTTGATTCATTACCATAACATTCCCCTGTTTACTTTTCCCAGTGACAAAAAACTTTTGTCACCATGGTACAAAACAGAATTGGCAGTCATTTCAAGATTGCATTTTATCCTGTCACAGCTGCTGACTGAGGATCTGCCACACAATAAATTAAGGCCACTCACCTTACTTATGACAACATCTTTGGTTTGGCCAAGTCGGTCATGTTTGTCAACACACTGGACCACTATTCCATGCCTGTGGAGAGTGGACATCAAAAACTCAGTTATCTCTGCATGCCTTAAAACATGACTGCTGCCACCTGGTGGTACAAGAGAAAATGACATGTCTTTTAAACTGCCGTGCTGTCCACCATTGCAGAGTCTCTTAATCTCAGGCCAAACAGGCTTTTTTTTAGTCCCATCCCTTTAGTTACATGACTGAACAAGCTAAATAAAGGCTCGATGAATCAGTTGTTCTAGCATGGGATTAGGTAAGAAATGTTCTGTATGGACTGTTCAGAGGGTTAGTATTGAAAAACATTTCACATTAGGTCACTGGATTCATGAGAAGGACATGAGAGGTAGTGGTGAGAGTCCCACTCGGCCAAATGAGTGACTAAAACATGATGGTGGAGCTTTCTGGAGGACAGTTCTAGAAGTCCTGAAAAGCCCTTATCCTGATTACTGACTCATGATACAGTCCATCTCTGTGAAGCTGAATCAGTGTAATCTGCAGAGAGAAGACCGCATGACTCAATACAGTCCCATCAAAGACAGGACCATTGTCATACGCTGTTACTGCAACCAAACACAGATACAAACTCACAGCCTGGACCCAAAGAGAATGAGATTAAAGTTAAAGGAACAGACATGATGAGAGATTCAGTATCCCCACCATATTTAATGTTAGCAGCGGTGAATGGCTTTGTCTCTGTTTAAAGTCTACCTCAGACTTCAATAAGAGTCAGAAACTTAGTGAACTGTGAGACAACCTGATGCTGCAGTGTCTTAGGTTACTGCAGTAGGTTGCTCATCAGGGAAAATGAAAGCAGTGAATAAATGCTTACATTTGCATTACATTCATTCATTTAATGGATGCTTTTATCCAGAGCAACTTCCGAAAGAGGCAGAATACAAGCCAAGCATGCAGACATTAAGGAGCTGATGCAGAGCATGGAAAATGACTAAGAATCAATAAGAACTCTCTTCAGTAGTTTATTCTGGTATTACATGCACTGACATTCAATTTACCAGTTGAACTCATTTCATTATCGAGGTGATTAAAGCTTCCGAGACAGCAGGTGCATGACGGCCGGTACACAAGCTTTAAATAGCAAAGAACAGCTACAGCAAATTGATACATGTGAATTCACTTTGCCTGGCAGCAGTCCAGTGCTATACAGGAAAGAACATAGGGTGAAGATTGTAGTATTACTTTGGAACCCGATCTCCACTTCTCTTTTCTTTCGACAGATCTAGCATCCTCCCATTCCCCAGGATACTCTTTCAGCTCTTTCATTTTGATCCCGAGCACAGCAGTGTGGCACTCAGTATGCTCCTAGGAGAGAAATCTGTACACATGCAATGAAAACCAAAGGTTTGTGTGTGTTAGCTGGGTCTGGCTGTGATAGTTCCATGATGAGCGATAGCGTGAGGACAGACCTTGTCAGAGCGAATGACCTCACAGATAGAGGGTCTACAGAACACACAGACACAGTGTGTAACATACAGCTGACACAGTGTCCAAGTCAATAAAACATCCCTTGTCTGAACCGGAGCTCAGCACCAGAATTATCTTATTGATCAGATGTTCTCTCAGTTGACTGGCTGTGCTGCCATCTCCTGCTGGGTTGGAGAAGACCTGATTTTGCATTTACAGTACTGAGAGGATCACCCATATCGGCTGTATGGATGAGCTCAAGGTGGTCAACCCATAGGAGAACAAAAGAGCAGTAAAAACTTTAAATTTGATGAAACTATCCAAATCCAGTTTGATTCCCTTCAACTCATGCTTTCCTTTCTCACTTGTCTCAACTCCTGCAGTACTGATACCGACAGATAAGAGTCACCAACACTTCGCCACAGTATGTAATCGTATGCATTGTTAAACTGTATTTGATTTTTTTATTTTTTTGATACCTAACTGACAAGTCCTGTATCTCAGTCTAACAGTGTCTCCCTGACTGACAGGTCTGTGGGTGAGTTGCTTTCATGACCCCTTCATATCAAATGGCTTGAATTTGAGGAGAGACATGAGCATCCGCAAATCATTCAAATATAGTTGTGTCTTAAATAGCTGTTCCTGCAGATAAGGGATGAAAAATTCTCTAAAGTATGTTCAGTTCCCACACCTTACCCCCAACTGCAAAAAGAATAACAACGCCTTAGATAGGATCTGTCTCCTCTCTGAGGTCAGGTCTAGTAAAGTCTTTATTCTTGGTGTGGATAGAAGTGTGATGTTTTTGATGCCATCACAGTGGAATTCAGTAGAAGCAAAGCAGTTGTTAAAACAGAATTTTCCATCTGAAAATGTCACATTTTGTTGGCATAAGACCAAAAATATGTTGGTTGATATTGTAGCTGATACACTGCAGAAAATTCACTTATAATGCTATATCAGAAATATTCAAAAAAAAAAAAAAAAATTCCATAGAAATAATGAGTTGAGGTAATTCAAACAGAACTACAGCAGCAACAACAACAAAAGACACACACAGCAAAAGTCACTGTCAGAGAGTCAACAACTGTGATAGTAATGAGAACAGACTGACATTTAAAGTGTGCTCAGCCCATAATCTGAGGAGAAGACCAGATCCTGTTTTGCCTGCATTTGCACTGTTCTGTAATGCAGGTACATGTTTGCATGGGTGTGCAATCAAATCAAACAAGCTCTAAAGTACAGTAATAGAAAATATAACCATACAACTGTTGATAATCATTGCACTGGCTAAAACTGGATTTAATATATAATGGAAAAGGATTTTGTGTTGGTTTAAAGACGCATTCACCAGTCAGCTGCTGAGGATACAGAAAGGACAAATGATCAGTTTTTCTGACCCCTGAATTTTCACTACTTCCTGAGGTCAACTTCTCAGTACCTGAATTTGTAACAGTCCTTCCTTATGGTCTTCCATTAAATAGATAAATGCAATTTGAAAGGTATAAACATGAAAAATCAGATTGCCCTACGTATGAAACGCACTGGAACACATCTTTTAGATCTCCTCTCTCCTTCCTTCAAATCGTCCAGAAAAAAAAAATACTTTGTGATATTACAGAAAAAAAAAAACCTCAAAGAACTCATCACGGTTTACCACAGGCACAGTACTGAAAATGGATGCATAGCAAATATCAGTAAATTAAATTCAGAGTTACCATGCCTGTCTTTGTGCTGGCTGAGTTTTTCTTGCTTTCTCTACTGTCCTCTCTCAGCAGAAACTAAAATCCAAGATAAAGACAGCTCAAGGTTTTTTAAGCCGATACCAAAAAAAGAAATAGAATGAATTGCCTTGAATTGGAGGCATGCATTTTTTCTTTGGTGGAGTGCTCAGTTCAGTATCCTTAGACTAAATGGTGAAAACTGAATCGTTGTCATCATGTGATCTTTGACAAGAAATACACCTGTCTTTTTTAAGATACTCTTTATTTAATGCCAACAGTAAAAAGTACAGCAGGTCAGGATGTAAATGTGAATGAGATACTAAAGAAACATGGTGGTCTGTTTTTACCTTTTCATAAGAGATGAGCTTGTCACTGACTTCTCGTAGCTTGAATTTTTTATTTTTTTTAGTTTTCTCCGTGGACAGAAACCAGGAGCAAGTCAGTGCTGTAAAATTTTACTCTCTCGGTCCAAGACTACATCTGCTTTTCTCTAAAATGAAATCCCCCCTCCCCTCCCCTCCCCAACATCTCCAGTTGCCATGCAAAAAATCTTTTCCATTCTCTCTACTTTCAAACATGTAAGAGACAAAATTATGAGAGGATGACATTTGAGAGCTTATGCCGGTGACCTCTTTTTGATCGCAAATGACTTTAATATTAGGAGCTGGCCCTTCTTGAAATGACAAGCTGGACAAAATATAACCCCTTGACATTTAACACATCTGGAGATTCCTATTAAATGTATGAACTTGTAAAATTTCAGATTTAAGCAGTTCATCAGCCAGTATTCTCACTGACCATGTACTCTTTATCCACTTTAGCACAATAAGAAAGGCTTGTGACTGTGGAGTATTTAGTCTCCTTTATCTGAAACATATTTACCAGGGGCAGAGGGTTCTCATTATGAAAGCTGGATAAAATAAAAGCAATGGTGGTTAGGATTTTGCCCTGAAACAAAACAAGATATATTACCAATCACAGCTATGTCCTGCACAGAAACTTGTTATACTTTTAAATATTTAGCTAGCTGTAAAGTTAAATTTTGTATTGGTATGGTTTACCTTGCCAGTATCATGTAAACCAGTGGTTCTCAACTCCAGTTTTGAGGGTCCCCTGTCCTGCACATCTTTGTTTTAACTCAGGACACACCTGATTCCAATGATCAGTTACTCATCAAGCCCTTGATTAGCTCAATTAACTGTGACGATGGGTTAAAACAAAGACGTGCAGAACAGGGGGCCCTCAGGACTGGCATTGAGAACCACTAGTGTAAACAGCCAAGATCTCATCAAGGACTCTATCTGGAGTTAGTTAACATGTTGAAATACAGGCCATTCTTTACAAGACAGCCTGCTTTTGATCCCTAGATTTACTCTATTATAAGGCTTCCTTCCTTCCAACAACTCGAAACCAGTAAAGGTGTCTAATATGACTGAGTTTCCATTTAAGCATTTCAGCTTCTTTCTCAGTCTTCTTTCACAATTAATCAAGCAACTCTTTGCAGCTGGCTCAATCTCTCTAATTTTGTTCTCCACTGAGTCAGCTTGTCAAATTAGAGAGGAAATCAAACATACAATAAACTTGCACTGATTGTAACCAAGTACTAATGCTGAGCAGTGGTTCTCTCCGTCGTATATACGTAACGCGTGGCTTTCCTGTCTTAGGACAATTGCTGCTCACAAGGAAATTCCTCTGCTTCGAACAAATGAGTGTTCATCACTGGTTCTCAATCTGTCCCCCAGGGCCCCTCCATCCTGCACTAATACACCTGAGTCAAAAGCCCTTGATTAGCTCACCTGTGATATGCAAGGCAGGAAGGCACTGAGGGACAGATTGAGAACCAGTTATGATGAACACTCATTTGTTCTAAACAGAGGAATTTCCTTGTGAGCAGCAATTGTCCTAAGACAGCAAAGCCATGCGTTATGTATGTTCAGGTATCAAAGGAATAGGAAACCATATTTGGGAGTAAGTTAACAGTTCAAATAAAAGGACATAATTGTTATTGAAAAGCCAAATTTGAAACCATGGTATTTAAATTCTGCTAATATAGCCTCTCTATTCTCTTACCTAACCAGAAACTGGCGTCCATAGGCATTGAGAATTTATTAGTCCTAAAGGGACAACCTAAACGAACATCTTTAAAATCAGATAAGAGTTCCTATGTGTCAATATCATGAATAGCTATTTAAAATTCTAAGCCTGTTTATCCAGTATTTACCTCAGAAATGCACACTGACTTCTCTTGCCAAGTGGACCCTACCCCTAAACCCTTGCCAGGGTTTTTGTTCATGATGACAGCCGTTAGGGTAGCCAGCGGTCTGATTATGTGGTCCACCTGGCACACATTTACACTGGCAACAATCACTGCTTTTCTGTCGTAAGGATTCTGCGGTTGTCGTACCAGAGATATCACAGGTCATATCTGTACGGAATTAAACACATCAGACATAGGCTATGAAGTGGAGGCAGCTGATGTAACAAATTATTTCCGAAAACAAAGAATGAATTAAAAGGGACAGCAATCCACAAACCTGTTTCACGTTCTTGTTAAAAATTTTTATACCACCCTAGTACTGCCGTCTAACAACAGTGCTTTGCAGAGTTGCAATTTGTACGGTTGCCTAGGTATGTAAACATCGTTCCCACCAAGGAATCTTCTGCCGACCTCCGTATGTCCTCAGTATGCCCAACATCAAGAAAATTTATTATAGGCTTCCAATCTTCCAAACCATCTCCATACATATTTAGAAGCTTTGGCAGCATAATGCGGCCAAAGCCTCTAAATCTGTATACAAATATTAGCCAAGGAAGCAATAGCTTTTCAGCCACATCAGCACTGGATCTGAGCTTTTCGTTTGTTTTTATAACATTTGCGACACTGTTGCATTATTGCCTCTATTATTGGTAGAGGCATTTTATAAGTATAGTGGTTAGGTAATTCACATGTACGTCTGTGAAAAAAAATCCCATAAATGTAGTTGGTACGTCGACTTTATAGACGTTAGAAGCAATTATCTAAAAAAAGTTTCTTTTTCTTTCTGACAACACAACTGTCAAAAATGTATTTTCTTTCACAATTTGCTCTTGGAAAGAGGCTGCGGGTTTATTTTGAAAGACTGTCGAACTCCACCCACAGTAAGTCGCAAACTGGAGGCTTATGACCTGGCTGACGTCCTGGCATACGGATACAGACAGAGGCCAAAAATGAGTCGAAATGATACGGAGCAGTCAACGGGAAAAGTGGAAGTGATTTTGAAGGGTTGAAGCCAGGAATCGAAATGGTTTGTAGAGATAGAATTTAGAAGTGATTTGGAAAGATCAGAGTGTTAGTTTGAAAGTTATGTGGGTAATATGAGGACGTCTGCCGGTTTCATAGATGTTTTGCGGGAGGAAAACGCCTACCTTTAGTAGCAGTTCTAAGATCATCGTTTTCCCAACAACTTCAAAACATGATCAGTTTTTAGAAAACGCTGCATGAACTCACGCGACACGATATGTTTTTTTTTTGTTTTTTTGTTTTTAAATACACACACACACACACACACTAAAAGAAAGAACAACTTCATAAGCAGGCCTATATTTTTATTACATAAACACTGTCAGAAGCAATGTAGGCAAAGATGACTTCACCCTCATAAACAAGTGAAAGAACCATGGGGTAATGCATTATTCACAGTATATGAATCCCATCCTTTTTATTGCTGGGCTTGGCGTTGGAGACACTGATTGGCAAAACAGAACTAGTTTCAAAACATCACATGCAAAACAAAGTTGGAACGTGTCACATTTAAACAAGAGCTTTGGATCTGAAATAACGCAGAAAAAAGCTCAGTTTGGGAACAATTAAACTTGAACTGTACATAATTTTACAAGAATGTATACATTTATGAATATAAAAATAACTAAAATAAGTTAACATCACTTCTCAAAAGTTTTATAAAATATAAATCTATTCTTACTTCACTAACTTTATGTTAAACACAAATCTTGTGTTTAAAACTACAATGCAGTCTAAAAGAAGTTAAAAAGGCATGTTTGCTTCAAGAACAGAACTAACAGGCAGTGACATTTGCCAGAAAAAGCAAATGCAGTTGGCATGTACTGAGGATGTCAGTTGTGCACAGACTGGCTGCAAAGCTTTGGTTCTGTGTTTATTTCAGGCACTTGAACAGCACTGTCTGTAAAGACTTTCCTATGTCTCTCTCTTTCACGGAGAATCAAAATCAGGCGCCGCTTTGCTGATAAAGATTTCTTAGACTGATATTCCAGATATAGCAAGTGATCTAACCCTTCGACAATCACATTCGGGATGAGGGAAAAATCCCCATTACTCCACCCATTAGGTCATTCCTGGAGCCAACAGCTTAGTTGGACTGACTAAACCCTAAATGAATCATTGATACTTCCTTCAGTCACAATGGACAAGGTTACAAGACTGCTCTGCAGAACACGTCTTCCAGCCCCAGCAGTTGATTCTCAAACAATGGAATCACATGGTTAACAGAGGCTCATCTATGGTCCTGCCCATTCTATCTCACAAGGTTCACCCAAAAACATACTTAGACAGAGGCTGAAATACAACAATATTATCTCGCATATCGACATATGGATTGATTTCATTTCAATTTCAGGATTTTGATGTTCACTCCCACTCTGGATTCTGAAACATATTTGTCCAAAATGCCAAGCTGAATGAGCATGAGGGAGCAAATATGGTGATGGGGATGCTTACACAGTAAGTCAGTGACTGAGTGAAATCAGTAGATGTATGCCATATGTCACTAAGATCTCACTTGTATGTGTTATAAAAATGTTATGCCTTTGCATGATGCTCCTACTCATATTCTTGTCTCAACATGCCAAATATCACTGTTTTCCTTAATAATATGATTGATTGATGATTGAAGTCTGAATTGCCTTGGCACTAGTGAGGTGTAGACATTTGTCATTAACCTCTAATTCTACTTCTACACTAATGACACTTGAAATACGGACAAATGGAACAATATTGAAACGAACATACAATAACACACACCCAAAGAAGTAATGCATATGACTTTGAATATAAAGGTAGCACACATCTGTTTTCATCAAAACAGTATGTATGACTTTGAGCTATTGTGTTTTTGATACAAGGGAGTTCAATGCAAGGGAATGTTTCTGGTCTTCCCTCAAGGTATAATTTGACAATTATGATTGGTTGTATCCAGACTGAATTTCAAAGTCTGGAGCTGTTCAGAAGAATCAAGTCAACGCCTTAATAAGGTACAGTTTTTCACCTTGTTCACTGGTGAAAATGGGGGCCTTTTTGTAGTGTTCCACTAGTTCTTCCATGGAGCGGAACTTGCGTTGTCCAATACAATAAAGTCCATCCTTGAGCTGCACCTTGAAGTGCTTGTTCCTACACTGTGCTTTCAGGGAGATGGAGAAGTCACTTGGCTGGAGATAAAGAGGAAGAGAAGTTTTGTAAATGAATCATCTCAAAAAAGAAAAAAAAAAGTACAAAAGTGTACACAAGGGCTTGAAAACAAAAACTGAAATGGAAGAACAAATGAAAACCAGAAATATATGTAATTTTTACTAAAATGAAAACAAAATGTTAAGTTAAAATTGGGCTGAGCAGTTAATACCAATTTAATCACCCCCTAAAATTTAAAAAGAAAAGGCTTATAGTTCAAAATATCGAGTTCCAGCACACCTACGTAACTGAGTGCAGTTTGTTTAAATAGAGAAGTGATCAGTTTGGAATACGCTAAATGTGCCTTATTTAAATTCTGCTCATAATGAATCAGAGGGGAAAAAACATTTGTTTTCAAGCCCTGGTCCACACAATAGGAACTTAAAAATAATGTTCAGGACATTCATAGCTCTGTATTTATACTACTTTTTTTCTCATCATGACACAAGGTGCCTTATGTCTTTTGGCTGGAATGAAACAGTTCTGGCCAATTAAAAGTGAGGTTTCCATTGCTCATCTTAAAGGGCATCTGACACAAATGGACTGTGTGAGGCCAATCTTCCACCATCAAGTTATTCCAGAAATTTCATGGTAGTACAGTCCATAAATGAAAGGTTGCTTACAAAGTGATGATGTCATTCAGTTGACATTCAAACAGATCACCCATTCATGTAAGAGGTGGATTTATGCTCAAGTGGGAACTAGCGAGGCAAAGGTCAATACAAATCGGCTGTATAATATTGTCACTTTAACCTTCCACTTACAAGGGGTTAGTTCAGCTACAGTGTATGCTCTTATGCATTATGCCATGACTAAGTGAATTTCAGATGTCATCTGTTATCTAAAGGTAAAGAATGTATTCTTAAACATATATTCATTGCACCGCTGAGGAAAGAGTAGTGTTTCCAGGACTTACAGATGACTCACTGTCCCTGATGAGGAAGTCACCATCCTCTCCTCTCTGGTTTAAGGCGACCTCTGCCTGATGGCGTGTCACTTTGCCGTAGTACCACTGTTTGCCCGCAAACTTCCCGTTGAAAGATGGCTCGACACAGTCACAGTCTGGAGCTGGCGGGCCTGCGTTTCTCCAGTCATTACGGGAGTTCTGTACCTCTGTAACATAGTTCTTGGGCACTAGACCTACTTGTCCATCTGCTTTTCGGCATTTCCACCATTCTGGGTCATTCTCGGGCTTCTCCACCACATCCATGACCTCACCCTTCTCAAAGTGAAGCTCCTCATCGTTGCCGGAACTAAAAGAGTACAGCGCTTGCACAGTGTGCAGAACTCGGTTACCGTTAGTACTGTGCACCACAGAAGCCAGTTTGTCTTTCAGGGAGTTCACAGAGTCCCCCCGTACTGTCCCGTCCACATCCTCCACAACGTAATTGGAGGGGAACCAGCCAGAGTGTCCATTGTAGCTGCCGCGCCACCAGCCGTCGCTGCACTTCTCCATGACGATGACCCTCGTGCCTTTGACCAAGGAGAGCTCGTCTTCACGTTCGGCAGCGTAGTTGAACTTGACCAGCGCAGGGAGGTTGAGGTCATACAGACGCTCCCCGTTGTCAGTGTCCATGTTGGAGGCCATGTCCCTCACACTGGTTTTCCTTTTCACCTTCCCCAACCCTACAGCAAAAGAAACAGTGATTGTAGGTGATATCAATTAGATAACGTTTCATCAAAATCACTTCTAATCCAAAACCAAATGATTTTCCTTTTGACCAATCCAAATGATATTCTACTTAACCAGTTTTAGTAATGGGTGTTTATTAAAGGAAGCTTTCTATGACTTACATGAGTTTGTGGGTATTTCAATTTGCAATTTCAATGACGCTTTAAAGCTTATTCAATTCCTTTTGTTGCACTGCTTATACAAACCACAGAAAGATCATTCTAGCTGTAGAGACAATGACATATAAAATTACAATGCCTGATTAATGTTTGCAGGATTGATTCACTCATATACACTACCCATAATGCAGAATTTGTTGAAATGGTAAAAGAATTCCATCATGCTCATTCACACTCCCTGAAGTCAGTGATTAATGTTGCCTATAAACCCCTGGAACATCTGAGGGGCTATTAAATGTTATTGTCTCTGGAGCTAGAAAGTAAATGTGATCTGGTGCACATTCTATTGTCACAAATTCAACAGAAATCCATATGTGATCTTTCAATGCTACAAATTCAGACAAGTCAGCGACGCCGGATTAATGATTATTGTTTACAAATATTCAAAACATTTAGTTATATCTCAAAATCACATGCAGGTGTGCTTGCTGAAGCAGACAGTTGGAACACTATTTGATCACAGTTGATATGGCATGTGGTTATAGTGACGATGGGTATTAATGACCGTAGGTATACAAAAACTGCCGTCCGCAAGAACCAATGCCACACACTCCATCCTTTGGGAATGTCTGGCTTTGATTCAATGAAAAAAAACCCAGACAAATCTTGCTGACAGACAAATTTTACTGATGACCTCTGAAGCACAAACTGAAAATCACATTGGAAACCAACTATCATTTTTTTCAGCCTAGCAGAGCATGTTAAAGCATTGCACTGCTAATTATGTCTGACGTTCTTAACAGGGATGACATCCACATTAGAGGCGGTTATGAGAGGGAGTTTGACATTCTATGTAATGTGAGTCCCGCAAATATATTTCTACATCCAAATGAAATCAAGAAGGAAAAACATAGTGTAACCACAATATGAAGAAAGAGAATGAATTTAATGAGATGTGCATGGATGAGGGATCATAAATTCAGACCAAAGTAAAAAAAAAAAAAAAAAAAAAGTCATTTGTAGTCCTCTCTCTTTTGGGTGTGGGTCTTTTCTCCAGGCCATTCAAGGACAAACCATGCACAACACAGTGAACATAGTCAACATCACACAGAAATCTGCTTCCCTTAAGTACACTTAACCTAAACCATGACCCAAAAAAAAAAAGGTTAGGGTATTAGCCCAAACTATACATGACACTATTCTTGGAATGCAATATGAGATACATTGCAAAGTATGTCATAAGGAGTTAGAACTCAGAGCTCAGATGATGCAATCCAGTGTTCCAAGTATAATATGTTTGGTGATTGAGAGCGTTTGTGTGTTTAATTGTGTTGATCTGCTCTAGCAAAAGATACAGAAGGGTAGGTCCTCCTGCTCACACATCTACCAAGAGTTGTGAAGATCTGACTTGCAAATTTAACCAAAGCACCACGTCAGGAATTGACTTTACGTTACCTTTGATCATAAAGATATCTGCATCCCTGATGCAAACTTACAAATGAAAGGTCAAATGTGTACACTGATGTGGACTCAACAATATACTTAGTGTATCCCATAAGAATAAATAAGAGCACAATGCAAGTCCTGTGTACTGCACAGATGGAGCATGGGTCTGTTCAAAGGAAACTATTGTATAGGGAGAGACTCGTGTTCTACCCAGATGGAACACACAACAGTAAGGACTCAGAAAGACAACATAAAAGATGATAGAGAAAACTTGGAGACCATCCAAAATGTCGGAAAAAACAAAGCTCTTTCAAGTGATTCACATCTCCATGGATCATTATACGCCTTTTCAAGTTAGAACTGTTTATCATATGGTTCTTGTTACATATATTATATGCAGCATAGATTTTACTCATTAAGCTGGGAAAACCACAGGATTTATAGCTCGAATGGCATGTTAAAGTTTCAGACCTTTTATTCAGATATGCATGACAGTAATCACTAACAAAAAGATCTACAAAACAGCATGAGTCCTTCTCTTCCCACAGAAAACAAACAAACAAACAAACAAACAAACAGAATAATGCACTATTCAATGCAATAATTCAGGAATGAACCATCATTCTTTCAACAGTGGACTGCATCAGTTCACAGTTATGCACACACTATTCACTCAACATAAATGAATACAAATTAAAAGTAGGTCATCTACAGCTAAAAAAAAAAAATAATAATGCATGATTGACAGATGACTTCCTGAGTCGCTTAACAGTGAACGTTTTGCATATGTCAGATGCCAGAATTTAAATTATATCTTTGTACTGGTCTTTCCTGTTGCAAGAATGATAATGATGATAATAATAATAGAGGGCGAGTCTCTCCTTTTTTGTTAAATCATCACATGTGTGTAATTATAGTAGTACTTGCTGTTTACACTATTATGCTAACCAAAAAACTGAGACCATTTTAATAAGAAAGGACTGAAATATTGTTACTGACTATGGAAACAGAGCAGCCCAAGGTCTCATTTCTGAGAGGCACTACATATTGTCTGAATTGAAAAGTCCTGCTCAATCCAAAGAGAGAAAGCCAATTTAGAAAACGCACAGTACGTTATTTACGGCCCTAAAGAATCATCCAAGAGACTCATTTTATTATCAGCCTCCTCTACATATCTCTCCCCAACCCAGTTATCAAATTTCTCAGGCAGTGTATCAGAAGTTAAACAAGTGTTAAAACAATGGACTAATGAGATGGGGATCCCCTGTGTGTGTATGACAGTGATGGCAAACAGCGTGGTCCACACAAATAACCCTTCTCTTTCCATACCATGACTGAAGGACAAAACTAGAGACACACTGTCCTGCCTGCTTTTGTTTCATTTCCTTTGACGACCAGACTAACAGTTACTCAGCTTCCCCAAGCTCACTTCCCTGCTTCCCGCTTGTGTCGAAATAAAAAGAAAAAAAAAAAAGAGCGCTTAGACACTGCCTCTCAAATGGAAAAATATCCCATCTGAATTAAGAGAAATGGTGCATCTCGGGTTGGTAAAACCATATTGGAAACATACTGAGCCTACAGATAAGAGTTCACTTCTTTAAATATTTACTTCCTCTTGGATGGAAAACTAGTTTGGTAAGTAAGAATCAGGACAGCAGTCAGCTACTCTTCACTATTGTGTGTGTGTGTGTGTGTGTGTGTCCCCTCTCATCTGGACTTCAGTGAAAGCAGGGAGAGATTAGCGATGTGCTGTGACCCTTGTCAAGCTGCTTTTTCATTTCCACATCTATGAAAGGGCTCGGGCAAATATGGCCAAATCACCCCGCCTTTGTTCCTGTTAGGGCTCAAGTCACTCCAGTGATGACATCATAAGGCAAATAGTCTCAACAAACAGTCCCTGCTTCCCAGACTCTACACACCAACTGACGAGAACAACAATGTGCCCTGCATGTGTGCCAAGACAGCATATGAATTTACTGAAGTTCATGCAAAGCCAAAGACTTTTTTTTCTACAAGTGTGTGTGTGTGTGTGTGTGTGTGTGTGTGTGTTTGTGTGCCTGCACTCTATACCAAAATTGCAATTGCTTTTAATAAAAATTACTGGCAAGATGTCACTAAATATGTCTATATATGAAACAGATATAGGACCAAAATGAAAAAGACTGCAGTCAGGGAGATGACATCTTTCTTTTGTGTTGGACTGAGTGGCCGCCCTTCATTTCCAGAACACAAAACCTCCTTTGGAGTTCTACACTATGCTAATGCAGAGGGGGAGAGAGAGAGAGAGAGAGAGAGAGAGAGAGCGAGAGAGAGGGTGGGGGGCGGTGGGGGGGTTGGCAGCCCCTCAAGAAAGGGAGCCATTTTTCCCTCTACTCCAGTAATCTGGATTTTCCAGTACTCAAAATGAGAGCAAGCGAACAAAACAAGTGCATTAAGGGCAAACACAAGAGGCACATTTGCCTAAGTAGACAGTAAGCTTTCTGTAGAAAATGTCCACTGGAGCCCTGCTTTTCTTCTGAAAGTTCCCCCCGCTTCTCTCTGCTAAATCACAACATCCAAGTGGCCAATTTCCAGTTTAAGTGGGAAATTACACAAACTGGAACTAAATCACAAAAACATGTAGAGACAAGCAGAGGGAGAGAGAGAGAGAGAAAAAAGAGAGAGAGAAAGAGGGATGAAAGTGGAGAGCCAAATGATTCATCCTTTCATTTCCCTCTGAAAGAAATCTGCATTGAATTAGTACTCTCTTCTGCTTGTCTTGCTAGGGGAGTAGAAGTTGACAGTGCATTTGTGTAGGGAGGCGTAAACTCTAACTAGCTTAACAATTCTGAGGTTTTGACTCTAGCATAAGATCCTACCTAATTTTTTTTTTCTTTTTTGGTGAAAGAGCATCCAAATCACCCTGAGGAAACGTGCTCCAATTCTGCACTTTCCCTCTACCCCACGTAAGATACACTGGTAAAACTGACCTCTGAACTATGCATTTGTCCAGCAACTCTAGATTAGTTTGTCTTTCCACCTGATTCTGAGCCTGTCACACCTCCCTGTCAGCCATAAACCAAACAGAGATAAGGCAGAGTTGCAGTACGAGCACTGCTTACAACAGTTCTGTCTGCTGGATTTATCATGAGACCATTATGAATCAGTAATTTAGAGAACTAACCTCCGACAAGCTTGAATTTTGAAACTAGGTAGAAGGACATGGAATTTGTTTGTGGATTACTAGTATGCTTGCCTTTTGAAAACCTAATTAGCTGCTCTTTACAGAGAAAGTACATGCTTCAACCGGGAATCCAGAAATCCTAACCCACCCACTTTCATCTGAGCACAGTTACAAGGAGGAATATAAACAGAACTTCAAATTACTTTTCACTCAACACTGTTGACACAGATATAAACTTCCTCATTGTCCATATAGACAAAATAACTGGGAAAACAAACCGTACCTTATGTTAAGGAAAACTGACTAAGCTATTCATTTGGTAACACCCCCCCCCCCCCCCCCCCCCAAACATCCTACTTTATATTTGTTAAGTTATAAGAATACTTTTCCTCCAAGAGAAAAAACATAGCTACTCACGAAAGAAATGTTTAAAAAGGTTTGCCATGTCCATTATGGGTTGTGAGAGCAGCCCCTGTCCCTCTCTCTCTGTAACTGAGTAGCTATTCAATGAGAACTTCCTGAAAGTCCATAGTTATTAGTGGAGCAGCTCCACACCCCACCCACATGACTAAATCCAACCAATGGGAGGCCAAGGGTTTCCTTTGAAGCTCTCAAGCTGCTGGTTGGGCCCCATATGCTCAGTGGGCCTCCTGGGGACACTTGTCAAACACTGGGTAGTGCCACGGCAACCGCATGTCCGTCACTGCTCTGACAACATTACAGACACTGTGTATCAGCCCACTTGTTACCCTTGTTGAAAGAAGAGTGACTCAAAAGCTGCCAGTGCAGATTCCGTTTTTAAACAGAGTTCCCGGCATGCTTGACCATACTGTCACGAATCACCTGACTTTATCTTTCTCTTTCAAGATATTTTCTAGGGGCTATTTTAAAGGTTCATGGATCGCAATTTTAGAAAAAGAAAAAAAGACAAATCAGTACTTGTGCTTTGAGTGATGATTTCCGCAAAGCAGAATATAAATCTGCAATTCACATTATAAAAATCTATCTAAGTCAGCATCCACCAAATAGAAAACAAAAACAGTGTACATCAATGTGTGAATGGAACGACAGAGGCTTGAAAGAGATGCATTCTGATCTCTCACTCACAGAGAAGTATTTGACTGGTCTTAACTCTGGAACCACCTGGTCTGTATACAGGTGTGTAATTTAGGAGGTTTCCTATGCCAGACTGCCTGAATAACAGAAGGCATATCCTGTGGGGTTGTAAGTGGGTAAACAGAGGTAGTCAACAGAATTAACCAGAGAGAAAAAAAAAAACACAGGATCTGTACACCATTTTAAATTCTCCAAAATATTTATTTCAACAACATTTTGAGCTGTGCAGATCCTCTGGTTTGTAGAGAGAGCCATGAGTTCCCAGAGACCTGGTTCTAATCCAGTGTTCTTAAGTTTCCGTGCTCAGAATCAGAACTCTGAAATTCTTATAATCAAATCACAGAAACTGGTGGATATTCTGAGATGATGGAGAATTTGCTCGTCATGCTTTCAGGAGATACTCACTTGGTTTTTAAGAGACCGTAAAGGAAGTAAAGGAACACTAAGAAAATCAACAGAATGTTAAACACAAACTAAAATAACAGGGTTACCACAGAGGAAAGCAATGACACTGACTGACCCGTTTCTCTGAACTACATACACTGTTTGGTTCACTTTACATAGTGATGTATTTATAGTGTCATTAGAGTTACAGAAAGACACTAAAAAAGACATATCTTAAAATGGACAACCATTCCTTAAAGAAAACTACACCCAGAAAAACAGCTTTAAGGAATACAAATATCATTGTTATACAGAGTGTGAAATGAAAAAACAAACATATTCAAATACTCCAAAGACTGTTTGCCTGAGAAAAAAAACATTTCACAGCAACACGGTGTTGACTGTGCTGCCTGTGCCCTGAGGCCATGATTATTCCAGACCTCAGTTTACTTAAGTATGTTGTTCACTCTGCCTAAAAAGGGAGGGGAGGGGTCAGTTTCCTCATCCATGATCTGTTGCAGATGAAGCAAGAATAATATGTAGTCTAGGCTAAAATGAGATGAATTGCGCAGTTGATGTCTTAAGTGGACACTCCAACATGCAGTAACACTCTACTATATTGATAGGGAGAGATCCACGACTGTGTTTATGCAAAGATAGACAATTTAACTTGCAAAAGGCTTTGCAAACTTCCCATGGGAACATAAACACTGCTCTTCTTTGAATTTTGGCTTGAACAAAAACATATACAGTTGGTAAGTGCCACTGATGTGGAGGCCAGTGAAAACCTGCAGCCAGCAGCGTAGCCTATTAAAGCTGTAACGCAGAGTACTTTTGATCATTCATCCCCAAATGTTTAAAGCATAAAGTGATCTAATGTATTTTACTGTCACTGCAGATCCGACCATTATTAGCATAGCATGCTCTTTTTAAAATACACAATAAATTAACCGCACAACAAAAGTCAGCAAGAGAACATTTATCCATAATTTATCCAGTGGTCCTTACCCAGAGTATCTTTAAGGCTCTTTACAATAGAGCTTTTTCTGAAACTGTTCTTCCTTTCCACATAGTTGGAGGGCACTAGACCAGTCTTATTGGTAGCGTTGCGTACTCGCCACCATGACTTGGAGTCATCCAAGAGCCATAGTCGTTCATTCTTCTTAATGTCCAGCTCCTGGTCTTGCTGAGCCATGTAATCAAACTTGGCGATGACAATCACCTCCTCTGTCATTTCTGACAACAATGGGAGAGAGGAAAAGAAAAAGATAAGATGTTAAATGAGAGCATTTGAGCATGGCAGAACTGGAGACAGCACAGCGAACAACACCGAGCCCAAGAGATGGAGATAAGATACAAAATGTTTCAAGGAGACCCTTGGGATACCCGAAATTATGCAATACTAAAGGCGGCTGTAAAGTAGACTGCTGAAGTAACTTACCGCACCAGTGCACAAACCTAAGAGATGCAATTCAAGCCGCTTCACGATAAACACTCACGCTCAGAAGTCAGTTGCATTAATGTGGAGATGCTACATAAATAACAACAATTCAAACTTGACATAATTAAATGCATGTGGCTTTGTGTCCAGGGTGTATGCATTATTTCCTGTGTCTATATATTGATCTGGATGATGAGTAGGAGATCCATCATGCTTATTAGAAACCAGTATTTTGCCCATTTCCCTGTTTGCGTGATGAGAAATGTACTGTTGTTTTTAATGTTAAAGCACTGAGGACAGGGTATCATTTGGAGGATGAGTTAATGAGGGTGCGGTAATGGGCTACAGCTTGACCAAGACTTCTACTCAGTCAGTTCCCATTAACTTTAGCCCCAGAAGACAAGAGGCCCAGAGCATAAATCATGGGAGGGTGTAATATGAGTCTTTAAACATTCTTTTTTCTAAATGGGCCACAATAGCCTGGGTCAAGCGGAAAACTAGGCCATGAAGAACATGAGAAATGTGGAAAAAAAAAAAAAAAAGTCCCTTTTTCCATCCTTTTAATTTGTACTCATCTCTTCTTTGCCTGCTAAGAGAGACTTAACAACAGCAGGATAATAATGCCAGCTTTGAGATAAACATCCACTTTCACCCTCCTTTTCCAACATAACTTAAAGGGTAAGGTATGATAGCCTGACACAGCCCTTTAACTGACTGTGGTCCCTCTTCATTCTCTCTGAGGAAAAAAATGTATTTGCATTCCCTGGAAGCAAAGCTTGGTGACTTTTAATCAGACAGGTATTTAATTGGACGGGTTTCAAAGGGAAACAGCGAAGTTTAACACATTCCTCGCTGAAACCCTCATTCAAAGAAATACGTTTTGAGCAACAGTCGTCTTGTGACCTGCAAACTTTAGAGCCTGGTTACAGAACCATCGCTAGCCTAGTAACAACATCCAAAGCAGCAATGCTGCTGCATTCAAGTGCATTCTACACTTGGCCATTTCTTTGTGTGAGGAGAGACAAATGTTTTCATTCAACAGTCGATCGGTCGCATCATCACATCACCCATGGGAGGAAGGAGGTTAAGACATTAGAGCAAAGTTTCCAAAACATAAAGTGCAGAGAGGCAAGAGAATCATCCAAATGTGACAGGTCATGTATCTTCCGAAATCTCATGACAGCAGAAATTTCCATTTTCCAATTATTGAACCATGTGTGCCCTGACTCAATTTCAGTGAATACTGAGGCCCCCTTTTTTCCTGCCATGGAATTTCCTCTGAAAGGAACCTTCTCCAAGTCAGACTTTCTCACACGAGGGGTGGGGAGGGGCAAGGGCCACACAACCAAGGGTCATGGGACAAAACCATGTCCAGTTTACAATCGTGATGCTGAAGCAGAATGGGTCCCAGAAGTGAAAAAAAAAAAGCAGAGGGGACAAAAGTGTGAGAGTGAGATGGAGTGACATGTGACACTTATCAAAATGACCCTCTTTCTCACTTCACACATTCATCCTTTCCTCTTTTGCTGCAGAGCATCATAAAAGGATGGAATGACTTTTAAAAAAAATGGAAAACTGGAAAAAAAAAACAAAAACAAAAAAACAAACAAACAAAAAAACACCCATGACACCAGTGAAGAGGACCAGTGAAGTCCTGACACACCATCCCTGTTTAAGACTCATCCATGCCATCCTATGACACTGGATGGTAGAAGACCAGTGTTCAGATTGAGCCTTGAATTTTATGTTTTGTTGCATTGAAGTCGATTATGTGAAAACATTTTATATCATCTCTCGGGAGAGAGGAAGCCCAGAATAGGGATCCATCTGTATTGCCTGATCTGAGAAACACCAGACAGTCACTTTCACAGCAAACTAGTGCAAAAACCAAATCTCCACGGCCCTCAGCTAACAGCTGCAAAGTCACTGATCACATCAGCAGAAGCTTAAAGCTGACTGCAATGACCGATATGAGTGAAAATATGCACAGGTCATCAAATACACCTTCACACAGTATGGTGAAGAAAATAAACTGTACTAATTTAAATGATAACAGTGAGATAAAAAATTGTTTCCAGTCTTTTCCATTTGTTTTCAACCAACATCGCAGCCCATTCTAACTGTTCTGAAGATGCCAAAGCCCTACAAGCCTAACATTGCTCTGGACCAACCATTGTTATGCCACACATTACAGAAATGAGTTCAGTAGTTCCCTCACGGGGGGCGCAGTGGCGCAGTGGGTAGCGTTGTCATCTCACAGCAAGACGGCCTCAGGTTCGACCCCCCTTTCGGGCGGCCAGCCTTTCCGTGTGGAGTTTGCATGTTCTCCCCGTGTCTGCCTGGGAGCTCCGGTTTCCTCCCACAGTCCAAAGACGTGCAGGTTAGGCAAATTGGAGACACTAAATTGCCCCTAGGTATGAATGCGTGTGTTTGTCTGTGTGTGTGCCCTGTAATGGACTGGTGACCTGTCCAGGGTATTTCCCTGCCTTTTGCCCTATGAGTGCTGGGATAGGCTAATTAGGATAAGCGGCTAGATAATGAGTGAGTGAGTGAGTGAGTGAGTGAGTTCCCTCACAGGCAGCTGAAATCCTCAGAGCAAAGTCTCTCTCCTTCTCTTCTCTGTTCAAAGAGAAACGTTGATCAAGACTCATTGCCGCAGTGGTCTCATGTATGGTCGAATCATTACCGACGATCACTTAACTAAACATGACTTGAATGAATATTCATCGCTTTGAAAACTGTCTTATGAATGTTCAAAGCACCAGTGGGAGCACACAAGTAGTAACGGTAATGTCCATACCTCTGTAATTTTACCAGACCACAGACTACACTGACCACATCTTTAACTAGTAGTATACATACAATATAAACATTTAAGGAAAAAGTAGTCTCTATTATGTGTGAAAGTTGGAGAGTAGAAAGAATAATCAGGACCAGATCAGTTCACAGAGAAGAACAGATAGATAAACATACATATTCATATGTATTAATTGGGCCTCATTTACAGGCATGACCAGATCATTGCCCTTGTTACCACTTTCGGATCACACTTAAATGCACTCAAGTGTATACAAGCATATACAACACCTCTAATCCCCACATAATGAACCAAATCATTTGGAGGACCAAACAGTTTTCTCAAAAAGGTCAAGGAGGATTTCAAAAAGCTGGATGATAAAGCTTCAGTATGATGCTGACCAACCAATGACTGAATTTAACCAACCTAATGTCACGATTCAGTTAGACTGTGACTGATATTGAAACTACAAAGGCGGGTCTAGAGAGCCAAAAAACACACCTGTTACCCATGAAATCATACTCTGATTTTTCACTAAAGCAATACAGTGTAAATTGTGTTGATTTCTAACACATGGTGGCATTTTAACCAAACATCAAACATCCAAAGTTTCCACTGAGTGTGCTGAAAAACGAAACGGATTGATAGGGTGGAGTTCTTCATCCAGACCTGGCACCTAATCTCTCCTGGTAAGCAACAAAACCTTCCCATTGCATTTACAGATGAACTGAAATATTCTCGGCGACTGAAAAGAGGCAAAATAACACTTGCGTGTTTGTGATTCAATCTTTTGTACAACGCGTGTGCAGAAATAGCTCATTTTTGTCAAAATATGGTCACATATTTCTGAGGAAAAGATTTAATCATAATTTGACTCAATGGCTACGATTAGATGGGCAAAAAAGGGTAGATGGCAAACACTAACCACTGCACCGTAAACATCTGGAGTTAGCACAACCATAGGCGGAGCAAAGCGCGGGGGTTTCGGTTCCGCAGACATTAAAATGACCAACACTTAAGCAACATTAAATATCTCGGTGCTTGAGTTAAGTCCCGCTGTACCGACATTTATCCATACAGAGTTAAAACAGACAAAAAAATGACATGTCATTCGCTAAAGTGCAAAAAATCGCTCAGCCTTCCCATTCTGTCTCGCATCACACTTTATTGGTCCAGTTGAGATGTGCAGTTCATGGCTTACTGCTTTGAATCCATACAACAGGAGTGTACTAAGCAAACACAGATTTACTGCCATCACATAAGTAAAAACACTTTAGCTAGAGCTGCTATGATTGTACTGTCCGCGAAATCTACACCAGCAATACCCTTAGAAATTAGCACTGTATTTGGTTGACGAGAAACAAACCGCAAAATAAATAGTGTGAAATATTTAAATCAGACAATAGAAAGTAATTAAAATGCTGACACACTTCAACAATGTTGTCACACGGCGCATATATCGCACACACCGACCATTTGCACAAGCCTACTCCACAAAGAAGTTTTTATTTTTCACAGCCTTAACTCTCAGCTTGGGTTTCAGTGGTTGAAAGGTCAAGAGGATACACTTACCTGGGGCAGTTCTCTATTCGGCGTCAGTTTCTTCGTTATCTGATGTGGCTGAATAGTACAATTTCGCTACGTTTACACAAACCTTTCATGACTAACAGCCAGCGTCAAGCGTAGCATCGTACACTAGGCTACTGCACTCCCCTCACAATTCGGAAACAACTAAATCTATCCTGTTTCATGGCTCCTCCCCTGTTTCACCCAACCGGTTACTACAGGGCCCCCTCACCTTTTTTTTTTTTTTTTTTTTTTTAATAATTTGTCCACATCCTTGTCCTTGACAGGTACTTATGGCAGGGAGATGACACATTAGGCATCTAGATGTTTATTCAGGGAAATAGTTTTGCAGTGGCATTATTTAATAAAAGTATATTTACTGTGATTTTATTGCAAGGTTTGCCAGGGTTCTTACAACACAAAAAGATAAAAGTTCGTGAATATGAAGTCAAATTTGCAAACATTATTTGCATGTTGCCTTTATTTACATGCTCAGAATTATAAACACGAACAGTGATTAGCTCACAAGTACTTTAAGCCATCATTGCCTTTTTCCGTTTTTTTTTTCCCACTGGTTTTGGCTGAACTGAAAAAAAAAATCTCACAAAACTCTAAGGGCTTTAGTGAACTAGGACTGCAGACTTTTATTTACAAGTTCTCACGCTATGGAAACTAAGGGTCCCCATGTAGGGAAAATAAACATGAGTTAGGAGAAACTACGAGAAAATAATCATTGTCACAACCAAATACAGTCGTCTTCTAAAATTAGTGTCTTCTCACTCCAAAAGACTGTGATCAGAAAGAGTCATTGACCTCACAGATATTATAACTCTCTCATAGTTACAGTACCCTTGATTCAATCACCTTGTGAAATATTAACTGCTGAATTGATGTAGACATGTTGTAATTCTCTCTCGCCTCTTATTTTGAGGAACACGTGTCAAACAGAAATTAGAGATATGCTCAGCAGACTGTGGGTTGGTTCAATCCAACTGTTTCTTCAGAAGAAGACAGTTCTAATTTGCCTTGTTCTAGATACATATTTCATACAGTTTGTGATAAAACTTATTGATATATTTATGACTTGTTAATCTCTTTGCATGTGCCGGTGTGATCTTAGCCATGAATCATACTGAATAATAAAACATGCACCATATTTTAAGGCACTCATTTAACATTTTACCTTTATTTTTATGAGTGAGACTATGTCCTCTCCTTTAAATTTTCTCTGTTCTGTAGGAACTCAAAACTCATCCTGTGTTTTTCTTTTTTTTTTGGACACGTACATATGAAACATGCTACCGCGTGTCTTTACCAGCATCAAAACTTCTGATTATTACACACCTCCCTCAGTGTTCTGATTATTACACACCTCCCTCAGTGTTCTGATGGCCACACAATAGATCTGAGTGACACATACATATGTGCCAGTCATGTTATAATACTATAAATACGACAGGGATGTCTGCCAAGTTGAGTCACAAACATACCATAATTTCTTTAAGTTGTGCAATAGTGGCTGTGAGTTAGGGCTCCACACCAAGAAGTGAAGGATTTTGGGTTTGAATCCTGGGCGGTGCACTTGTTGACTAAGCACTGAAGGGTTCTGGGTTCTATTGTGTGTTCCCTTCTTCTGGCTGCTGGTGTTTTGCCCTTGAGAGAGGCTGCAACAGTGTGAACTTCTTTCCATCAACACAGTGGCACAGACAAAGAGCAAGTGTGCATAGTAAAGTGTCCAGCCTAATATTTAATATGTTAGATTTTGCTTACGCTTATATCACCCAAAGTGCCTTAAACAATAGAAAAACATCAGGTAAATTAGCATACCTTCTTCGCCTCCTGTCAAGAGAAATAAATATCTGCCTCACTTCTGCCACCTTGTGGACACATTTTGGAGAGCTATTATCTAAATCACAATCAGAAAGCTTGTTACAAGAATGACAAGAGAGAGGATGCTTAACTCACATTATTGACAGATTCATATGATTTAAATATTTTTTTTCTTTTTCACAACTGAATAGATGATACGGACCATCAGTGATACAACTTAACACAATCAAATACAGAGTACTGTGCTTTATAATTACACTTCACTCAATCATGTCTCTGATGCACTTTCTAATCGACAGCACCCGTAGTCTATCAATGCACGGAATTACAGTATTAGTCGGCTGATTTGAGTTTTAAATGTTTAATGATAGTGGCCTATCTGTCGCAATTTCTAATTTTTCTTTCTTTTAATTTTGAAAACATTAATAAACCTAATTACTGATATGTGTTGGCTATATTTGGACTCCAGTGAGTGTACTGTCATTGTCATCTCTCTTAAACATTTTGATATCATCTGTTTGTATAAACTTTGGTTTATTACGGTATGTAACATATACAGTAAATGATACAGCATTAGAGTATATAATTTAATGTTGCCTACTTTGTAAATTTAGTATCACTATCTTGAAAAGTTTTGGTGGCACTGATCATATTAGCATCAGAGACAAATCACCAGCATTTGCTTAGTGAAACAGCACTTTTTCTGACATTTTTATTTTCATAATGTTTCTTACAGAAACTTTTTTCTCTTAAGCAGTATACAGTATACAGTACTGCTCCAGAGGAGCACAAGAGGAAAATTCTCTCTTCATGGCTTGGGTAGTTGTCCAGACCTGATATTGAGTATAGTCTTTTCATGGTTCCCTATTAAGCCTTTCTATTCATGCAAACTCTCACTCTTCCATATTGATACTTACTTAGATTTTATTGATTGGGTCTGCCAACCTAACATCTGCTTAGTAAGGAAACCAATAATATATTCATTGTATGAAACTGTGCCAGTACTTTTTTTTAATCAGGGTCATATAAGGATCATTTCTTGACTTAGACAATATGAAGACAAGCAGCTCCTATTACAGTGAGGTTTTTACATAGTGCAGTGTATCGATGTGCATATGTAACATGGCTCTGATTTGTATTAACACTTTGATATCCTATATACCAAAGTTTTGGTAAATTTTAGCAAAGCTGTGTAACACCATTTCAGATCAAGTAACAAATAAAAATGTAATGGGGACAAAATCATGAGTTGACATATATTTTGGAAAAACTGGATGCTGCTTAACCTGAAAAGCTCATGAAAATGGCACTGTGGAGAGACCGGTGAGAATCAACGTCCTCTTTTAATAGCCCATAACATCACAGACACACAACACAACTGGCACTTTATCAACAACACAATACAAATCAGATGGATCTTGTATCTGACACTCAGGTTAGTCTTTCATTACAGATTTGTGGCTTGGGGTCAAGGAGCCGGAGACAGAACATGTTCATTTAATTGGTGAATCGAGGATCTCTTCATACTCTTGTCTTTTGCTTTTCCCCACCCAATAGAGCTTGACGGCCGTGAGCACCACCACGCTGATGATGATGATGAGGCCTCCGATGACATCATAGACAGACGGGATCATGTGCAGTACGATGAGTTGGAGGAGCATGGCCACCACTATCTCCAGATGCTGCACGGTGCTGACCAGAGCCGGGTGGAACTTATTTAGGGCGTAGTATACCCCCAGGAATGCAACAGTGGAACAGATGCAGATACCAATGAGGTACCCCCATGTCTCCCCATCCAGCGGAATGATGGGTTCTTGAAGGATAAACATGGTAGAGGCCCCCCACACGGTTCCTGTCCACCCGAAGGTAAAGAGCGCTGTCCACATGCTAACCTTCTCTTTGATGGCCCTATAGATGATCATGGACAGGGCGGCAGTTAAGCCCGCCATCACTGTCATGGTGTATCCAAAGGCCTCCTTCCAGAAACCCACTGACATGTGTTCACTCACTATGTTAGGAATCATGACCAGGCACAGCCCACACACACTACTCACCACTGTGACTATGTCTGTCAAACCCAGGCGTTCATCGATTAGTAAGAAAGCCAGCACAGCACTGAAGACAGTGGTGGTGGCACGCCACATAATGGTGCCATTACTGGGCGGAACAATCGCAAAGGAGGTATACGCACATGTAATGGAGATGACATTGCACACCCCATAAAAAAAGAGGCGTAGTCGATAGCCCTTTGGTCCAAAGGGAGGCTCCTGATAGTAGTACACCACGGAGATGGACAACACTTGGATCACTGAGCGGATGAAGAGGAGCTCCAGAGAGGGCACTTTAGAGCGGTCTGCTGCCAGTCTGGTGATGAGAGCCACGCAGCCATGGGCCAACGCAGCTCCAAACAGAGCGCTCCATGTTACACGTGACGCAAAGACTGAAGCCTCCCCAAAGCTCTGCAGCTGCTCTCCAACCCCCTTGTCCTTTTGTTCTCCAGCAGGTTTGGAATGGCTGTCTAACGAGCCAAAAAAAGTTCTTCCCGACTTACCATCAGTGAGTCTCTTCTTGTCTGAGGTCTCCTCAAGAAATGAGCCAAAGTCTTCAAAAGACGGAGCGTCATCATAACCCTCGTCCCCAGGCTGGGGAAAGTGGGTGGCATATTTGACTGTAACTGTGTTGGGATGGATCTTGACTCTTTTCTTTGAGCCAAGCAGATGTTTTGTTGGGGATTCATCCATTTTTTTTATCTCTTTGGTTGACAGTTCTGAAAGGGATGGAAAACTGAAATTTGCCAGTTCTATTTGTGCAACATTTCTGTCTAACACTAGATAAAATATAACTGTTTTTAAAAAAAGTTTTTAGCATGTTGCTTATACTGTAAGTGTTAATTAAAAGAGTACTATAAATATATAATTAAAAGAACACCCCTCATCTTAAGGAACATCACTCAAAGAACCCCCCCCCCTCCTCTTTTTCTCTGTCCTCCTCCTCCGCTTTCTCTCCACTCCCATCCTCACTCAGGCCATCATCACCACTCTCTCTAGTCACAGCTCATTGTGTGACGCAGTTCCTATATTTAAATTTTTGCCACTCTGGCAATGCAGGTGCTCTCTGATTCTGTTTCAATGCTGTTCACTGTATATGCCAACACACATTTGTAAATGTAACTCAATCTGAGAGATACATCATATCATATTTCTGTACACACATTATTGTATTTTTAACTCCTAATATCACACATTTACAATGCGTTTCTTAACATATTGCCTCAGTATTGAAACAATCATTATGCAAATTAATACTTTGGAACAACATTAACGGTTAGTTAAATATTAAATATTAGAAAAGATGGGAGGAGATACGTAAGATGTCATAAATATTAAAAATCCCAGTCTTAAAGCTTAGGAGCACACAGTAAGAGAACTTAAGAGAGCGTCATACCCATATATTCCTAAAAAAACGTGCTAAGGAGAAGGACGTTTCTTGTCGAAAAATAACACAGTTTAGCGTTTCACTGACTAAGCTATTATTATAAGCTAATCATTATTATCTACTTAGGATGCAATAATGTTATGTATTCAGTTTAACACAACGTAATTTACGCACAAAGATATAATGTTTAATTCACCCTGAGTATACACCCAACACTGTGTAATTCATGACACTCAGTTTAACAGTGTCAGCTGAGTGCTTAGTAAAGGGATCTATGAAGCATTCATAAATTTAATACTTGAGAATTTCTGAATGAAAGACAGTGTACACGCGATCACTGGTGCGCTCACTTCAGTGCCGCTGATTCACATCACCTCCTCTATGATTGGCCCCATTATTGTTCGACATGCTCCAGACATTGCACAAGGACATGCAAGCCAAAAACAGTGAACCGCGTGAGATACTAGTTAAACAGAAACGAATAACTGAGAAGACAAGGTAATTTTACTTCGTTCTCACCTGCTTCCTTAAATATCCCTCTGGACAATTCCGAAGTACTTTCATAAATTCCTTGATGACATATTTAATTTTCGTGTTGCAAATGTTTCGATATTGCCCATCATTCCATATCTTTTTGCTTTTCTGTCCTTACAACCGAGAGAGTATCGCCAAGGAGAGACAAAACGTATTTCAGATCGAGTCAACTGCTCTTTTTTCTCTAGGCTCTAGTTATACTGACGACCGCAGTGTAACTAAGGAGGTTGTCAGAACGAGACAACTGACGTCCGAATATGTGTAGCTCTCCAGTCACTAGTTCAAGTGAGCCTTTGGCAGTAGTCAAGTCTGGAGACTGGTAAGCGTGGAGAGACGAAGGGATGATGCTCTGAGCATGCGTACGAGTCAGTATTTCACATGGGCGCGTGTGGCATAACTAAAAAAAACTAAGGTCACCTGAGATCGATCGACTGTAGGGTAGATATTCAGAACAGAGGGACACATAAATTCATATTACTGGTAGTATATTTCTTCCAACGTAATATAAATTTTGTATTGTTCTCTCAACATTACAGACTTTTGATGGGTCTTCCATCAAGATTTTGATGTGTATATTCAAAACCTTCAAAACGGCCGTGATCACGGAGGATAAAGTGTGTGTTTGACTATTAAAGAGAGGGATGCCGTTTTTTTAATTGCTGGTATTTAATCGGCTACTCTCAAAAAAGGTATCAAGACATGTTACAGGCAGTGAGCGTGTGAAACGTGCCTAGAAGCTGTTGTTTAACGTAACACCACTTGAGGCTCCACATCAATGTGTTATAAAAAGAAATCAACATGTGTACTGCTTCCCTTTCCATATCGTAGTACAATAACGGCATTTAATTATTAAGACGATTAAGAGCTGACCGAGGTAGCATGTGGCAGTCTCAATACAATCTAATGGTTCTGCTTTGTCAGGCAGTCCAGTTTGTTCAATAAAATTATTACCACTTTAAATATGTTGTTTTAATGTTTTAATGACATGATTACTGACACCTCATTCTAGCGCTCAGTAGGTCAGCAGGTTTGGTTCTGAGTCTACTGGTATTGAGCAAATTTTCAGAGGCATGCTCCATGTCATGTATTATTCAGGAGTTTCTGCACCCCTGTATCCTGGGAACTGTATGTATTAATATATTCTTGGGGGGAGCCCCAAGCAGTTTAGCTCCAGCACAGTAGTGGATCTGACATATATGGCTAACACAGACTTGTTCGCTATGTTTTTGCAAATATACTTGAGTGTGTGTGTGTGTGTGTGTGTGTGTGTGTGTTGAGTCTTGAAACAACATTTTACACACAATATTTTAGTGACTAGGAAAGAAGTCAGAAGATGGGGATACTTGTAATGGGGAAAAGCTGAACCGTATGCCACTGCAGCTTGCTTGACCTGTCTATGTGCATGTCAGTCATGACCAGGTCATGTGCCTTTGATTGATATGATGTGTTTCACCTATAGCTTAAAACAGGGACTTTAGTCTCAGAATACATATCCTAACAGTATATTTAACTTTCTTAATTTGAGCAGTCACCAGCTAGGGTTTCTGCTTATCCCTTTTGTAACAGTTAGAACGAGATGAATCCCACAGATAAAAGTAATTTCAGACAAGCAGACTCAAACTGATGACTTATGCAGGTTTCTTATGACGTGAGGATGCTGTGAAAAACGCAGGGTCCTGTTTCCATGGTAACAGCGATGGTGAGTTTAGCTAATGCAGTTACAACCCTCACAGCAGATAAGACCAACGGTTTCTCTGGCTCTGATATATATTATTACAGCTTTAATAACCCTAATGCATCATCTGGTGAACTGCTGTCCACTATGTGGTTCAGGCTAACACTCCATCTTTCCCAGTATTGCTCAGTTCATGCACCACCATTACTACAGATGACATCCATAAAAACACAGTCTCTTCAATATGGGATATACAGAGATTTTAAGCGGGAGTTTTTACAACAGATGTAATACCTGTTCTCCCCATTTCAGTTAATAGGAGTGATTTTTAAATTCATTTTATAGGTAATGACAATCATTTTTCTTCCGCAGCCCTGCTGAGCGTTACCACCGTTCACCGTGTCCCCGCCTGACCCTCTTAGCAGGTTTGAGTGCATGTCTTGGTTTCGTGGATGCGTTCGCACGACTCTGGATGACATCACTGGACAGGTTCATTAGGTTTTCCTCTGGCAGGATGTCCATTTACGTCACTGCGCTCCTGATGCATCAACACATTGTTCCCTCAGGTTAAACACACACGCATCAGGAGGAGAGGGCAGAGCCCACAGCTGCACATCTGTTGTTGCTCTTAATGGATTTCAGGCAGAGATAAAAATTTCTTTAAAAAATGCCTTATGAATGTTTTCGGTCTAGAAAACAAACTAAACAAATTCCTTTCCCATTAAAACTGAAAGGGAACATAGTGTAATATAATTATAAAACCAAAAACGTTCGTTTAATTAATGCAATGAATTGATTTTTTAGCATTAAAGTCTCTTTCGCATTAGATTATATGTCAGCTCATTAATTTAATGTAGTTGTCAGCCAGTGAGTCTGATGAAGGTCCAAAAGGATGAAGGTCCAAAACCAGCTTGTTTGGTTTCTTTTATAACAACATAAAATGTGAAATACATGTGAAATGTGCAAAAATCTCCGATTGGTTCCTGGAGCCCTACCAGTCTCTCAGTCTCCTAATGTGTGTGTGGTACAAGTAACAAACAGTGCCTGATGCTGAAATGTACCTGTGACAAACAGGGAGTGGAGCTGTCAGCAAGGTAACATTTTTATCATGTTTCCTGGAAGGTCAGCGGCAGAATCAATAGTGTGAAAAAAGGAAGAGTGAAAGTCTTCTCTCTTTTGCTACACTGAGCTCCCATCTGACATCCCCCATTCACAAAGTGCTGAATTCAACCATATCTTCCACATTGTTCTGAATACTGAATTTCACTTCACTTTCACTTTTTTCTTCACTACCATTGCTCGAAAAGTGAAATTTACAACTGTAATACACTGTTCACAGCATGGAACAACCTCACCTTTGTAGCTCTTACAGTGTGTCATAATTCTTTGCGATGCACTTTTGTGTACCATAATACTTTCACTAAAATATTGGCCATTTACCTTTTGGCAAGTATTATGCAAACTTTATGGAACTTCACTGATTTTAGGTTTCGAAATACAAACAAGTGAGGTCCTATAAAATCATAAAGACAAGAGAATATCTTAGCTGGTCCTGTGAATAGTTATTTAAGAAGTCCAAATATCTCTTGATTTTATTTTGGGGTTTTTTGTGTGTGTGTGTGTGTGTGTGGTTGTGGGTGTACGGGGTGATGAGGAGTAATGGACATTTGGATCTATGAAAAGAATCTATGGTGTGTCTCTCAGGATCATCCTGTCATTAACACTGGCAACTGTATCAAAAATGCTTTCAGCTCACTGACAGTTCAGGCTTTAAGTACACATTCACCAGATTGTCAGATGTATTTGAAAGGAACAGATTGTTAGTTCAGAGATTTAAAGCAGTGAACTGAGGCAGGCAGGGTAAACAGAAGCAGTGGCCATAATATTCAATGTTCAGTTAATCAGAAAACACCAGCTCAGAACTCCAGTGTTACTAAACATTTATGTCTCAATGTGTTGCAGCTGTGACAAATAGTGTGTGTTCTGTCATACTGTTATCACCAAATGCTCATAATGTTCATATTTCTCTCTGCATCATTACCTGCCCGTCGTTCATCAAACAGAAAATCTGTGATAAATTAAGTGGAATAAAGATTCCTCTTACAGCCAAACTTGTATCCATTAAATATTGTGTGACCAAATTGTTTGCCTTGCTTCACTCCTAATTACTTTTTACTCACATGCCTGTAACATAGGAGAGAACTATTTCATTTTCAATCTCATCCAAATGTATGATAACAATTAGTCTGTTATGTATGGGTTTATTGAAATCTTGTGTGGGATTTGGGGTTACAAGCACATCAATCTTTTTTATGCCCCCTGGCTCTGTTAATTAAATTTGCTCTACTCAAACACAAGTTTTTAATTTCATTCACACCCTGTGGAGAATCTTGATACTGAAGAATATATTTTCTTGGAGAAGATGTCTCTGAGGCTTAGACAACAACAAAGCAAATACAACAGTGTTAAAAGCACACTGTGAATGTGTATTTGGGTCCATCTGGGGTCATATACACGCTCTCAGTGTTAATTTCAAACTCTCTGTGTTCTTTTAACTCTGGTGTTGCATTGATTTTGCCTCAAAGAGGAAATGACGCTTCTAAACTGGGAGACAGGCTGAAACATAGCGAGAAAATTTCAAGACGCCACTGCCAAAGGACACAACGGCTGCCAAAGGGGTAGTAATCATGAGGGGTTGGGGGTGGGGTAAAGAGACACACAGACAGAGAAAGGCAGAGAGATTGTTTGAAGAGCATGGAAACAAAGGGGAGAGAAAATGAATCCTTTAAAATGATTCAGATTAATAGAATGGAGCTGTAAAATAGGTTTTCATGGACAAAAATCAATAAAGGTATTTAATGGGTTGGGAATTCACTCTCAGCAGTAAATATTTTTACTGTCACATTTACAATATAAGTAAATAGACCTATATTCAGAATGAGTCCATGATCAGGCCCCACTCAGTCTGTTCTCTCCAAAGGACAGCTGCATTATGTAAGCCATTTTACGAATCCCGAGAGGAAACGTCACCAATGAAGATGTTGAACGTTCGTCCGCGTCTTATCAGTATTCACTTACCATATCACTGCTTCGTACATGCAGTCAGCTCCATTAGCAGATAAAATTAGATGCTGGGAAATGCGAATATATTTATTTTTCAGGGCAGGACAGATCTCCTCTGCTCCCCGCTATGACTCTAAAAGGGAGTTCAAATTTCAAACAGCTGCCTACAACAAACAGCATGACGTCTCAATGCATTTAAGGATTTAATTGACCCACTGGTCTGTTTCCTCACAGGGCTTTCTGACATAAAGGGCATGTTCCAGTGGAGAGGAGAGACCACAGCAGAGATCAAACACACAGTGCTGTGAGCAGGTGTTTCTGAGCTGCGCTCAGTGGATGCAGAAGGATGGTACAAAAACAAGCGATCCATCTTTTCAGAGTATGTTTACACTGAATAAACAAGAGGCCATTGTGATCAGGCACCCCACATTTTCTAAACCTCTGTGTCCCTTAATCCTCCCAGTTTTTAAACACACCATATCACACCATTAACACAGATGTCAGTAATACCAAACTCAGCAACACGTCTGACGTAGAAATCAATAGCAGATGGAAGAGTCTGGAAGATGGAAGAAGTTGGATGGTTAGACGACATCAGTCAGTCGGTTGCCACGCTAGCCCTGTTCTGTGAGAAAGAGAGAGAGAGAGAGAGAGAGAGAGATCTAAATAGCGTTTAATTATTGTTTCTCCTTGGCAGCTAATAATAGAGGAGATCCAGGGCTGCAGCTGGAGCTCTCAGACATGACAATGCCAATGGGATGGGTTCTGCGCCCTTTGCTGAGCAGAGATGACAGATCATTTCTGCAATGGTGATGAGCAACAAGCTCTGAACAAACATTGTTTTCTATTTTTCATTGACAATATTACGTAAAACCAGCCCGGGCACCAATGAGAAATGTGATTTTGTTTTGCACCGTTGACTCTGTTGTATGTTTGGCTGAATTCATTAACATTTAGACAGAGATAGTATCTGACTCATCAGTCAGATTCAGAAGGACACACACAAAAAAAGAGAATGTCTGAGATCTGCTTGTTTGCGTGTGCACATGTGTGCGTGTGTGTGAGTGTAAATGTGCGTGTGTCGGGGGGGGGGGGGGGGGGGTGGCAGAGTGAGAGAGGGAGTGTGTGAGACAAAATTAAATAACCAACTCTGTGCCTACCGTATCAGCAATTGTGTGACAAATGAGATTAAATTTGTTTATAACGGAGAAGGTCCGACCGCAGTGTTTTTTTTTCTAATCACATAGTCACAAAGCCCTTTCCCTAAACGTCAACAAAACCAAAACATCCATATAACTGTGGCACAGCTTGATAGAGCTCAATACATTGCTCCTCTAATGGTTTGTTTTTTCCATCCTCTGGCTTCTGGTACCTTCAGATCTCTTAGCATGTGCTGGGCATTCAGACAGCCTCCCTTAGATAAAAGATGTTGTATGTAAGCTAAAAAGGAATAATAATAACTCTTTCAGCGTAGATAAATAGACCAGGAATAATTGAAATGCAGAAAAAGCGAACAAATAGGACATCCAAAACACTTAGCATACTCATCTAAAACACTCAACATACAAATCAGCTTTTTTTTTCAATGTAGTACTGACAAATACAATAGCCCTTGATGTTGCTTATGGCAACAACATAAGCCATACACTGGAGAAGGACAGAGAATAGGACAGAGTGAACAATAATACAGTGAATAATTAATATAACACGGTGCACTGTTGCGTCTTTGTATTACTTATGTAGAAAAACAAACAGATAGTTTCTGTTACTGGGTCAAATATTTCCTTTAGAAAACATTTGTTGCTGGTAGTTACAGTGAAGTGTGTAGGAAAGGAGGTTACCAGAGTTAGAAGAAGCAGTTGTGGGTGATAGACCTGGAAACACGAGGATTAATGAGGCATTTTACTGACAGCGGCTCTCTCCATAAAGAGAGAATTGTTTAAGTCCACTTGAGGCAGAGGTAGTGTCAGTGTTGTGGTGTTTCATAGGTGTGTTTTGAACCTTTCCTTGTATGGACCTGTCAGAAATGTGAGTTCATGCAGAGAGTGCCTAATTTGCAGAACATTTACTACCAGCAGTCGACAACCCAAATAACAGTATAGGCCTATTTCACTGCAGAATGCTATTAGAAGTCTCGAATAATGCAGTTAACATTGTCACTAAATTAAAATAGACAAAGTTAAAATAGACAAAATCGCTTGGGGGTGTTTATCCCAAATTGAATTTTGTGGCTAGAAGAAAAGGTCATGCTTTTTATGAGCAGTCCGGGATTAAATTAAATTATGATTTCGGTTTTTCGATTTCGATTTTTTCGGACGCTGATCTCCATTATTTGAAAGCAGGCAGTTCTGCTGCAGAGGAAATCAAGGCAGTGAAAAAGGAAATATAAAGAAAGAAATTATGCGGTTGTTTTGCAGTACAAGTCCCGTACCCTGTGCCCTTGGGCGGGTGAAACAGCCACCGAGCACCCGTGATTGAGGATGTTAACCATGATGGATGAAGCCTGATTTTATGAGTCGTTCGTCAGTTTGGTGGCTCTGTCCCCGAGCCCCCACACAGCCAGACACAGTGAGGGTGGATAAGTCTGGGACTGAGAGAGCAGCTGACCTGGCAGCTTTTCACTGAGTCTGGCTCTCAGTGTCGCAAAGCTACAGATACTTACCACAGCCTGTCACAGTTCAGCAGCATATTTACACAGCGCAGGATGGATATCTTTATTTGAACCACTGTGAGTCATTTACGGAGGTTATATAATTTCACATATAGGAGAATTCAACTTAGATGCAGTCACTACAAATGTCTCCTACAGACATCTATTCATCTTTTCATCGACAACAAATACATCTGTTTACCTTGACTGTGTATTTTCCTTTGTCAATAATGCCCTGCAACGAACCAATATGGAATTCATAGAAGAAGAAAAAAAGCAGAAAACCTGTTAATAAATAAAATGGATCATGGCAGGCGCTGCTGACTTATTTAAACACATTTATCTAACTGAAGCGTATAGGTGAACCGAACATAGGAGGAATATATTTCCTGACGGCTCTTTCTCTGACCCTTTCATGTCACCCCTTATAATCTCACTCTTCAGCTCTCACTCTCAGATAGTGCTACGATCACATGCCTGCCTCTGTGCTAGACAACTGCGGTGGTGCAACATACATGCGTCATTTTTAAACCCGTCCTACGGTTAAGCTGATGTGATGCATGAAAATACCGCTTACAGCAACCATCCTGCAGGCAGAGTGAGAATCGTTGGTTGACAGCGGGGCAGTGTGAAGGATGGGATCTTAAGATTTAGTTCAATAACCCTATGATTGTCCATCATGACCTTGCCTGGCAAAAAGCACTTTCCCTCTCATTCATTTTTCAGTGCCTTCATAGAGACGAGCGAGAGGAGGGGAAAATGCCTTGATGCAGCACACGCTGAGAGCAAAGTGCTTTACCATTAAAAATAGTTCAGCTTCCAGACACTTTACTGTCAGCTCTGTCCTTGGTTACTAAGGGTGTTCAGGGTTATAAAACTCATTATACAATTGAAAAAAAAAGAAAGAAAAAGAACTGTGCGCTAATATTTGAAAGTACAGTGTAATAAATGTCCTATATGGAAAGGTGTGAGAATTCTCATTGAAGACCTGCATCTCAGAGGGAAGTAAGTTTTAATCATTTTCTGAGGACTACACCGCAAATCGAGAACGATCTTGACAGTTATGAAAGGGAATCTATAATCTGATTTAGAGACCTGTGCCCAAAACACCCTCTCCAAGACGTCCAACTTAAGAAATATAGAAGATGGCATGGTGTTGTTTTCAACAATTTTTTTCACTGTAGTGAAAAAAACCACATTAGCACCTCCAGGTAGATGTACTGTACCCTCAGGATCGGCGCCATGAAAGCTTAATTACAGGAGGAATTGCTCTGAGTGATTCATTACAGAAGGAATCACTCTATTGGCAGAGACACAGTCATGACTCATGGCTCATGAATGTTCTCTAATTTGTATAACCAAGCTCACCAGAATGAGAGACAACTGTCCAATAGTTTATGAATGGCTTAATTTGAAGATCCGTTAAAAAAGTAAAATTATAAACACATGAAGATAGTGAGGTTCATCAGTGAGCACAGCCAGTAAAAGTATCAGAACAAAAGAGTGGGACTGGATGGATTCCAAAGCAGTGAATCTTATCGTGAAACTCACACTTATCCTAATACAAACCCATAGAGAAACGTGAGAAAACACAAACAGCGAAAGCCAGTTATTACCGTGACAACACAAGTGTGGTTCTCAAGCCCCTCTGGCAAAAAAAAAAAGTGACACTCATAAATTAAGCGTTTAATGATCCCGCTAATATGAGAAAGGCACAGATTGAACTCTAATGAATTCCAAACAGTACATGTGAAAATGATCTCAGCAGCTCAGCTCAGAGCAGCTTCACTCTGGCATTAAACTTTATGCCAATACTGGAGTCAACAGTGCTGCATCACACACTCCGCGGAGGCTTTACGATGGCCAAAAGCATTTAAAAGACTGTTTGCATATTCAAAGTAAATAACACAACCAGACCGCTTAAGCAGTCAGACTGTATTTGGTTTAATGATGGAACCTGAGGCTATGATTTCCTCCCACACTTTGTGTCCTGGGAGACGAAGAGGAGGGAGGCAAAAACAACCTGCAAGGGCACTCGGTCGGGGTAATTATATCCCTTATGTCAAGTTGCTATGGAGACTGCAGGGAAAACAGCAATCACTACACATATCCAGTGAGATAGTCTGGAAGGACCTGAGTTTGAAATTGTCCTCAGACTATCAGACAAGGCCAGAAACTATAGCAGAATATTGTATACACACAAGAAAAACAATTGTGAATATGCAAGACGTGAGCTGAATGTTGTGTCAGTATTCTCAGAGTGATTCTCACTAATTCTCAAGGTTTTGTTGATCTGAACAGTGAATGGATGAATCATCATTCTGAGCTGCTGCTTTTGTCCTGTGTGAAATGTGTTCACCCACTCATTGCCTGCTTCTTTATCTCTTTGTGTGTGTGTGTGTGTGTGTGTGTGTGTGTGTGTGTGTGTGTGTGTGTGTGTGCGTGCGTTTCTCTACACACAGACATAAATTCACAAGTTCATGTAGGCATGTGGTATATTGTCAAGATATGTAGGATACAGTTTGGGGAACTTGGCCCAGTCTGTGTGAGTGTGTGTGTGTGTGTGTGTGTGTGTGTGTGTGTGTAATAGTGTACTAAAGAGTACATTTTTAAAGTGTGTAGATGAAATGTAAATTTTTACACTACCATGCCACCATGTCTCTGGTTCAGGAGGAGCAGCTGAGATTTATAACAGGGGGAAGTGAACTGTGCACAGTGAGTCACCACTCAATACAGTGGTGAGGCACAGCTAAAGTCACCTTGATACCCTGCTCAGCAGGCAGTTTAACAAGCCCTCTTATAGCAGCAAGAGACCACCTTCACACGCTGGATCAGCCATCGTCTCTGCCTCATATCATTGTTACTGTGTTCTAATTAATGTTGTGCATGGGCGATTTGGCAATGGTTCACTCTCTCCACTCATGGATTCGTTTCCATTTTGAGCCTCCCCAAGGAAGGGACCAGAGCTGACTTCTTCCTTTGTTCTGTTCATTAATCTAGGGAGGCTGTAATTGGGTTAGAGTGACTCCAATCCATCAGTGTGCTGACAGCAAAGGAAGCCAGAGAGTGAAGCTAGCAGAGACAGAGGCGATGGACATGTCTTTTTCTCATCTGATCGGAGAGAGAGAGAGAGAGAGAGAGAGAGAGAGAGAGAGATTGTGGAATGGGGGGAGGAACTTTAAAAGGAAAGAGGAGATTGGGGGGTGGGGGAGTATCTGTGTGACCGTATGTGCCCATACGTGTATGTGTGATGAATAGCTGAACTCTGATTGGTCTAATGTGGTGCTGATGCTTTGGTAGCGACAGCAGTACAGAGATAACATAGAGCACAGTCAGGAGAGAAAAATGAGGAAGCCCTTTTTCGATTAATCTGCGCACACCAGTGAATGAGTTAGCTTCTCATTTATAAGGAAGAGTTCTCCAAACGTTGCATTGTCTTTGCACAAATACATGGGTGTCACTGCAGTGGCTGGGGTCTGCGATACAGAGCTTTAACAAATTAGAATGTTGCTGTAAATTAGAATCGTTACTGTGGAGACAGAGCTCTTTACTAGATCTTAAAAAGAGTCTGATGAGAATTCAGAACGAGATTGCTCTAGCCACCACTGCATACTGGTGAAGCCAGGGAAAGACATTATCCTTTTAATGTTTAATGTTACCTGTAATACGGCGCAGTGCTAGAGAGAGATGTGGTGCCGTGTGATGGAGATTGGGACAGAAAGGCACATGCTGTATATTCTGCAGGCCATGAAAATATCCCCATCATATGACATTTTTCATCAGTTGACACAGCCCATCATTCTGTGCTTTCACTTGTTTTATGTACGTTGTGCAGGATTAAGAGAAAAGTCAGATAAACTAGATTAGAATGGTACGAGGCTCACAAAAACCATTTCAAAAATAATATATTATTCTTGCAACAGAGTCTATAATGCAAACAAATATCACAGTCATCGCATGTCCTTATTATAAAAGATGCTATTTTTCCAATTCCAAATTTTCCTGTCATCATAATTTACAGGAAGAATAGTATGATGTCTCTACATTTAAAAACAGATGTCAGTAAGGAATATAAGGAATATATTGTTGTTTAAAAACTACACTATGTATCTGTAAATATTATGCTTTTGCTGGCTTTGATTTTCTTTTGAGTTTTTCTAATCGGTAGTTTCATATGAAATAGTAACATAATCCTGCATAAAAGCTCCACTTCTGTCTTCCCTCTCCCCGTAAGTAATTGCTCCCACATATGGCTGGATAAAGGTTCACAATAATTTAACCATCAAAAAATCACATCAATACAGTCATAAAATCATCTAGTGATTATCCTCCTCGTTCCAAAGGCAGTGTATCCGTGATCCTCCAGTGCAGCAGGGACAAAGAAGTACCATACAGAAGACAAGCAGCTCAGATCACGTCACCTCTTAGACTCTCGATTGCCACTCTTGAATGAGTCATCAAACTTGCACACAGAGAATGGCCAGACCAGGCCAAACCAGACCAAAAGGACCAGAGGACACCACACTAGAGTAGGAGAGCACATAAGACAGATGTGTTATTGTGCCATATATTTTTCTAGATGTGACCTACCTAGCAACAGTGTTGAGGTGCATGAAGATGTATCTCTTTTCCATAGGTGTTTCTATAGATGCTGTGTGTGTGATTTGGCAGCATGCATGCCATAAAATTATTTTTTACCCAGTATTTAGAGAACAGCCCTCCGCAAACACACACACACACACACACACACACACACACACACACACACACACACACACACACGCATGCACGCGCGCACACACACACACACACACACACACACACACACACACACACACAAAGAAAGGGTGATAGAGGCATAAACTGGAAGTCTGAAGGAAAAGGAAATATGTTAAAATGTAAAAGATTTAAAGATAAAAATGTCAAAATGGGTCAATTAGAAATATTCATCTGTAATTGTTTTTTTTTACAAAACTGTCAATGTCATCTAAACTTAAAGTAAAAGTTCCTCCTGGTCTCTGGAGACACATTGGCGCTCTGGAGATGTTGTTACAGACATTGAATGTTACTGAGTACTGGAGACACTAACACAATTTCATATACCTGTGGTCTCATTGTACAACAACCTGTATATCTTTATGATGCTTGTCAACTGTGTCAGTGTCAGAAAAGATTAAGGGAAGAGTACAAACACCTACACACACAAACACACAAAAAAATGTTTTTTCACTCTGCATGAAGGAGTCTGCATACAACTTTTACTAACAGATTGGCTTAACTGTATTCTATAAAGAAATCAGCAAGCACCAGAAGAAGAGCTGATTCAATGAGCAAGCAATTACATTGTTACCTAAATTTGGGCAATCAAATAATTACGAGGTTAACAGTCTGTTAGAAACAAACAAATACATATATATCAGTAAAAGAAATTCTTTAGATTTGGCCTAACTGATACATATAATCCTTGTTTTGTACATGGTCAATAATCTAATGTGAACGTAGATTTTGAACTAGGAAATTTTTGCTTTCGCAATTACCATCAAGTAACTTAAAGCAGAAAACATGATCTTCTTGGTCATTCAGATGCCATTTATCTCGTTATTTTAATTTTCATTTATTTGTTTCTCAGTTATACGTGATCAGAAAATTATCAATATGTGACTGTAATGAATAGACCGAAAGATTTTTTTTTCGCCTCATGCATACATGATCCACCCCTCTTCTCTGCACCCCTCCTCCTCTGTGCCTTGGGCGCTTCTCTGCTATTACAGTTTGTGTCCGCCAGAGGGCACTCTGGTTCTGGCGTCTAAATGCGCCATTCGATTGAAGAAAATGCCACCAGATGGCGGTTTAGGATTGCTCCTCTACTGAAAGGCGCGGTTCCATTCTCGGTCCAAATTTCAATTAAAAAATCCACACATATCAAAACTTATATCAGATATTTTATCCCTGGATTAATAATCGATACCTCAATGACCACCAAAGGTGAGTATTTTTCGGTTTGAGTCTCTTTTTAGGGCTGAGAAAGGTACACGGGGTTCAGATTAAAGATGGAGGATAGGGAGGAAAGGCAGAGTCGGTGGGGGATGGGTAGCTCCATCAAGGCTTCAAGGGGTGAATGTGCTTTCTTTTCCCTAGTTACAATATTGCGAACTATTTGCAAGATGTTCTCGTCAGGCCAGTTGTCAGAGTATGACTGACGTTATATGAATCTGTCTTAAGGATAAACACTAATTAGCCCACTTTCACGATTATTTTATTTAAAGACTTCATCACTTAAGGAGAGGTTTGATGTGTGGATAGAAACGCAAATATAGAAATGCAATGCCATGTCTTTCTGGTAGAGCCGCATTGTACTCTGTCGCAGGCAGTGAGCTAATTTTAAAACACTGAGTTGCAGGTTGACCTGTAGCAAAACCTTTTTTTTTTAAAGCATGTTTACCAAAATCCTTTTGTTTTTAAGCACTGACAGGGCACATGTGCGCCGACAGCAATTGAAAACCTTGTAATTTTGATTTGTTGTAATATCATCTTTGGAATGTTTCTAAGAGTCGCTTGCAACATTATTATTTTTCTCCTGTGTGGCTGTTCTGGCCATTTAGAATGGCGCAGGCACTGATGTGCATTGTTCAGTTTGAAAGGTCAGAGAGATAAAAACACATAATGCTGGAAATTTTGTCAGCCCTCAGATCCGACTTGGTAAATTTAGCGGGTAAATCTGTGTTGGGGGAGGGGTTGCTGAACTACCACAGATATTATCATCGCTCAGCACTATGTCATAACGTGATCATACACATTGCTTTTGAATTGCAATGTGACAAACAAAATAGTGAGGTTTTTTTTTGTTTCGTAAGGTGTCATAACATCATTTCTTGGACTACTTTCCAAACTAATCTTGTAGAGTCTTGTCAGTGTGCCCTGTATATCCTCCAGCATGCTTGAATAAAAATCTGATCATGTTTACTTTATATGTAAATGAAAAAAAATTCTTGTTACCACCAAAAAAGTTTATATTGACAGGAACTTAATTATTTATGCAATATAACACAAATGTCAAATGAAATTTCGCTTTTTTTGAGTCAACTAGAATTACTAATTTAATGAGTTAGTATAGATGCACAAGGCCAGAACAAACTACCGATAATGACATTTCCTGACATACCTACACACTTTACAACGACACCCAACATGTCGATGTACACAAATCCATGTGGTCCTGAGTGCCTGGTATATTTATTTCTTTATTGATTAAAGCTGAGTTTGTCTTTTTGAGCAAAATCTCTAACTCTTTGAGTTCTGTGATGGATGCAGGTTGACTGGAATTAAAAAAAATATCACCTGTTTTGGTTATGTTTGCTGTGACTTCACAAACATGAAGAATTAGCGCTGGATACCTTTATGAGTATCACACATTTATACTTTGCCTGTCTGCATCAGAAGGTCAAATGTTCAGATGTTTTGTGAAGAAAGACCAGACAACATCCTGTGTAGTCACTGATTCAGGTCTTTGTATAAACCCATCTGCTCAGTAGTGTGACACTGCTGCCCAAAGACAGAGAATTTTATAGTGAATTATCTGTAACTTAAGCAACACACGTTTAATTAGCGGCTCAATAAGAAGGGTGATTTCCCTTTTAATCGTTGCTTTTGCAACATCCTATGCAGTTTAACATAAGTAATTCACTAACCAGCATTAGGCTATGCGGTGGAAATTCAGTTACTTGTGAAATCCTGATGGTTTTGAAGTGTGTGTGTGTCACTGCTAAGTAGAGAAAAAAAACCAAACAAACTGTGATTCACGTGTCTTCAGGTGTCATGATCTGTCTGCACTTGGATGTCAACTCACATCTGTCTGTTTATTCTCTCTTAAGACTTTAATTGTAACAGCTTGTCTCACATATTATCAGAGATGATTGAAGGTGGGGAAGCAGGGTAGATAGCAGCTTGCTCTCTTCCTGACACTTTGATAATTGGATCATTTTAACCTCGTTGTGCTTAGACATCAACTGTGCCAAGGCCTCGCGGTCGGCAGGAAACCTTTCTCTCCGAAAGACGTTCGTGTCATTGAGGAAAGCAGACGATCTGTTAGATTACGTTTTTAAAGTTATTACCACAGTGTGAACTCTCTTTGTGGTTTTAGGAAAGACGTCCGTGTTATTGAAGAAAACAAATGATCTGTTAGATGATATTTTTTAAAGGTTTTACCACAGTGTAAACTCTCTATGTGGCTTAGGAGCGTGTTTTGTTTTTTTTCAAAGTAGGATTAGAGTGCAGTAGGATTGTGATGCCAGACTTTATTTAACTGTTAGGAACATAAAATCTTGACAGCTTTTGCTCAGCTGCTCTGTTCTGTCATATTTGAGCTTTGCCTAGTTCTCTTTTTCTCATTGTGTGAGTCTGGATCCTGGGGCAGAATACAGACAAGCAGAGGAAGCCTGACGGGTGGCCCCTGTCCCAGATGGATGAAACAGTCCTTAAGCTTTTTCAACCAACCAATCTTTTTTCTTTTTTTCTTTTTTTTTCCCATGTGTGACACTGACCAGCTGGTCACCATTACGCCACAGAGCTCACCAGTAATAACGCCTCACTCTTAAGCTCCCTGCCTGTTCTGTTTTTTTGGGAGTTTTTTTAATGAGTGCATTTGTATGTATGTGTATTGTGTGTGTGTGTGTGTGTGTGTTTTTATGAGAGCAGTATTGCATTGTGCAGTTCCACACACTTGGAAACAAAGCTGATGGGCTACATTCTCCAGGCAACTCCTCTTAACCTGTTCCATGTTATGATGATCTTTTGGGGAATTATAGTTATTTTGAAGCCAGTCAGATTTTAGTAGAAAGAGGCAACGGGGAACTTTAAAGTTATATCTAGAAGCCTTAAAAACACCACCATGGTTATCCTGCCTGCTTTCCTCCTTTTGAGTGTAATGTTGTTTGCTTTAAAGTGAGAGCAGTCTACCTTTAATGGGCATGTTATTTAGATTTGTCCGCTGTCGTGTCTCAGCATCTGTAACTGAGCCAAAGGCAAGTTGGTATCTGTTCCACGGGTCACATGACAGAGGGCACAGTTTTGGAAACAGTGTTTTGTTCTGTGAAGTTGTTGCGAAGATAGACATCTGTTCAGGCCTCCCTGAAAGGAGAACTCCACGTACCATATCAGAAAGAGAGAGAGAGCTGAGATAGTGCCAACTTGGCAGCGCCTTGGACGTATTGTATTTGGATTAGACGTCGAACTGCTGGTGCTGAGCACAGTTTTTTTTGTTAACGGTTAACAGTAGACGTCCTCTTTGCAGCGTGCTCCATCTTACTGAGAGCCCGTGGCGAGCTCCTGATATTTGAGGAGACGTTATTGCCTGCAGGCACTTAACGCCGCTCCGTGGCCTTCGGCGTGCCGGTTCGCTCCGACATGTCCTGCCACACACTCCCGTCCTTTGATCTCTCCAGATCGGCTTGCGGACTCTTAATGATACCGACCCGTGATCTAATGACAAAACAGCGTCCTGCTGCGTGTGACGGGTATTTTTGGAAGAAAGTGTGTGCAGTGGGGAAGCCGTGTGTCAGAGAGGGCTTTAAATGTCATTTGTGAACTTTAGACGCTAAAGGCCTGATGAGGGACTTCCACGGTTAGTTTTTGAATCACGTGCCCTTCACTCCAGCATTTGACTCAACAGGCAGAGTACATCAGCAGAAACACTAGGGGCAAAGATGAAGGGAGAGAGAGAGAGGGAGAGAGAGAGAGGGAGAGAGGGTGCTGGGTTGTAGACACTTGTAAGTAATGGATTATAGCTGCAGAGTGAGTATTTTGGAGTCTGCTTTGATGTCTGTGGCTCTCCAAAAGGTCTAACCGTATTAGGTAGTGTTGCTTAGGGTTATTTTTGTTCAGTCTTGGCCTTTATAGGCAAAATAATACCATATCATGGCATCTTTAGACCTTTATCAATCCCCAGTATCTCCATGATTCAGTGAAAAGCCCTGCTTGTGAGAATTTTGAATCTTGAGTCAGCATAGCACTAGCATAATTGTGTGTGTTCATTGTATTTTATCTGCCTGTTCAAGCAAGAATCTTAGACAGGAATACAACTCAGTTGTAATTACAAGGTAACACTCATAATGAGGAGCCCTTTTTTGTAAAAAGAAAGAAAGAAAAAAACATTGGAAAGGACTGGTTTTATTTATATACACCTATGACCACACACTGTCTTAGCTATGCAAAAAATCCTTCCTTTTTGTGGGTTTTCTCCTCTCCATAGTTATATTTATGCTTTGACTTAGCGTGAAAATATGGCCACGGTAAATGGCACTCTTATACATTATTTACGCCGTCAGCTGTGAAAACACCAATTATGTCAGACAACATCTGTCCCTCTGCCAGCGCAGGCTTGGCGTCTCTCTGCATGAGCATTTGGAGCGACAAAGAGAATTTTTAAGTCTGAACGGGGGAAAAAAAAAAAAAGAAAACCCCGAACAAACAGAAATTAGGCTAGATGTTTAACTTACAAACCAAAAAAAAATAAGAAAGAAAAACCCTGAAATAGACTCAGCCCTCTTCATCAGAGCTGCTCATTTTAGTCTCTCCATTCCACTCAGAGTGATCTGGCTCTCCTACTGAGTTTACTCCCCTCCGCTCCCCTCCCCTCCCCTCCCCTCTCCCTCAATCTCCATTTTGTGAAGGACTGCAGCGAGGCAGCCATGACTGCTGCTGGGACGTGACAATACAACAAAAGCACTTCTCTTCTTCTTCTTCCCCTGTTGGCTGTCACCAGCGTGGCTGTGGAAACTCCCTGCCTGCACGCTCTTAAAAAGGTGACATTGGAACAGGGGGGGCAGGAGGGAGTCAGGGAAATGATGTAAAAGAGTATGGGAAGTTGGAATAAGGGGTGAGGGTTTTTTTTTTGTTTTTTTTTTTTGCCTTGCTTATGATGAAGCAGTAAAAACAGAGCACAGTGCTTGCTTGCTTCGTTAAATCCCATTTCCCAATGGTGCTGCCTCACCACTGGTTGTTACCTTAGTCTTCTACATCCAGCACCAGCTGCTGCCCCATAGCTCCACACAGAAAAAGAGAGAAAGAAAGAAAGAAGGGGAGAGGGAGGAAAGAAATGAAATAAATGAATAAAAAAAGGAAGGAGACAAGAGAACAAGACTCTGCATCTGTCACTTTTAGTGCACTGCTAAAAGAATGACATGTCTTTTAATGCACTGCAAAAAGAATGACATGTCTTTTAGTGCACTGCTAAAAGAATGACATGTCTTTTAATGCACTGCAAAAAGAATGACATGTCTTTTAGTGCACTGCTAAAAGAATGCTATGTCTTTTAGTGCACTGCTAAAAGAATGCTATGTCTTTTAGTGCACTGCTAAAAGAATGACATGTCTTTTTGTGCACTGCTAAAGGAATGCTATGTCTTTTAGTGCACTGGCAAAAGGAATGACATGTCTTTTAGTGCACTGCAAAAAGAATGACATGTCTTTTAGTGCACTGCTAAAAGAATGCTATGTCTTTTAGTGCACTGCTAAAAGAATGACATGTCTTTTAGTGCACTGCTAAAAGAATGACATGTCTTTTAGTGCACTGCTAAAAGAATGCTATGTCTTTTAGTGCACTGCAAAAAAAATGCTATGTCTTTTAGTGCACTGCTAAAAGAATGACATGTCTTTTTGTGCACTGCTAAAGGAATGCTATGTCTTTTAGTGCACTGGCAAAAGGAATGACATGTCTTTTAGTGCACTGCTAAAAGAATGCTATGTCTTTTAGTGCACTGCTAAAAGAATGCTATTTCACCACTAATATGTCCACTCTCATACTTCTGGCTAGACACGCATGAAAAGTAAAGCTGGAAGGAAATCAGTGTCTACACCAACAGCCAGGCAGTTTTAAATGAATTCAATCTCCTCCTTAGAGCCCTAATAGACTTTTACTCAGCCGTCGTTTGTCTGGTTAATGACAGACGGCTCTGTTCACCGTCTACCTGTAATTGCACTTTCACTGAATGAATCCAAACGATCTTGATTATGGTAAACGTCTTAATGTCTTTTCTCTGTTTGTGCTGTGGTGTACACATGAGGGGAGATGGAAGAGTGCAGCATTGTGCTGTAATTTAACTGATTCTCGCATAAAATGCATCATCCTCTCAGCGTTAGATGTTTCTCTGGTTTTCCTCTGTTGCCACAGGTGTGAGTGACTTAACTCATTAATATGGTGCTGTTCAAGTCTGGATGAGCACCGAAATATCGTTTATAATGATTTTTGTCTCCCTTGCCCGACTGTTCTTATTAATCACAGAGACTACCGAATGTAATTGATTGAAAGTTTGCACGTGGGTCATTTAATGTGTAAAGTGTTCACTCATTTTCACAGTAGAGATTAAGTCACAGTGACAAAACATGTTTGAGGTGTTTATTTAGTTATTTGGTTAATGTGTGATCTCTAACATAGAGAAATAACTATAATTTACACTAGAAAGTCATGTCAGCTAAATGACTGAAATCAAATTGCTCCAAATAAATGCTGTATTAGAGCTGGCATTTAGCATATGTACATATATATATATATATATATATATGGAATATGATTTTATATGATTTTATATAACAGAGAGAAGAGACTGAGATGTAATCCCTGAGTATGTTGTGATGGTGTGTGCAGTGTGGTGTGTGAGTACTGAGGTAAAAGTCGTGGGATCTCTTACTTCTGCTGTCAGTTTCAGTCATATTGGGGAAGAGTCAGTAAGGGCCATCCTTAAATGTCATCTTAGCTTAGGTTAGGCTTTGTCCATTGTCGGCGTTGGATATATTCATTAGTCATGTGGTGTCCTCTTCCTGTCACTGCACAATTAGATTTTATCACAACTTGCTTCTCAGGCAGGGCGCGATTTTTTTTTTTTTTTATAGAAGCGATAATAAAACAGATGGACAACCTCTATGGACGGCTCAGTCTCACTTCACTGCTGTTTATGAATTTTTAGAACATACATCCCACTCAACATGATCAAAGCTGAAAAATTCTCAATGGGCAGTTATAATGAATCAGTCGCGGTGACTAAAGCAAGCACTGTTATCAAGCTCTCTGCAAGTCAGCTTTCACCCTCACCTGTTTGGAGATTTTGTGTGAATTCGTTTACAGAGGGCTTTTTTTCCCGAAAGGAGCAGAAACGGCTCCTTTGCAAACATGTTGAATAAAAAATGAGAAGTGAAAATATTGTAATAGGCCCTACATTTTGTGAACCATGCTTCTCTTCTCTTCTCTTCTCTTCTCTTCTCTTCTCTTCTCTTCTCTTCTCTTCTCTTCTCTTCTCTTCTCTTCTCTAGTGTCTACCCGTGTGTGTGTGTGTGTGTGTGTGTGTGTGTGTGTGTGTGTGCGCGCACGTGTGCAGATTTACTCTTGTCTGCCTAGCTGTCTTACTCTTACTCTTGTCAGCCCCTCCCTTTCCTGCTTCCTGTGGTATTCTTTTCTCACAGGTAAATGGGCCTTTATATCTCCATGTCCAACTCACAGCCTACTTATTCAAACACAGCCCAGTGTTCTCTCCTGTTTACACTCTCTCTTATAAACTAAGTCCACAGATGACATACTGTAAACTGACTCAGTCAGACCTGTGGTTCTGTCTTACACAAACAAGGTCTCTGCAGTTGTGAATCTGAAGGTTTTTCTGATAAGTAAATTAATCTAATTATGTTAAAAAGCAAAAAGAATGTGCCAGTGTAAATGTATGTGGTTCTGGCCAGATGGAAAAATAAAATGAATTTAAAACCATAAAGAAATTGTGGTCATATGTTGTCAAGTGTTGTATTTGATGAATGGGAGGTTTCAGATCATGTTTATTGGCACTTTACAGAGAAGAAAATAAACAGTCTATTATAATGGAGTCATGTGTTCATATAAATGATAATAAGCAATGTGTTAGATTATAATTATTATAATTATAGTAATGTGTTATATTATCGTGTCACTTGCACCTTGATCTAAGTGATGCATCTTGATCTTAGTGATCTTAGACTGTATTGTGCTACAAGAAAAACAAACACAGGAGATGTTTCCCCTGTTATTAGACTGGGAACAGAAAAACTCATTTTTTTATGGTTTAATAATGGGTACTTCTTTGTTTGTGTAGGTGGTCTCAAGGTTCAGATATCCAACTCTCTTCTGCAGTTTGAGAACACCATGTTATACAACCCATAATAACCCAAAATATCCATCTGTATTTCTCTCCCTCAGTATTCGGGGACTTTTCAGGATGTTACATTTTACCATCATTTGAAAACATTGTTTTGCGTTTTAGTTTGAGCCAAAGTGTCTTCTTTTTTTTTTTTTTTTCTTCCATACTTAGAATTTGTTTCAGTAATACTTTTTATCTGATGATAACACCGGTGCGAGATCACAGGAACTGTGCCACGTATGTGTATGCGGAGATGAAACACGGGTGTATTTTTACTGTCTCTCTAAGCTCCTCTAGGGGAGAACACTAATGAGTGACTTGTGTTTGTGAGGAGGTAGAAAGGTTAGTGCTGCTTCATTGTCCTTTTCCTCTCGCTCAGTCGACGTGTTTTTCACCATGGCTTTGCTGTTGGCAGACCAGTCCTACACAGACCACAGTTAAATGATGTGATCAGTTTTTTTTTTTCTTTTTTCCCTTGAGCACCGCTCTTCTCTCACACTCAGCTGATTGGTTTTTAATGGGTGCTCTCTCAGTGCCAAGGCTGTGTGATTGCTGCAGTTAAGACGGACCAATCCCAGGAGACCTGTGAGCCTCTCCAAGTGCGACTGTACAACCAAATCTATCAGCCAGCAGTGGACTCAACACACACACACACACACACACACACACACAAAAAGCCCCGGATGGGTGGAAATGGTTGTAATAACAGTTATGTTAGGAAAAGACGGTGGCGTAGAGGTGTGGAGTGACATGCCTTGTGTTTAATCTGTAACGTTATAATTGTGAATCTCCTCTGTTTTGTCTAAATGGCCAAGATGAGATTTGTTTCGTTCATCCCATGATGAAACTTTTTTTTTTTTTTTTTGGTGAAATATTTGATTTGCTTATTCAGTCCTTTATATCAGGCTACATTTTCATCCCGTTCAATTCCACATCCTCACAGTAATGCACTTACCTGTGGTTAGGTAAGATTTGTTCATGGTTCATCTGGACACAAAATGATATTTGAACTTCAGTATTCTTTAATTGAAATTTTTGAAAATTTTATCTTATGAGCACGCACCATTTAGGCTACATGTCTTTTGACTGTGAGTGAATAAATGTCACCCCGTCCGTCTTTACAAATGACATTTTAAAGAAGGAGTTTGATTGTGTTGAGGATCTTAGCTTCAGATATCACATTTGAATATATGAATATAGTTCTGCTTTGGCTTAAATTTTAACGTGTAACTGACAGCAAGGCTCAGCCCACCAGGAAGGTTCTAATGTCGGATTCGTTAAATAAAAAACTCAGACCAGATTTTATTTTAATGAAATGAATCCAAATTTTCCAAATTTCACAGTAGCATTAGCAACATTAGCATTTCTAGGAGGGCGTGTTGTTTGCAGTCCTGATTTTTGCTATGGCTGCTCTGTTTGTTTTTGCTTAAATCCTGTTAGTGGGTCATATAATAGTCTGGTGTGTGTGTTTGTGTGTGTGTGGATTACGGAAGAAACTGTAAATGCATCCAGAGAAGCTTATGCCCTTCAGCAAGGCTATTGTGCAATACATGTGGTGCACAGAGGTTGAGCAGTACACGCCTGTGTCTTAAATAAATGATGTTAGCATACATAGATCAGTGTGTCATAGGCTCTCTCATGACAACCTCACAAAACAATCTATTTGTAATGTTCAGTTTACATTTACAACCCTCATTCATGCCTGTTCCACATTAGTCCATCTGTGGCCAGCAGATTAATTGTGCGCGCGCGTGTGTGTCTGTTTCTGTGTCTGTGTTTGTGTGTGTGGGAGAGAGAGACAGACAGAATGAGAATGAATGTAAGTGTGGTCTGCGTTTGCGCATGTGTCGCCTACTGTAAGGCACTTAACATGCATGACATGTATTCCAGAAGGCAGGCGTTGCCATGGCAACTCCTGTAGGTCATAAGCTCCATTTTGATTTGATTGGCTGAGTATAGACACATGCACACGGGAGAGATCAGTAAGCACACAGGCCTGTGTTTTACATTGCCAAGGAATGGTGTTTATCTGCAGGATGTCTTGCCTTGATCTGACCATTTTTTCTCAGATTTTTAAGACCAATGAATTATAGTGTCGGTATTACAGAGGGCTCATTGCCTTCCTTTGCCTAAACTACATGTTTCATAATAGCACTTAGGAACCTATTCAATAATGTGTGCCATTGTATGTGGAAGCACTTAGCTTAAAATGAATGAATTCTCACCAATACCATTGAAATCTCTCTTAGATGTTAGATTTTTTTTTCAATAATATCTGAAATGTATTTTTAACAAATTTGAGAATAAAAGATAAAGGCAATAGAAAAAGAGAAATATTTTTCTGTTGCCTGTGAAAATATTTCAGGCGTAGCAGAGAATTTCATTCAGGTACATATTCACTCTCAGCAGAGTTGACCTCGGAGTTCTTCGGGTTCATGTTTGTCTGTCAGAACTGAATGCTGAAAAGAACATTATTTGTTTGTATATTATGCACCAATCTTGTTTTGACATCAGTCATGTCTAGAGTGATAGAGATCTAAGTATAATCTCAAGAGTGTAAGCAAAAAGTTTTCATGTGTATTATTAACCTAACTTGTAACATTCTCTACCGGAGCAGCCTTTCTCATTTTTTGTGTGAATGGAAGAGTACATTTGGACACCACTCCAAATAATTTATGACCTCATAGCCACAGCTGAGTTATGGAGAGTGTGTGACTGTGTTTGAGATGTACTATAAAGATGCGCATGCAGACACACACACACACACACACACAGAGTTGAAAACTCCAGGCTTACATGAATATTCTCATTTGCAGTGAGGCGTAGCAGCCAAGGATAGAGACCATACTTGTCTTGTTATTGAACACCATTCCACCCCCACTCTCTGTCTCTATGCTCTCATCTTCTGTTCAGTTTGACAGTTAAGGAGCCAGATACAGGAGAAGTGATGTGTTTCTAATGAAATACATATGCCGGTGTGATCACAAACATTTTGCCCAAACCCCTAAGTCCTTCTCATTAAAATTTCATGTTTCACTTGTGAAATAATCTCAAAGTGAGATCAGAAGTACTTAGTGTATCACCAGGGCACTAATCTCACTGTTTTCTTCCAACCCTTTTCATAATCGTTCCTATTTATACGGGTGTTGATGCAGGACATATGAGTGAGTTTCTAATATAAGAAAGCTTTGTGGTGAAGTGAGATTTGGGATGAAAATGTGAGCTGAGATGTAGATACATCAAGGGTCTGTGTCTTATTATAAAAATCCACAGCCTCGCAGGCCATTCCCTGAAGGAAACTCTCTTTCTGCCTCTTCGTTGTGTTACAACTTTGAATAAAGTGCTGGTTACGCTGTATGGTGTCATGCCTTGAAGTGTGGTGAACTGGATAACTGTAAAATTTTCAGATATAACGGCTTGATCCACCACTAAGGCATATCTATGGGTGTTTACATCCTTTTTGGGTTTGTTTGTTTGTTTTCCCCATTGAACAGTTTAAGGTTGAAATTTTGTTTCCTGCCGGTTTCTTAAAAGTAGACGCAAAGAGCTCTCACAATAATTCTTCAGAAAACAACGCACTTCACCAGGTGTCTCGTCGCCTCAGCTGTTCAGACGGGCGTAAAGTCAGTTTCCGGCGGCGCGCCGAGCGTTTTTCTCTCCAGCATTAGTGGCGGCCTGAGGAGATGTTGAGCATACTAACGGTTCCGCTGCACCTGTCGTGACACAATGCAAAACATCCGTCTCTTCCCCCCTTTTTTTTAAATTTTTTTTTTTATTTTTGAATCTCGTTTGTTCAGTACTTGAGATACTGAGTGATAGGCCATCAGCAGTCACCATTCTCCCGAGTGTTCTGGCATCAGCCGTCCAGTAGGTCAGGGATGTGAGTCAGGTTTCTGAAGCACAGCCCATCAGTAGTGCTGTAAGGGCAAAAGAGCATAAGGAAAATAGTCTGTTTATTGAAGATGACTGTATTAGTCCCTTAGTTAAGGCCTAATGGTGGCGGACAGATGTCAGACTCAGCCTAAGAAGTCAGTGGTATTCATTTCACTTATTGAGCTGCTGAGTGGCTATCGTATCAGGAAGCTCTCACTGCTTTGCTTTCTGCATTTTGATTGAGGTTTCCACATTTGATTGAAGGATTTTAAAGATTGGAATTCAGTTTATGGCTGATAATATTGTCTGCTCTTGGCCGGGCAGTCGTTTAATGCTGGCAGGGAGTATATCATTGGAAAAGGGCAACGAGAGAGTTTTTCCTTTAAGAGAGTGAGGCTGTTCTATCACACAGTACTAGTCAATTCCATTATACTGTTGTTCAAAGCTATTACACACTAACAATGTCTCATGTTTGATTTACAGGAATTCATAATGTACGTGCTGACAAAATAAACCGTTTATAATTTTGCCAGTCCAAATATTTGTGATACTCCTTGGTCTTTGGCCAGCGCAGTACGTCATTTGGTTCTTTATATTGTTCAGAGCAGTACTAGCAGTGCCGTATGAATGAATGGGGATTTAACTGATCAGGGGGGGACCATGCATTGGATTTGATGAGGATTAAAGGTAGTAATAGGAGTGTGAGGTTCATATGAAGAGCTGTCTCAGGGTGAATATTGGCAATGAGACTTCGCTCCCAGAGAGTAGTGTCTGCTCTCCTCTCTAAATGTCTCCATCAATCATATGTACTAGTTACTCTCAACACCATGAGGAACGGTTATGTGTGAAAGATGATCTACACTGAATTATTCACCTGCATTAATGTTGCTTAATTTTCTTCGTAATTTAAAATATTACGCAGATGTAACTGTATTTTCAGATCAGTAATTTGCATCTTGTTGCCGAAGATTTGTGGAATCAGTGATTGTTTTACATGAGCACAAACATTGTGCCATATTTATACCTATATATATCGATCCATTAGAACTTTTATGGGATCATGTGAGATGACTCATCTTCATGATGATGTAGTCAACCCAGAAACTCTATGACAACAACAAGAAATCAATAAAACACAAGCCCTGACTCAGATACACTTCTGGAAATAGGACTGAACTCTGGGACCTCTGTTTATTTCATGCCTTCCTGGCAATCGAGAGCAAACATTTTTGTGTGAAACTGAAGTGTGAGGGGGGAAAAAAAACAGGAACAGAAAAACACACGTTTGTCATGATTGTACCGGACCATTACCACAAATGACCCCCCGTTCAATGTAAGCTTCAAACCACCGCTGCCAGAGATGAAAGCATTTGCATAACTCAGTCAGCCGCAAATGTTTGCGTCAGCAAAACAAACTGATAAGTAAGGGCAGTCATAGAGATAAGCCTGCATGTTTATAGCGCGGACTAACTGTCATACGTGTTGGCTCTGGGGACAGCTAGGACCAGTGCAGCGCTTTGATATGAGGTGGGGGAGGGGAGAGATGAGAAAGTGAGACAGAGGTCATTCAATAGAGAGCAGCCCCTGTCTGTCACAGCCCAGAGGACAGGGTGACAGGGTTACCTCAGCCTGCCTCTGCCCTTTGTAATCCTTTGGCAAAGAGAGAGAGAGGGAGACGCTGTATTGAGCTGTAGATCTCTGCTTTTCAGTTTGAACTGAACAAACAGATCCTGCTCTCACACACTCTGTCTTTTTTTCCCTCTTTTTTCAGAGCGCATGCTTCTTCATAAGACAGTGGACTTGCATTCTGCTTGTGCTCTACACTTCAGTTGCTGTGTGTGTGTGTGTGTACGTGTGTGTGAGAGAGAGTGAGAGGGAGAGGGAGAAAGAGAGAGAGAGAGTGTGAGAGGGTCATTAATATTCCATGGTTGTGTGTCGGAGGCAGAGTAGCCTCTGTACCTGTGGGGCTAAGTACTCCAAACTTATTCACCTACCGTGTACAGCCATCTAGTGGCAGGCTATAGGGGCTAGGCTCCAACTCACCTTCTGAGGCCAGACAAAGTATCTCTTCATCCTTTGAAGTACAGTCCTCATGGGTGAAAAAAAAGAACCGCTCTATCATTCCTCTCAGAGTTCATTTAAACTCACTCACTGTGTAGGCCAGTTCATGTTTAGGTTTCTGAGTTTGGGTCAGTCTTCACTCTGTCTAAGTCTGCATTATCATCACTAATATTTCATGAGTACATTTTAAAACTTGTCCTCATATTTTCCATTTCTGTAGCAGACAGAGTTTATGCTGATGTATACTACTGTAATAAAACTTGGTAGTGACATATTTCTTCCCTAAATCTCTCCCTAAGTCTAAGTGAAAGGATAACATTTTAATGAAAACTTTCTTAGCCTGCCCCCTACTGTTGCCCAAGCACTGCCTTAGCTGCAATGAAAATCTCCAGTTTCCCAGAATGAAAATACTGACTTAAATCTATACTCTTGTGCGCAAAATTGCCTACCAGGCTTATTGACTATTTAAACCGTAATTTAAATCTGCCATTTACATACCACAAGTGCATGTTAATGATCACATTATCAAGTCACTCAGTTTCAAATACTTCATGGTTCATAGTGCCCCTAGTGGCAATGTGAAAAACTATGGTATTCAGCTGCCCAACGTGAAAAACTTCATTATCCTAAATAGTACCAGAGGCTTTTTATTATGCAATATAATACAATCTGTCATCTGTCCCTTATTCTAGATTTCTACTACAACTGATGAGTTGTGTTATAAAGCTATAATGATGAAATTATGACTTGCTGTAAACTTTGTATAATTTATTAAGTATTATTTACCCTGTGCAGTTTTTTACTGTAATGATTTATGATATTAGTGTTGTAAATTTGATACAATGCATACGATTTACACCAAATTTACAGTGCTTACACACATGTAGCTGACTGAGACCTTTGTAAGACATAAAGCGCATATTAAAACCTTGCTGTGTAATTTATGGATGTAGTAATGTGTCATGTGCAGTAATTGCTTTCATTGTCTTTTCTATTGTCTATGGGTACATGAGTTGATGTGATTCTTAATGTGGTGTTGCAGTTCACAAAATGGCCAGTTGGTGTCTCCATCTGTCTTTTTATTATTTCATTACCAGCCCTTTGCATTCTGGAATGTGGCTATATTTTCAGATTCTGTGCATACCTGTTTATTTTGTCATATTTATATCATTATGAGCCAAATTATAATCTCTTCCAAGTCTGGTGTGCTTCTGTAGGGTTTGAAGAACTGCCATTACCAATATCCGGAAGAAGGACAAATGTTTAGGTCTCTTTTTTTTCTCTTTTCCTCTCTTTCAGGGACATGTCTTATCTGAGGGTACTCTGTCAGTGTGCCTCGTCATCCTCACATCAACACTGAGGAAAAAAAGAGTGAGAGAGAGAGAGAGAGAGAGGCCTGGCCATAGCAGGCACAGTGTATATTAGAAGAGCTGACATACACAGTGCTACTGTGAACCCTCTCAGAGATCCACAGACAGTGTCCTTCTCTGCCAACACACCATGATCACCTCGGAGCTCCCTGTCCTACAGTCAGTTTCATGTTCTGACACGTTAAGTGTTTACCAGTCTATAGAGCGCACAGCGGATGTTTGTGGGCTGTGTGTTTTTGTCTTTGTCCTCTTCCATCACTGACTTGTTTATGTCACCCACAGGGACTCATCTAATGAGTCTGGCCAGGCTGACTCTGTCAATCTGAACATGAGTGTCAGCGAACTGGATGAAACAGGAGAAGGCAGGGCCAAGAAGAAAAGAGGAAGGCCTGCCAGACCAACCGTACGTCTGGGAAGAAAAAAAAATGCTCCGAATTTGTTTGAAAAATAAACAGAGTCCTTATTTGTTTGCTTTGACATCTAAACACATTAGAATGGGTGAACTTGCCCGTTGTTTACATCCTGTCTTAATTGGAACAATCTGGTTTGTCTCCAGACGGCCAATAAGAAGCCACGCAAGTCTCCTACAGACAAGGGCTCAGTGGTAGTAGCGCGGGGAAGGAAAGCCAATGGAATGGCCCAACAGAATGGGGAGGGAGACCCCGTTACTCTTTTTGAGGTGGTCAAACTGGGCAAGAGCGCCATGCAGGTATTCACCACAGATGACATTGTCAAGCAGTTTGTCAGATATTAAACTCACTTTAAACAGACAACGGCAGTTTGGAGCTTATTTGTGTGTGTTTTGTTCAGTCAGTAGTAGATGACTGGATAGAGTCTTACAAGCAGGACAGAGACATAGCACTTCTGGACCTAATCAACTTCTTCATCCAGTGCTCTGGTTGCAAAGGTACCTGTTTCGAATGACATGTATCAGAAAAACTCGTTTTTCATTTCACAGACTTGTCAGGATGTAAAAATTGGGACTATCCCTTATCCAATATGTGATTTTCTTCCTCATCACAGGCACAGTAAGGATTGAAATGTTTCGCAACATGCAAAATGCCGAAATTATCCGGAAAATGACAGAGGAGTTTGATGAGGTAGTTAATCCTGTCTCTGGTATGAATCAGTCAGAACAGTAAAACACTGTCACTCTGAAGTGAACATAATGAATGAATGCATGGATACATTTACATTTTGATGATTCCTCATTCCTGAATTGCTCACACTTTTCAAGACATAAACACGATCCTGTACTCATGTAATGCAGGACAGCGGAGACTACCCTCTCACCATGCCTGGCCCCCTGTGGAAGAAATTTCGCTATAACTTCTGTGAGTTCATCAGCGTTCTGATTCGTCAGTGCCAGTACAGCATCATCTACGATGAATACATGATGGACACGGTCATCTCTCTGCTCACCGGCCTCTCCGACTCACAAGTCCGGGCCTTCAGACATACCAGCACGCTAGCAGGCAAGCACCATTCTGGAAATGACTCCCCCTTAACCACCCTGCCCCCCCCCCCCACTGAAAGACAGAGGAACAGTTTCCTAAAAAACCAAATGCGTTGTTTTTCTATTTATGTGATGGGAGGTCTTTAGAATGGTTCCCAGAAAGGGACCCATCCTGTCTAAACCCCTCTTCCCCTGTATTTCTCCCTCACGTAGCTATGAAGCTCATGACAGCGCTGGTGAACGTGGCGTTGAACCTGAGCATCCACCAGGACAACACACAGAGACAGTACGAGGCAGAGCGGAACAAGATGGCAGGCAAGAGGGCCAACGAGAAACTGGAGCTTCTCCTGCAGAAGAGGAAAGAGGTAGTTTGGCAGGCTGAGTTTGGCAGGCTGTGTAAAGCCCTTGCAGTAACATGCCGGCCCAAGTTTATGAAACAGTTTTTCTCTGTTGTGCCATTCTGTTTATCTCTGGTTCATTCGGCGGTTTATCTGTTTGGTCTGCCTCCTGAAATCCGAGCCTCATTTCCACTCATTAATGAGCGCATGTATCCAAGTGACCTTCTAATATAAAACCTTCATGTTCTCTGTGATGTATCTTTTTGTCTCTTTTACTCACTATGGAATTATGGTTTGATAATTCCCTAGCTTCAGGAAAACCAGGATGAAATTGAAAACATGATGAACTCCATCTTCAAGGGTATTTTTGTTCACCGTTACAGGTAAACGCTTATTCCCTATTGATAAACAGTGTGAAATTTATCAGTGAATTGTGATTATAAACTGCTATGCTTTTTACAGGGATGCCATTGCTGAGATCAGAGCCATATGCATTGAAGAAATCGGAGTTTGGATGAAGATGTACAGTGATGCCTTTCTCAATGACAGTTACCTTAAATATGTGGGATGGACCTTACATGACCGAGTATGTTTTGAATCAGTATTTTTTGGGACTATCATTCAATACCATGCTGATGTTTGTTTTTTTTTTTTGATGATTTCTTTGTGTAAATAATCATCTGTTTTCCTCACAGCAAGGCGAAGTGCGATTGAAGTGCTTAAAAGCGCTTCAGAACCTCTACACTAACCGGGAACTCTTCCCCAAACTGGAACTCTTCACAAACAGGTTCAAGGTATGAAAGGCCGGACTAGTCATAAAGCAGGGATGAACCGTGAGAGACCTTGTCTCCATTCTTTGACATTGCTTTAAGTGCCATGATAGAAATGTACTGTCTTCAATCAAATACACGATAACTGCAAGGGAAGTGATGGTCTCGTTTTAAGATATAATTTGATTACTTTTTAAGTCAGATCTTACAGCTGTAGCATAAACAGGGTAAATCGAAGAGAATTTTGCTCATACTAAGTAGTCCCTAATGTCTGCCTCTTGCAGGATCGCATCGTGTCAATGACTCTGGATAAAGAGTATGATGTGGCGGTGGAAGCTATCCGGCTGGTTACGTTAATCCTTCAGTGAGTATTGCTGAGATAAAACCACAGCGCAGCAAGAAAATAAAAGAACATTTTTTTTTTTTAATCCGTTCTCTTTGTCCCTGCCAAAATCACTGCCTTCGTGTCTGTGTACCCCCTCTTCATTAGTTTAACTGATGTTCTCGTCGTGTCTGCTCATTCAGAGGCAGCGAGGATGCTCTGTCTAATGAGGACTGTGAGAACGTTTATCACCTGGTCTACTCAGCACACAGGCCTGTTGCCGTGGCAGCAGGGGAGTTTCTCCATCGAAAGTGAGTCAGCGCTCTGCCTCACAGTAACACGTAGTGCTCTCTTCACACCTCTTAAAAAACTGTAAAGTCCTGGTGTCTCTGTAGTATTGTTATTACCTTTGCAGTGCTAATGTCTCGTCTCATCTTTTGTGCCATTGTAACAGTGAAGTTTATAGAACGTTAAGTAAGTGAATCATTTGAAATAAATACAGCCGTGTATTTTGTGCAGTCATGTGGTCCAGTAGTGCGTTCAGAATGTCGTTGTTTTTTTTTCCCTCACTTACTGAATTTGATAAGGTGAAAAGACAAGTTTTTCATGGAACGGAGGTGTAAACTCTAGACTGGTTGAGGTTGTGTGCGGTGTGTGAGGGTAGCCTTAAGCAGGGCTTTGTGCTGGATTTGTATGCAGGTTGTTCAGCAGACACGACCCCCAGGCCGAGGAGGCTCTGGCTAAACGCAGGGGAAGGAGCAGCCCCAACGGAAACCTCATCAGGATGCTGGTGCTCTTCTTCTTAGAGAGCGAGGTTAGGAAATATTCTTCACATCATTCTCCTGTGAGAAGTGACTGTTCCAACACACTTCGGTAACCCCACCAAGCTCAAAATACCACACTTCATGTGTAATGAAATATTTTGTGCTAGGTATGATATTTGGGTGCTGAAACATTCAATGTGTGGTTTCAGTACACACGTTGTATTATGAACTTAATTTTATATTTACATAATGCTTTACTTTTGTTGATGCTGAGTTTGTGTGTGTGTGTGTGTGTACTGCCAGCTACACGAGCATGCGGCGTACCTGGTGGACAGCCTGTGGGAGAGTTCTCAGGAGTTACTGAAGGACTGGGAGTGTATGACGGAGCTGCTGCTAGAGGAGCCAGTGCAGGGAGAGGAAGGTACTGAATCACTTCCAACTAGCTACTCCAGTCTGTTGGAGCTCAGGTTCTGTCCTTGTTGTTCTGTGCCTCATTACTTTCTGAATCATCTCTCCTCCTCCTTCGTCGTTTTGCTCTGTGCAGTGCTCTCGGACAGGCAGGAGAGTGCCCTGATTGAGCTGACAGTGTGTACCATTCGCCAAGCTGCTGAGGCCCATCCACCTGTGGGGAGAGGAACGGGCAAAAGAGTAAGAAGCCTGTCCCTCCTCCCTCGTCCAAACAGAACAAAGCCTTTTAGCAAATTAGCATGTACCGTAAGATTTTCAAAACGCCATATGTGGGGGTTGTGAAGCAGTTTGAGAGGTGCAAGTGACGTTAAACCGTAGAAGCTGTCAGATTTCATTTTCATGGCCTAACCCATGATTCCAAAATGATGGCAGACACTTTTTTTTTTTTTTTAAACACCGTCAGGTTTTAACTGCAAAAGAGAGAAAGACACAAATTGATGACAAAAACAAGCTGACAGAGCACTTCATCATGGCTCTACCCATGCTACTTTCGAAGGTAAAAGCCCTTCTCATTCGGACGTACACATGCTTATTTTGGTTTTAACCACAGAGATTGAGCAAACCCTTGATTGTCAGGTGGAATAACATTTCCTCTTGTTTGTGTTCTATGTTTTCCATTGACAGTACCAAACTGACTCTGAGAAAGTTGCCAACCTTCTGCAGATTCCACAGTACTTTGACCTAGACGTCTACAGTGCTGGACGGATGGAAAAAGTAAGAATGGAATCATTTGAAGAACCATATTATACCAAGACTCTATCATAGTTCTTTTTCACCATTATGAAAATATTCTTTGTGTTTGTGTGCGTATGCAGCATCTGGACGCCCTGCTGAAGCAGATTAAGTTTGTGGTGGAGAAGCACACAGAGATGGAGGTGTTGGAGGCATGCAGTAAGACGTACAGTATCCTGTGCAGCGAAGAGTACACCATCATGAATCGTGTGGACATTGCCCGGAGCCAGCTCATCGATGAGATGGCTGACCGCTTCAGCCATTCTGTGGAGGACCTCCTGCAGGAGGTAGGTCTGGCCCTGGGACGTGAGGAGGGAGAGAGCTCTGAATAACATTTCCAAAACAGCACTGACCTGAAGGATTATGCCTGATATGTGAGCTACTTTTTCTGCTACTTCGTGACAGCAAAATTGACTTTTCAACCCATTGAATTCCTATTGAAGAAACCATACCTCCCTCTTCATAAATTCCAGTCCCTTATTACTGTCTTTGGAGATATTTGTCAACCATAAAGACAGTAAGAGCAAGCCTGTCATGTCATATCAGTATAGAAGCACAAGAGTCCTTTGAGTGAGTCTTCGTGCGGGCTGATTTGGCAGACAGGAACAGGTTGTTTTGAAGAAGCTCCAGACAGTGGCTCATTCATAAACACATGAGCATGTGGTGCTAGATGACTCATCCACGCTGAGATCCCTCACTAAACTTTCTCGCTCGCTCTTGTGAATTTTCTGAATGGCCTGTGTGCAGTTGGATCAAAGCCACTCTTTCAAACTGCTTCTCTTTTTCTCTAGGGCGAGGAAGCGGATGATGATGACATCTACAACGTGCTCTCCACGCTCAAAAGACTCACTGCCTTCCACAAGTATGTTTTGGTCCTCATTTATTGATAGAATAATGGACTCTATCTGCCTTTCCTTTCTTGCAAAGTAATGACTTTGTCTCTCTGTTCTGTCAGTGCTCATGATTTGACTCGATGGGACTTGTTTGGGAACTGTTACCGACTGCTCAGGACTGGCATAGAACAAGGCTCCATGCCAGAGCAAGTGAGTTTTATTCAACAGAAATCTTTTTGAGACATGCCATATCTTTAGAGGTGGTATGTTTTAACAAGTCAGAGAAGTTGTTTTATTTGTCACACCTTGTTTTCTATCTGAGGTTTTCCTGGCAGGTTTTGGTGTTCGTGTCTGATATGAGAATGTCTTTGTCGTGACTTGTCTAGATTGCGGTTCAGGCACTGCAGTGTTCTCATTACTCTATCTTGTGGCAGCTGGTGAAGATAACGGAAGGCTCTCCATCCAAGGTTTGACACACACAACCTATTCATTCATTCCTCTGTTTGATATGCTAGACACGCAAACATGTCCTCAGACATTTAACAAACAGCCAGAGCAGCCGTGAAGAGTGAAAGTGGATTTAGTTTTCATGTAGGGCAAATCTGAAAAGAGGGAGTGTCTTAATCCCACGTAAAACACTCAATGCGTGTAGAAGGATCACTAGTCATATTATCTCTGTTCTTTGTCTCTTTGTAGGATGATCTTGTTGCGCTAAGGAGAGTGGTCAAGTCATTTCTTGCTGTCTGCCAACAGTGTTTATCAAACGTCAACACTCCAGTCAAAGAGCAGGTACATTACTTGGCCTTTTTTAATGTGTGCAGAGGAGGATGCTTGTGCAACGAGAGTAACAAATTTGAAAAAAATACCTTCAACCCACCCCCCCCCCCCTTTGCTTCTCTTTATTAAGGCATTCATGTTGCTGTGTGACCTGCTGATGATCTTCAGTCACCAGCTGACCACGGGAAGCAGAGAGGGGCTACAGCCTTTGGTATTTAACCCAGACAGCACTTTACAGAATGAACTGCTCAACTTTGTCCTGGACCATGTCTTCATCGACCAGGACGACGAGAACCAGAGCATGGGTGAGTTTACACAAAGTCATAAAAGTCCCACCGAGACAGTCAGGCGAAATCAGAGAAAACGAGACAAAACCTTGTCAACAGCAAACGCTCTGAACTGCAGATTTCATAACCGTCTGTGACCACTCAGGGGCGTTGCTGCTCTTTGTATTTTGCAAACAGAGGGTGATGAGGAAGATGAAGCCAATAAGATTGAGGCCTTACACAAGAGGAGGAATCTGCTGGCTGCCTTCTGCAAACTCATTGTGTATGACATTGTGGACATGCCTGCAGCTGCAGATATATTCAAGCACTACATGAAGGTGAGATACTTAGGGGGCCACCCCACCACAAATAATCTAAATAAAATGGTCTTTTCAAAGCTCAGTCGCTCTTTTGAGGTTGGTGTAAATTGCTTTGTTGATGTGTTCACACCTCTTTTTAGTACTATAATGATTATGGAGACATCATTAAAGAGACTCTAAGCAAGACCAGGCAGACAGACAAGATCCTGTGTGCCAAGACGCTCATCCTCAGCTTACAACAAGTAAGGCCCAGAGGACATTTTATGCTCATTTTTTAATGAGGTTTTTGCACAGTTCTACCTGTAACGCCTTCTTAAATACGAGGAGTGTTTCTTGTTTCTTCAGTGTTGAAATTCTGTTGTTTGTCTTCTGCTGTGTTGCCAAGCTCTTTAACGAGCTGCTTCAGGATCAGGGGCCTAATTTGGACAGGACCTCCTCGCACGTCAGCGGCATTAAGGAGCTGGCTCGCCGTTTTGCTCTCACCTTTGGCCTCGACCAGATCAAAACCAGGGAGGCTGTGGCCACACTGCACAAGTATGCATAGCACTGTAGTTTCCCAGTTTTGTTGTGAGTTGAATTGACTTGCGATATTGTTAACTGTGGGCTTGACTGATCGCATGCTTGCTGTGCGTAGGGATGGAATTGAATTTGCTTTCAAGTATCAGAATCCCAAAGGACCAGAGTATCCTCCTACAAATCTGGCGTTCCTCGAAGTACTCTGTGAATTCTCATCCAAGCTCCTTCGACAAGACAAGAAAACAGTGTAGGTTACCCCAGTCTTTTTTTTCTTTTTCTTTTTTTTTGAGGAGAAAGGGCATCTCAGACACAATCCACTGCACACTGTGCCATCATGCATTGATTTGCAGCAGTTTGTTTTGTGACAGTTTGATTTATATATTTCTGGGTCACGCATTTATATGTTGTTACGAGCCCTGATGTATAGTTCCACTTTCCTGCTTGCGTTTGCGTTTGACTCTGCGCCGTGCTCTTTGCAGCCACGCGTATCTGGAGAAGTTTATGACGGAGCAGATGATGGAGAGGAGAGAGGACATCTGGCTGCCACTCATCTCCTATAGAAACTCTCTGCTGACAGGTGGAGACGAGGACCGCATGTCTGTGACCAGCGGGAGCAGCAGCAGTAAGGCAGGCTCGGTACGCAGCAAGAAGGGCCGACCGTCCGTACACAAGAAACGCATCGAAGGTGAGCCTGACACCCACGGTTATCCGCTGAAACATTTCTCAACCAATGAGAAACAGCCGTTCATGGGACGTTTGAATGTCGTTGTAGAGGAGAGTGTGGAAGGCTCATGGATGATGAGGAACGACACGCTACAGACCCCTGGAGCTCTTCAAACTCCTCAACTCACCTCCACCGTGCTCAGAGAGAATCCCCGCCAAGCCGCAGAACACATCCCAGATCAGGACTCTGAGCCTGGCTCTGAATCCGACTACGTCCACAAGTGAGAACCTCTGTCACACAAGATCTTTGTTTGGAAACTGGCAGTTACGCTTACTCAGTCTCTCACTCTCTCTCTCTCTCTCTCTTTCTTTCAGCCCCCAGATGCAGATGTCTTGGCTTGGACAGCAGAAAATGGATGAGGTGAACAGAAAAGAACGCACGTCCATGAATTACATGAAGGCCAGAAGCGGTGGAGTGCGACAGACTGTGTAAGTGTCTACCACAGCCCAAAACGCTTCTGCGTCTCGGGCCAGCATGTCCTCCGTCTGTGAAGACCAGGCTAACAGTTTCATGAATATGACAGTAGACAGAGATCAGGCATCGGTGGATGTTTTGCCGGATAAATACCAAAAGCCCAATCTTGTTTGGTTTTTAAGAGATTCAGTTTGTGTGCTCTAGGCGCGGGCTTATGGAGGATGATGCAGAACCAATCTTTGAGGATGTGATGATGTCATCTCGTGGACAGCTAGAGGACATGAGTGAGGAGTTTGAAGACACTATGGTCATTGACCTCGTGAGTATCACGCTCTTTACCTAAGGGATTGTTTTATGGCATAGGTACAGTAAAGGTAATATATTAATTTTTCCTCAACAGCTGGACTTCAGATCTCACTTGCATGTAAAGAATATTGTAATAAGGCAGTTGGGTTGGAGAAACTGGATAAGAGCCATGGGAGGATGTTTTCATGGCGATCAGTCAGTTTAGTCAGACCTCTGTGAAGGAATAATAGTTTAGGCCAGTGCACTGGGACAAAGGTCAGTAAATGGTCGCGTTTTACTGCACTGACTCACCTCGCCCCGGCGTTTGTCCTAATAATAACATTTTATCTTCTGCCCCTTTTGTATTACCTCCCTGTGAGGCAGTTGGCTTAAAGGCCATCACTATGCAGTTAGGATTGGCTTATAGTATGTCTTGGAGAAGTATCCATGGAAACAAGAACAAAGTTACAGAAGCTGTTGTGACTCCAAGAACTTGATGTTCTCATTCTGTCTAATGTGATATATTTTAAATGTTGGGCAAGAGATTTCAAGTCTCAGCAGTACTAGTATGGAGAGGACAGTGTCCACTTCCATACTTAGTGTCTTCATCTCACGCACTGCTCACATGATCAGCTTCTCCTCTGACTCCTGCCGAGACCCAAGTGGAATGTAGAGAGGGAGAGACAGAGAGAGAGACACACAGAAAAGAAAAAGAGAAATAAAAATAATATTCATGCTCAAAAAAGAGTGAAGTCAGATATACTGAATAATTAGTTAAAATGGTCCGTCTTAAAAAGGATTTTTAGCATAGCAGACTTCCACACTGTCTTGCTACGTAAACATGTCATATTCTGAAACTCAAAATCATTGTTGTATTTGTAAAAACACACCCCCCCTCCCCCCACCCCCCTTATCCTTGCTCTATAGCCTCCATCAAGGAACAGACGTGAGAGAGCAGAGCTTAGACCAGACTTCTTTGATTCTGCAGCCATGATTGAAGATGAATCTGTGAGTAGACTGCTCCAATCAGTGCCACAGCTTTCTCCTCTCATTATCTTCACTCTGTTTATCTAGGGTTCACACTCCACTCCTGCCTAACTGCAGTCTACATTATTGAAGCCATGGTTACATTAGAGATAATAACTTCAGTCTTTATCCGACTCACTTTTCAGGGCTTCACCATGCCTATGTTCTGAGCTGCATGGATTAAGGAAGAAACGCGTATGAAGTACGGTGTGGAGTAAAGGGCTTCTTAGCGACGGATGCTTGCGAGATCCTCACAGAAGAACAACCATTGCTCTTTATCAAAAAAAAGTGTCGGCGTTCAGCTGATATGGTGACAGAGACAAGCCCACCCCTTTTATCGCCGGAAGATTGGTTTTTACTTCTTCGTAACAGTATTTTACCCAACAGGTTGCAAGAAATCCAGATCTGATCGGGTCACAAAAGTGAAGTGTTGCTACACTGCCTGTCAGCACCATTACTCAAGTCAGCTCAAGTGAATTCACACTGGATTGGGTTTACATTGTGGTACGTTTTTATCATGGTGGAATGTATGGTCCAACGTTTTAAAGATGTACATATTTGTGTTTATGCCCCTCACTATGTAAGTGCACTGTACAGTTACACTATAGTGTGTTTTTAATCTGGTCAGCAAATTCCTCTTTCACCTGAAATGCATTATCATCACTAACTGAAATAAACCTCAATTCTTTTGAAATCTTTCACTTCAGTGGGGACAGTTCTCTTGTGTTTTCTTTACATGTGGACTGGACCAAAGAGAGGAAAATAAGGTTTTTTTTTTTGTAGGATTGATGCAAAGTTATTGTCATCATTTGATTACAAAGCCCAAAAGAAGCGTATAAGGAGTGGATCAGAATTAGGGAATCTAGAAATACAACAGGCATAACTCTTTTTTTTTTTTTAATGAGACACACATGGTTAAAACGTCAGAGTGCTACACACTTGTTTTTCAAACTGCATAACATGTGTTGGCCTTTTAAACAATTGCGTTAATACGTACCCTCCTTAACACCGTAGATTCGAGTAGCTTTAGTATCAAGTTTTTAATCAAGTGAAAGATTTTGTCAAATGTTTTGTACAGGTCTGTTTGAAGATTGCCAAATTGAGGAACCGATTTTCACTGCATTCGAGGCTCCTCCCATACTGGAGGAATAGAAGAGCTAAGCTTGTAACGTTGGTCACGTAGTCGAACAGCCAGCCACAAAAAGAGGGCGATTCAAGCATAGTGTTACTTCAATGAAATACTTCCTAGTTTAAGTGAATTATGCTTGTGTGTTTTTATATTAAAAAAAAGTAAATAAATGAATAAATAAATGTTGAACTGTCAAGCAACACAACATGAGTGTCATATCAGAGTAACTCCATGATTGTCATTGAAGGTTTTGACTTCTTTCTATCCCATGTGCCCCCGGTTGGTTTTGCTAGTTCTCCTGTATATTGTACATTTTCAATATAAAAAAAAAATGGTTTTCTTTTGTACAATCTAGAGCTGATGTATTTCTTTCCCTTTTAATGGAAAACTGTTCTAAAACTTTTTTTCTGTGAACTTATGGAGATTCTCCTTTTTTAAAATAAAACCAGTAATCATGTCTTTATTTATCATCAGACTCTTTTAATGCTTTCATTTACACATTGAGTATCTCACATTTTAATTGGTATAAGGCACAGTCAATCATGCTTATCACATGATTTCTCTCTCGGTGGAAGGGGAGTGTAATTAACTCTATAACTAAAAGCAAATGTTCTAGTAAAATGTCTCCAAAAAAAAAAATCCATTCGGATGAAAATTTACAAGGGAATATTGGCATGTTTCTTCCAGGGGTTTGTCTGCTTCTTACTGGCCAGGACTTCCAAGTCCCTGCAGATCCTCTTCCGTGTGGTAGAAGGCTGAATGATGTCATCCACAAAGCCTATAAAACACCAACAACGTGGTGAAATCACCAGACATGCCTGTCTTAATTGTGCGTTTTAACAATGTTTTAGTTTCCTTAGACCCTTCACATAAGGGTTTGAGAAAACACTACACGAATAATTACATCCCATTTGAATATTTCTAACAGTAGAGCCCTGGTACTGCACAACACCATCATACAGTTGAACAAAAATCATATTCAATGATCATAATCAAATCCTGGATAGACATGAGTTATGATCTTGAACAGTCAAATGAATCTATTAAGTCATTCACTTAGCCAATGGTGGTGTCAGTGATAACTGACATTACACCTTAAATTGATTAAAAGCACATTTATGCTTTTTTTAATTGTGGTTTTCCGGCGTATAGAACTATACCTCTGACAGCGGCAGGAAAGGGGTTGGCAAATTTTTCCACATATTCTGCTTCAGCCTCTGCCTGGTTCTCCTTACCCCTAAAAATGATCTGAACAGCCCCCTGGAAAAAAAGGGCAAGAATTCATCCACAAAAAGCCAGATTTACATTGTCTTAAGCAGGCAAACTTATTGAATGGAAAAAAGAAAAATAATGATTCAATCACTGATCTGTCAAAAAACTAAACCTGCAACTTAGCACTGGTCTCCCACTAGAGAGATACAGGCTATATTACACCTGTAGTGGAGATTTACCTTGGCACCCATAACGGCCACTTCAGCTGAGGGCCAAGCATAGTTCACATCTCCTCTGAGGTGTTTGGAGCTCATCACATCATAAGCACCTCCATACGCCTTCAAGGCAAGAGACAGAGCTTTAGACAACAGAAAGTCCACACGCTTAGATATCAAAAACATCAGCAAAAAAAAAACAAACAAAAAACATCAGCAACGTAATTACCTTTCTTGTGATTACAGTGATCTTTGGTACAGTTGCCTCAGCAAATGCGAAAAGCAGTTTGGCTCCATGTCTAATGATACCACCGTACTCTTGGGCTGTGCCTGTGATGTCACAGAGATTGTTAACTCCCCTTGTTAGGCATTGGCTTCATTAAATGATAAAAATAACTGGCATCAGATAAGAGACCTATCCAATGTATCAATAATGTCAAGGAGGACATCTGTTCATCTGACACTTGTAAACCAACTGTCACATTCATCTCCATAGTGAGAAGTGACTTGTGCATGAAGGATGGTTGAGGACAAGGAAAAAAAAAAAATCCAAATAGTATCCAATAATAAATCAGTCAGTACCAGGCAGGAATCCAGGCACATCCACAAATGTAATGATGGGAATGTTGAAGGCATCACAAAAACGGACAAAGCGTGCCCCTTTCACTGAGGAGTTGATGTCCAAGCAGCCTGAGTATGGCAAGGAAAAGACAACAAAGACAGTTATATATAAATGTTACTTGTTTATAATAAGCAGCTACAATATATGCTTGAAAAATTATGGCTCATCAACCTTAAACAAGAATTACCGAAGATCAAGACATCAAGGTTTTTAAACTGCTTACCAGATGCCACTTTCGGCTGGTTACCCACAATGCCTACAGTGCGTCCATTCATCCTAGCAAACCCCACCACGATATTTTTAGCATAGTTTGGCATGATTTCAAAAAATTCCCTCTCATCTACTATCTGTGGGAGAAAGGTAAGCATTATGTTAAATAAAACAGTAGATCAGCATGTATCTCGGCATACTGAGTCTCTCTGAATAGGTTCATGGTACATACACCATGAATGATGTCCAGCATGTCATAGGCTTTGGTGCTTTCAAATGGAACCAGCGTATCCAGACCAGGTACCAGCCGATCGCTTGTGGAGAGTGAAAAGACACAAGTTAGTCAGTTAATCTGACCAGTTCCTGAAATAAAAGGACATTAGTCAGTAAGTCAACCAAATTCCTTAGTGCCTGATGAAAAGGAAGGGGACTGTATGTTAACACATTGACACCATCTGAAGGCCTTGCTTGTGTGGAGACACCTTGGTAATTGTTCATTGGGCGACTTCCCTATATAATCAACTCTCCCTTACCTGGGATCATGACACTCAGTGACAGGGGCTGGGTCTTTGTTACTCAAAGGAAGGAAGTTGAAAAAGTCTCTGAGGTTCAGGAGGGCGTCAACATCATTCTCAAAGGCCCGGTGAGCTACGCCTGTGAGAGAGAAAAGAAAGAAATAAAGATGAGCTGAGATTTAAAATATAAAGTCTTTCATCACCAAGACAAATATAGGGTGAAACTGCTTTAGTTATGAATTTGTTTGATATACATTTGATACATTAGTACTTTTGAGTGTGACAATGAATAAACAATGTCTGTAAAATTCACACTGAAGACACAAGCAATATAACAATCAGTATATAAATATTCATCAACATCTTCCGATCAATCAAATGTACCATTGGGTTACCCTGATCACACAGGATGCCTCGTACTAATCTGTTTGCATCTTGCTCGTTAATCCTTCAGCATTGGAAAATTCCCTTACCTGACACAGCAGTGTGAGTCTTTGCTCCTCCAAGTTCCTCCTGGGTCACATCCTCATTTGTGACGGACTTCACAACATCTGGCCCAGTGATGAACAGATAGGAGGTGTCCTGTAAACACAGATTAGTTTATCAGTCTGGAACCGGAAAATATATGTGTCATCCTAAACATATTCTGAGTTTATGTCAAATCATGACCTACAAGCAAGTAACATGAATAGGAGCAGTTCTGGGAGCTTCGGTGCAGTTCTGACCTTAACCATGAAGGTGAAGTCTGTTAGGGCAGGTGAGTACACAGCTCCTCCTGCACATGGGCCCATGATGAGAGAGATCTGTGGCACTACTCCAGAAGCCATCACGTTCCGCTGGGATCAAATAATAGCCAAGGTAAGAATCAAACCAAAATGCTCTTGATGTAAAAAAACAATTCTGTTGGACCAAAAGCTACTTTCATCCAGACAAACACATTTCCATTTACCAAAAAAATGTCAGCGTATCCTGCGAGGGATTCAACTCCTTCCTGAATACGGGCTCCTCCGGAATCATTAAGACCGATAACTGGGGCACCCACCATCATTGCTTGGTCCATAATCTACAAGACAAAACTAGAGGTTCATGATGGTCTTGGTCTATCACACAGTTTGATAGCCCAGTGTCATCTCTAGTGAACGGAATAGGCCATTTCTTGTGAATGTGCAAAGACCTTACCGCTCTGACTCTACTTAAAAACATCCATGCTCAGTTGGAAAGTGGAAATATGAACCTTAAAAATCATTCACCTGGAGAGCCTTACCCAGGTATTATGCAGACGTATTAAACAGAGCAATTCAAACTGCTTCTAGAACATATGCTAATACAGGAAACACACACAGCCTGTGAATAACTGATAAATCAATTGTGGGCTTACCTTACAAATCTTCTGAGCATGGGCTCCAGACAAACTACCTCCAAAAACAGTGAAATCCTATGGAGAGGCAAGGAATGCAATTAAACAGCCATGCAGCTGGTCGACAACAAATATATTTGACAGCGCATGCTGGGAAAATGAAAATCTGAACATACCTGACTGAAAACATACACCAATCTGCCATTTATCCTGCCCTGTCCAGTCACCACACTGTCACCAGGATACTGGGCATGTGCAAAGAGAGAAATGTGAGAAAGCTAAATACTACATTGCTTTAAACTATGAACTTCTGTCAAAGGAAGTAGTAGTTTATCCTTTTGCTGTCAGTAAGTAAACCTCTTATTAACATGCATTAGTACATAAATCTCTTATTAACATGCAGAAGGGTTTAGTTTTAGTTTAAGAGTTTATTTGTCATATGTAGGTTAACACAGGGTCAACGGTACAATGAAATGTGTGAGACGAGAGAAACAGGTCAACTCAGCAATAAGAGCACACTAGTCGTAAGAATAAAAGCACAGTAAGGGATTTAAATAAATAAAGAGTAAGACACTAAGGAGTAGAAGAGCAAAATAGGGGATTAAAAAAATAAGAGTATGAGAATAAGGGAATAAGGAGTTAACCAAGAAAAAAAAAAAAAAAAAAAATATATATATATATATATATATATATATATATATATATAAAAGAGAGGTATGAGCAATGAACAATAAGGTACAAGAGGGGTGCGCAATAAATATAACAGAATATGGAATAGAATATGAAATATACACTATATACATGTGAAGGAGGCTTAAAATTAAAGTTTTAAGTGGCGAGAGTGAACAACGGTATTGCACATGGGGGATGTACAGCTTTTGTACCAGTGTAGTGTCAGTGCAGTATCATGTAAACATTGTGAATCATAGTAGCCTGTGTAGGTAAACAGTGCAGTGCAAGTTAGTAGTTGAGTAACAGTGCACTTGAGCAGTGGACAGTGCAACAAGCAGGTAGTCCAGTCTCCAATGGGGAGGGGGGGGGGGGGGGGGGGGGTACTGCGTGGACTGGTGTTTTCAACTATGAAAGAAAGGTATTTTATCTAGATGTTAAAGGTGACACACACACACACACACACATACATACACACACATATATATGTATGTATATATATATATGTATGTATGTATGTATGTGTGTGTGTGTGTGTGTGTGTATGTGTATATATATATATATAAGACAGAGATTACATAAGACTGCCCTCCTCTGACAAAAGAGAAACGGCATTCGCATACCTTATTATGGTCTGCCTCCATACCAAAATCTGAACACCGGTGTTCAACAAACATGTCATACTCGACAAAGCTGTCTGGATCCAGCAGCAGCTCCACTCTCTCTCTTGCAGTCAGTTTTCCCTGAGGAGAAAACACCGTTCGCAATAACAACCAGTTTAGTTGGGTTCAAAACACTTTTTGTATGAACGAAACGCATAATTTAAAACGTGTAACAGGTTTATCTACGCAATTTTGCATATGCTTACCCTTTTATGTTGTGCATCTATCCTCTTTTGACCACCTCCAACAAGCGCTGCTTGTCGTTTCTTCTCAATTCGTTCTTGTACAGTGAGGTGACCAAGAGAATAACACCTTGCATTTTGCAGCAACCGCGATTGTGCAACTACAGAAGCGGTAGTTCCTCGATTAATTTGTGTTAGCCCCTTCACTGAACATTTTAGGACATTTAAAATTCCACAATTAGTTCTCAACAACGCGGACGCCGCCATCTTTCTTTGCACCCGCCTACTGGACACAGAAAGCGGCTAATGTCCCAAGCCAATCGCCGCTATGTGACGACTTTGGATATCCAATCGCTAAGACGGAACTCTGAGGGTGTGAATATGGAAACCAATAAAGTCAGAGATGTGCAGTTTCAAGCAAACTTTAGAAGTGTAGTTCTTCGGTTGTCGTCTGAATGTCACTGATCAAAGACTACACTTCCCATATATTCCTTTCAAAGAGGTATTTATCATTTCATTTTATTTCCCCAAAATTAACAGAACACTTTTGTTTTACCATATTCATAATGTAATTTTGTACAACACAGATATAAATGTTTGCAAACACTTAAGGACAGCACCACCCAAAAGGATAATATGTTAATATACATAAATGGTTTAAAGGTGTGATTAGAAATATTTTTTTAGTATAAAATCGATTAAATATTCAGTGAAATGGAGAGACATTTTGGAATTTTACCACAGGATACCCCAAGATTACTCTTTTGCGACCTTGTAAATTTTGCTACGAACGTAATAATTATATTTTACCAGTAGGGGGCAATCGCCTCCTCAAGAGTGGGTCTGTGAGGTTGGTATTTGAATCCAAATCAGGAAAACAAGTGGTTCTGAGATAGCAAAGACGTCCGTATCCCATCGGCAGTGGCATTCTAGTCTCGACTGGAGAATAAACTAATTCACAGTTTAAAGGCACATGCATTCCTGAAGTCGGAGCCGCTGGGCCACAAGAGGAGGAAAAGAACCTCTACAAACTAGAAGACTAAGCCAGTCTTCACAGCACGAAATTGTTAGAGAGGGAGAACAGTGGTCCGCTTTATTTCAAGATATACATGTCCACGGAATGTTGTTTGGAAAGATTTAATTTAGTTAATGTTTATATTTTGGTATACTTCGCGAATAACGTGTCGCTGTTGCTTACTAATAACAGTTTGATTTTCCTTGTCGCGAATAACAAAGCTAACGCTAGCTTTCCTCATTTTCATGAATTGGTTGTGCACAGCTGGGTTAGCAAAGTTAGCTAGTTAGCCGAAACGGGGCCTGCTTTGTTTTTGCACCAGGCCAGCTTGAGGAAATATTTGGGAAAAAACAGAATTCCCCTTTTTTTACTTTTCCAAAGGCAAAGAGAAGTGCCGTTGAACGACCATTGCAGGATTCAAAGAACAGATATGAAGGGAGTTCTCACCTAGCTACTTGATTTTGACTTCAACTTGAAAATGCTAAGTTAGCCAATATGCTATATTGATTAGCAACTTGGGGCGCACTAGCTACAATTTGAATTTCATGCAGGGAGAGATGAAGGAACAACAGCAACAATGGAGCCTGTTACTATTGTTGGCCGTCACGTCTGTGAATGGTTATCAGGAAGCGACTGACACGTGTCCCTCCGCTCATATTTTGCGCTGAGGCACCTAATTAACCAAGTTGGTAATCTGCCTAATTTTCACTGCTACGTGGTGCAAATTTGCTGAGATGAACCCGGTGAATGCAACCACTCTCTACCTGTCAGCGTGTCGCTCCACGTTTAAGTGCGATCCACAGGATCCAGAGACATACTCAGAATTGTTCACCGTCCTACCGTTCTTCAGAGATTCACTATCCTGCCGTGTATGTGGTGAGTAAGAAAGCAGTTTTAAATTCGGTTCATCGTACGATGCTCTATTTGCTGTTGTGTTGTGTAAGATTAAATGAATGTAAGGAATGTTGTCGCAGATTTGCTACAGCTGTTTTGCAACGATTTAACGGGAGATTTTAGGCTGCAGTGTTTGAAAATCCGTTAATTTCCTTCATGATAGAAGCTGAGACATAGACGGAAGAGCAAACAAGATGTGAAATTGTCTACACATCCCTACATTTTTGATAATGTCTACAATTAATGCCAGTTATCGACTCGTGCCATGTGTCATATGTAGTACAGTGTTTCATCAGTCAGTTAAAATCGGTTAACATTTCTTTAATTTTTCACCCACTGTCTCCTTCTCTTCGTCAGATCATTTGCTTCAAAATCCAGTATCCCCAGCTAATTCGAGTTGCCTGCACTACGTGTGCAAGGATTGCAGAGGTAAAAGGATGTTATTGAAGCGAGCGTGCAGCTGGTGTAAGGACTTTGAACGGTTTGAAGAGAACAAACAGCTTTCAATTTTGGTGGAATGTTACAGAAAACTATGCGAGTATATTTCAGCGTCGCTCTCAGTGGAACAGGCTGCGTCTACAGTCAGAGGTTACCCCGAAGTCATGAGAATGTTGCAAGAGGTACTGGATTTAAAAGAGAAACCAGAGGGACTCTGTAATGCAGACACATCAAATGTGACGCAGAATCAAGCTCTATCCACTTCAGAGAGCCACAGTGTCTCTTGGCTTAAAACTGTGACAGATCCTCCTCAGTGTTCCTCAAACAAGAGCTCAAATGACATAGATATTTTATCTGTTGACAAAGTAACGGTGTGTGCACCGTCGTCTTTGGACACAGTGGTTGATTTGGAACCGCCCCGGTCAGAGATGGCTCCTGTCCATGAACCGCTGACCGTGGAAGAGTTCTATAGTGACACTGTGGCAATAAAAGTTTTAAATGACAACAGCAAAACAGAGAAAGAAAACGGTTCAAAAGCAGTTTGTGCTCAGGAAGTTCTTGAGACCCCTGACACACTGCAGCACAAGTCTGAAGCTTCAGGCAGACAGGACAGAACATTAGCTGTGCCCAGTCAGCAGTTTTCACATCCCCAGAACTCTGAATCTCTCCCGTCAAATCACCCTCAGCAACCGTCAACCGGGATCACCGCGGCAACGCACAGGAAAGTACGGCTGAGCCGAAAACGCTCTCGTTCAGAGAGCGACAGCGAGACAGTGCAGCCTCTGCCTCTCACGTGCTTCATTCAGGGACCACCTGTGGCTGCCACGGCCCCCCCTAAAGTAGCATGTGAACCGAACCCCCCCGCTCAGCCCGCTGCAGCGGTTCCTAATGGGGGGGTACTCAAGGTCAACAAGGCTCTGCTGGATTCCTGCAAGAACATCCAGAAAAGCGTCGACACTCACAGCAGTAAGAAGGGTCACGCAAAGAGTAAACCCAGCGTCGCCAAACCCAAGGTCAAAACAAAGAGCCGGGTTATCGCAGGGGGAGAGACCCCGGGACAACCCCCCAAAACCGTGTACAAAAAGTCTCAAGAGAAGAAGGGCTGCAAGTGCGGCCGAGCGACCCAGAATCCAAGTGTTCTTACGTGCAGGGGCCAACGGTGTCCGTGCTACTCCAACCGTAAAGCCTGTCTGGACTGTATCTGCAGAGGCTGCCAGAACTCGTACATGGCCAACGGGGAAAAGAAACTGGAAGCCTTCGCCGTTCCAGAGAAAGCCCTGGAACAGACACGCCTGACGCTGGGCATCAACGTGACCAGTATATCGGTCCGAAACGCAGGCGCGAACGCAGGGGTTCTCAGTCTTACCACCGGATCTCCCATGGCATCATTTCTTGACACCAGCCCACACGAGGACCAAAACTTTGAAGACTCCTTAGAAATGCAGTTTGATTGTTGAGTGTGTTTCTTTTCTTTTGTGTGTGTTTTTTTTTTTTTTTTTTCTCCTGCTGATGTTGCTCTTGGAACGGTTATAACTAAAAGGCAGCTACAGTTCTGTTCCTATGTAGTTGGTTTGCCAAAGCTTGTGCCCTTACATTTGTTGTACCGTTTGTGTTTTCTTACACACACTGCTGTATTTTTAAGTTACTGTAATATTGAGTATTAACATCTTTTACAACTTTTATTTAGAGGGCACCAGTATATGGTTCATATATGTGTGTATATGGTTTTGGGAACATTAACAAATCAGTGCTCGTTCCTTTGGCAATACATTACTTGACATATTGGCACCTGTAAAGGCCAAAGGAGAATTTTTTTTTGTTTTAACTTCTGTCTCTCACAAATCTGTTTAACAAACATCTGTTTTTACATCCTTTAACAGTTAATGCCAACCAACAACACTTTCTTTTTTTCATAGTTAAAAAAAAAAAAAAATCAGGTTTTTTCTTATCAACACGACCTAGGTTGGATTAGAAAAGTTGCAGAGAGTAATAGCACTTAGAATGATGGGCTTTGCGAAATCTTTTCCCCTGTCCCTGTTTTGAGTCATAGTTTGTAGTGTTGTGAAACAACACAGGCTGTGAGGGAAATGTGAAGGCCTTTGAATAAACTGCCTGTGTGTCTGCATGAGGAGAGACTGACGTATGGAAGACTATCCGTAAAGTCTACTGAGACTCCCATAGTTAGCCCCGAAAATGGCTAAAGCAGATGGAAGCAGCAACAAGATGTTGTAAATTAATTTTCAATGTAGCAGCAATGACTAAACGTTTTTTTTAACGGAATAAAATAAAGAAAATAACATCATTACATAAGCTAATGGATCCTCATTGATCTCTGCTGGTTTTCACTTTGGAGCCTGTTTAATTTGGCGTGTGTCATGCCAGTCTGAGGTCCACGTGTACAAGAACAAATGAATGTAAAGCATTGACAGATAGAGGCCACAGCACACCCAGGTTGACTTTACTTGTGAATTGGTCCCAACAGTGTTTTTTCTTTGTTTCTTTTTTCCCTAGTAGTAGTTGTAGTAAATTGGTAAAGCATCAGCTGTGTCATGATTTGTCAGTTTATTATACCTGCTACATCTAAATTCTGGTGCGTACTTTATATACATGTTTTTGTTTTGTTTTTTTTTTTTGTTTTGGTTAATGTTGCAAAAATGGTATTTTCATTTTTTGAAAAGCACCTTTTTTGGGTCCCAGTGTTACCTCAATATGTTCATTTCCAGTAATGGTACAGTTTTGCAGTTGTACTCTTAGTCCTGTTTTAGTGACCAAAACAAAACAAAAAAAAAATCGTGTGAGATGAAAAAGAATTCTGAAACTTAACAGTAATCTGTTTACAGCCACACTGTGCTTCTTTCACTTCTAATATGAGCAGTGTAGGTATCAGCTCTTTAACCATTAGTTTAAAATGCTTGAAAACACTGTTATTAGGGCTTTGACCAAATATCCAAGATGTTTTCTGTAGTTCAATCTAGATGAAGTAAAATGTGTTATATTTTGCCAGTAGATTATTAGAACAGCTTTGTTCCTGTCTCTTTTTTTTTTTTCCTTGGTCATACTTGAACTCTCATTCTAGTATCTTTACTCTGAACTGAGCACCTCCTGTTGTTGCTGGTGTATTCACTGCCACATTTGAATAATGTAATGCTACAATAAATAAATTATAGTTTTCTACTTCCTATTTTTCAACTGGTGTATGCCTGACTTCCATGATTGAACTCCAGTGTGGGAAGGGCCTGAGGAATGAGGCATCAACTTACATTACCGTTTCCCCACAGTGAATTCAAGAAAGACAAGTATATATCCAGAATGTGAAATATGATACTGTTTTTGCATCTCTGTCTGGGTACTGATCATCTGGAGGTTGCTGATTCTGATGAAGGATAATTTAGATGCAAGTCCCAGAAAGACTTTATTCACAATCACCACAAGGGGGCACAATAACCTTATGTTCATGTACCATAAGAAGACAGATGGGTTTACAGACAGTACACTCTGTGAGCCATCAAGGGGGTTAAGGAAACAACAACAAAATCCCATTCAAAATTCATTTTACTCTTGCATATTAATACAAGAGCTGTGCGTTACCCACAATATTATCGACTACGTTGGCATGTATTGCGTTTCAACGTCCAATCATGTATTTCTAGAGCTCTTTCCCTCTGCTGACTGCTAACACTTGGTTAATAGATAGAAATAGATGTTCTTCTGTCACCAATGTTCTACATTTACAATTTATCTTTTTGAACAGGTTTAATGATCTGGGATTTAAAACAATGTGAAGGTTAAAAAATTCCCAATTTTATTGTTATATGTAATACTGCACTTGAGCACACATAGTTTAACCGCAACAACAATAATAATAATAAAAGACAACCATGTTGTTCCTCTTGTTGGTCAACACTACCTTTGGCTGGATTCTAAACTGAGTATATTAGATTTACTAATGTAAGACCAATGGACGCAATTGTTGTGTAATTGGGTCTCTGTCAAAGTTCATTTCTCCCTGCCCACAAATGAAGTTTAACAGGAATGACTAATTTGTCTTCTCTGTGTGTCTATAAGAGTCTGGGTGGGACCTGTAACACCAGTCAGGTTACAAGAAGTTAAGTTTCCAGTTTTTTTCCAGGTGCCTGAGACTGAAATTCCATCGGGAGATGCATGTTAAACTGATTTTGTAAATCATAGACCATATTGACCATGGCAAAAATTACATTTTGGTTTGGTTAAGTTTGATGTTCTTTGACAGTAATCTCCAAAATAATTTTCTGTCTGAGCTCTTAGATTTTTCACAGTTTCCACAATTATTGTGGATGTTTATTATACTCACTACATTTTAACAGCTGTTTTGATCAGTGTTTTGAATGCTGAGTAATTTCATATTTGTTTTTTATATCAAAGAGCTATGTTAATTTTAGTAGCAAATGTATAGCATAAAGTCTAACACTATGTTCTTTAATAAAAGTTTATATATATATATATAAACATTTATCAGTGCATATCACACTACATTTCCCTGGAGTAATGAAATCATTGTTTGCACCAGATGACTGCTGTGCAAAACATAATTGTAAACATCCATTCATTCAACTTTTACAGGAAAATATTACAGAATGTACAATACAAATGCACATCACAGTGAACTGAGAGGACATTTTGCTTCACGTGGCACACCATCAAACACAGCTAACAGACTGCTAACAGTGTGACTTTTCATTACAGACAGGATGTTTGATATTTGGGTGCTTCAGCCACAGATGATGCAATCTACTCTCAGAAGTGAGTGTGTTTCTGCCTATAGGGCAAAAGGCGTTCCAGGCCCTGCCTTGTGCTGTAGTTCATCAGTGAATCAGTGTTCTGACTTGCTTTTCTCACCTCAATAGACACATTCTTTTGAAGCTTTTTAGGGAAACTTTACATTACAGCAATACACGTAATACATGTGAGTTATGCAAATAAAATTGCTTTATAGTAAATCATAAAGTGACTTAAGATACCAATATAAAATATATGTAAGTATTTTAATATGAAAACTGTGCAAAACTAATACTAAGTGTGTCTTAGTAGCGGTGGCACAGTATTTTTTTCTATGCTTTTTAAAGTAGTCATGTGACTTTTTGTTAAGCGTGCAGTTTGCCTTAGTGCATTTGGAATGCTTCATTAAGAGCTTAAAACAAAAGCTTGTAACTCCCTCTGTATGTACATATTCGTCTATGACTGAACAACTTTTTTCATATCAGTATTACTTTAAATACGAAATGTCAAATTGATGTTCAAAGAAACCAAGCAAGGGACCATTTTTGGTCTGTCTGTGGTCATGGCAAGTAGTGAAAGGTTTTAAAGATTTTCATCAAGCCAAGCTATGTAATTCTGCACGGCCCGTATTCCTACCGAGAAATAACATGGCCAGAAAGCAAAGCTCACACAGCCGTGAAAGCCATCCTGGAGGTGGTCGCTTGTGACGTGGACGCCGGCCTGTTCCAGTCTCCGCCCATACATGAGCCCATCGTCCCTCAGAACGTCATGTTCGCAGGTCAGGATGTAGGCACGTGGTGCCATCCTCAGCCTGTCCTCTTCAGCCAGCAGCGGAGCTGCCCTCACATCCAGTAAAGCCGGCAGCTTCTCCAGGATCTCAGGTGATCCGGTCTCCTTCACCACAGGCTTATAGTCTTTCTTTATGCTCTGAGGGAGTAAGGTGGTCCAGTCGAGCTTGGCACGGTGCGCTGATCCCCGTACGTGGTCTTTGGCCGTGTGGTTGTTGATCAGCATTGGGTGAACGTGATCGAGGTTGGCGCCGAGATACTCCAGCCAGAAGCGGGCCATGAGTCTGCGGTACAGAATAGGAACATCCTGGTTCTGCTGATAGGATGGAGTGTTAAAATCCAATGCCTGGAGCACCGGGTAGATCAAGACCTGAGCCTTAAATTTGACTGAGCTGTCATTGTCTACTCCAATCTGGTCAAAGAGAAGAAAGGCAAAGACAGTGCATGAATCCTTAGAAAAGGTTCTAATACGTGGTTGGTTAAATTCTTCTCACTGGACACAAACAGGTGAAAATTATTACACACAGTCGAGGTCTTAGCAACAAATAATGTAAGTGGACGATGCCCTTTACTGTTCAGCTGTACCTGCTGAGATACTGCTGCTGCTAGGTTGCCTCCTGCACTGTCTCCACATACAGCAACACGCTCAGGATCGACTGAATATTGGGCTAACACCTCTGGCTTCAGAAAATGCTGAGTGGCATGGAGACATTCTTCATACTGCACTGGGAAGTGTACCTCAGGGGCCATTCGATAACTGCAGAGTAAAAAGAGATATTTGTAGCTAATCAAAATTAAGGGTTACATTTTTTGAAAATGATTTGCAAATTACTAAAAACACTTACTCCACCGTCACGACAACTGCATTTAGATCACTTGCCATCTTCTTGCAAAGAAGATCGTAAGAGCCCAGCTCTGATAGTAAAGAGAAAGAGTGGTCACATAGAGAAACATATGTAAACACTGCTGCTCATGTCCACATTAGTGTTTATGTTCTGATTTCCGTTTAATTATGTATACGATTCAAACAGAAATTAAACAGATATTTGTGAAATACAGCTGAATATATACTTTAACTCTATGGCCATCAACAATACACACAAACAGCACTCACTTGGAGCACCTATCGACCATCCACCTCCATGGAAGAAGACCACCCCTCTCCTCAATTGGTTCTTTTCTTTTTGACTTGGCTGGTAAACACGGACCTGGACTCCATCAAAGTGAGTGTCCTGGACCTGAATTCCCTCACAGGACACTGGGACCAGCATTTCTACGCCATTAATAGCATAGTTCAAAACATGGATACGATGGGTGAGACCCAAGTGATGAGCCATGTCTCCCTAAGAAGAGATAGCATAGATGATTGCCCATGAATGTGAACCTTTGTCTCCAAGTAGCTATGGGATACACCCTGAGGATTTCTGCAATTCATTTGTCACAATGAATTTTGAAACAAATTGCATCAGGCCCGTGCAAATGTGTGAAATCAGGGTGAAGTGCATGCTAGGAGAAAGGAACACACTGAGTGAGTTTATTAGGGTAGTGGATTCTATATTTATGCCAAGTTGAACAAAGTTCATAAACACCGATCAGAACTCGTGACAGTCACATATATAAACCAAATGAGCTTTTGCTTAGATTGTGGTTCACTTTGAATGTCCCTTAGCGGTGGCACTTATGCAACAGACTGCTCCTTCTGACTATATGTTTGTTTGTATGCTGCCTCTCTTTGTATATATGTGTCTGCTAAATGAATAAATGTAGTGTAAATGCAATTAAACAGACAGTGAAATGTGACAGAACGTTAACATCTCAGAGAAACTGTTCATCAGAATCCTGTAAAACCAGAGGAAGTGCGACATGCACATTAAAATAAGTGAGAATCCAGAAAATGCTCTAGAAAAACAGGCTGTACCAGACTGACTGTACAGTAACACATTGAAACTTGACTTAAACAAAGAGAAAGCAACATGTTCCAATTAGGCTTTGTATTGAGGCAGAGCAACTGAAAACACTCCACGGATGATCGTTCTTGATAATCACTGCGGGAACGGCGTGATATTTGTTCTTATCATTTGAGATTAACCGTACAGACATTGGTATACCTTAGATATCGTGCACTGTTAGTCACCTGCAACTGTCAAGTACCTGCTCTGAGTGAGACGGCGTGTACAGCAGCAGTACAGAGACAGAAAAGACAACGGAAGAAAAACATTTCATTTTCGAATCACTAATATTTGCATTTGGCGTGTCATTAGGATTAAATGCCCATTCTTACCAACTGTGTGACACAGCGGAAGGCAGCATCTAACAGCATGAGTTTCCATGGTTCTGAAATCGTCCTAGGCAGTGGAATATAAATGTGATAGGCAACAGTAACGACAAGTAACAGACTGATGCCACAAAGTAGCTTCATCACGGAACGTTGTGTATATTCCTGAAGAGCTTTCACACCAGCTGAGTAGGACAGAATAACCTCGAGACATTACTTAAACTATCCCTTTATTTACTTAGTTAGCCTGTCACAATGAGGAAGGTCAAGTCTGGAAACGTAGTCTTACTGAAACGCCCACTTTTGTAAGGGAGACAATAGTGGACCATTTTGATCAGATCCTCGCGATCACGCTTTCATCCTTTTTCCCCTGTGTAATTTGTCCCCCAGTGTCCTTTTGACACTGATCGTATGTTAGTGTAACCTGTTAAAAACAACATCCAAAAAATAAATAAATGAATAAAGCGCATCTATGAAACTGAAACATGAGATTAGTGATGGTTTTCGGGGAAGGAACACTTGATGTCACTGTTGTACGTATGTTAGACGCACACTTGTCACAGTAGTCAACTAGCCATCGGCTGCACAATCAGCAACCGGGAAAGCAAAAGTTAAACAAGAATTGCAGTAGTCTGTCGCAAACACCATTCAGATTTGCAAAAGATATTTGTACTCCAGTTACAACAAACACAAGCGTTGACACGTAAAGAAGTAAACAAACAAAACCTTTTATGAGCCTGACTTGTCATTTACCATCAAGGAGTTAAACATCAGGTTGGTGTCAAGAGCGATCCACCAGAGGGCAGTGTTGTCATGCGTGATCCGTTTAAACCTGTGACAAGTTGCAAACATATTTAGCACAGAAACGATGAGGGGGGAAACAAATGAGGAGAAAATCTAAACGTACACTCACTCAGTATAGTGCATTTATTGAAGAAAAACTACGATGTTTAAGAACACGAAAACGAGCTAATCAACCCTGTATGTTTCATATTATTTAGGAGTTCTTGACGTAATCTTCACATTTTTGTGGATATTGCTACGAGATCAGTGCTCAGCTTTCTGATGTGGGTGTACTGTACATAGGTCGTATGTCAGGTCATTACGCGTGCAGCCTTGACATGGATCAGAATTTCCCCGAGGCCGCAAATATCCGTCTTATTTGAAATTCATGTCATGAGTCTGTAGTCTCACTCATAAAATCTAATAACAGATCAGTTACGCCATTCATTTCCATTTCTGAATTTGCATCATGGTTGTCGGCGTTTAATAATTCAGGTGGCCGTTCCTGATTTTTTAGCTTGGTTCTTGTACATACGACAATGTCGCATATGAGGACAGCATGTTGCCTTGCAAACGAAGAAGCGTGTCCATCATATCCCTGCCTAATTCCTATATCTTGCAGACTCGCATTCCTTGGAAATTAATTCTCGAGTATGCCTACTTTCCCACTTCCTTCCTCCTTCCTCCATATTCTCTGTTCATATGATTTTCTTGGAATAGAAATCCACCTCTTTCAGGCACGTGTGAGGTAAACCTTTGCTGACGTCATACTGAGCTGTTGATGTGTGCTGAATTTTCAGTTGGTCCGATAACTGAATGAATGAAAAAGGTATGACTGTTGCAAGCCAGCGTTGTCAATGAAATCCTATTTCATCACTACCTTGTGTAAATGGCTTTCTAAGTCTCTGCTATTGTATTTAGAGCACAGTTTATTGGGTTAGGTTAATGCACAATTAGAACATCGGTCTAGTTCCCTATAAATGATTTGGCGTTAACAGCAATCATTCAACGTAAGTGAATGCAAGACCCTGTCACATTTAATAAATGCAGCAGCCTGAATGGTGGGTCAGTTAGTCGGGGTTACCTCTGGTGGTTTGGGGTTTTTCTTACCTCTCCACAGTAATAACTATAATTTGAAAGAGACTGTGGCTAGTGCACAACAGAATGCCAAGTCCTGCAGCAAAAGGGAAAGGACAACGAGAGTTTTTCTTTCCCTATTTCATGTGTTTGGCTGTGTTACGCTGGGCCATAAGCGCCGTTTCTGCATTATCAATCAACCTCTCTCCCACATAATGAGACAAAATGAGACTTTATGCCTCAGAGCTCTTTGCTTTTGTCAGAGGACCATGATTATGGCAGAATTAAAAATATCTGACCAAACTCACAGAGGGGATTCAGTATTCAAAATGGGCACTGCTATATATATATGGCTTAAAAAAAATGAGAATAGTATAGTTATAGAATATTAGGTTTGCAGTCATATTAAAGCAACATGCATCTTCACTATTCCTATAATGTTTTATTCATCATTTTGTAACCAAAGCAATAGTGGCTAGAAAATTGCAGTTTTTCTTAGGGGCCCCCTCCCCTTTGTGACACATTCAAAAACATTCAAATTTGCTGAAATGAAAGCACCTTGACATCCAAGATATTATGAATAATATTTTGGTGTAGCAATACCCTTATGAAATTTTTTATTTACTTTTTTTTGGCTGTGCCAACACTGAAAATGTAGTACTACTGGACTCTGGTCCATGTTTCTGAGGAAAGCAGACAAAGGCATGTATCACAGTGAAAACCATCTGCAGTGTGGAATCATTGACTTCCTGGGTGAAAGATATTTGGAAGCTTTTTACCACTTAGGGAGAAGAATAATACAGAACACGAGCTACCCAGTTATGACAGCAACCACTCACCACACATTGTCTCAGAGAAATACTCCTAATGCCAGCCACAGAAAAGGCCTGTAATAAAGTATTCATGAATGTAATTCTTACACCACTGAAGCAAAAGACAGCATAGCTTTTCAGACTAGTCTTATGGTAGACTAGCCTGTGTTTATTTTCTGATGTCTTTTGTAGAATTAAGAGTAAAATACCCATAACTCTCTAAGTCCAAATTTACAGCAACTGTTTCTTCCTTCTAAAACGCAAATTAATCAAAGGGCCATTGTTAGGGGTGTGAGCAGTGAGACAGGTCACAAGTAGCTATATGAAACAAGGAGGAGACCATATGCCTATGCCCACACATGTTTCCGTAATTCAACATAATCGCTTGGTTATCTACCCAAGGAACAATATGTAGTTGCTGTTATGTGTCAGCATAGGCTGTGTAATGACAATGTGCCATTAGACTAAGGCTGGCTGCTAGAGGATCAGTGATATTCATTCAGTTCATTTCTGTTTTCGCTTGGAAGTTGGTTTATTATGTTCATAGAATATTAGGCTATGTTCATTTTTTTTCACCTGATACTAAAAGGATTATACAAAAATATGACATGGATGTTTGTCTCTGCTGGTGACATTCAGAGAATTAGAGAGGAATCACATTCACAATAATGTTCTAGAGAATGTATAACTTGAAGTAACAAGGTCAATGAGGATATCCTGCACATTCTTCTCAAAGCTCTCTCAGGTCTGTAGAATAGGGCTTATGAACCAACGGAAAAGATGTTGTAAGAGATGTTTTGATGGTTACTCAGATCACCTTTGACCTCCACACATGGTAGCAAGTTCTATGTTGGAGAAACAAGCAGCAAGAAGACATAGAGATGGTGCTTCTGGGGTCATAGGTGGCTCCAAAATTTGCCCTGGCACTGACAGGATGAGCGATTTGACTCCCGCCACGTCAGACGGGAGCGTCAAATCTTGAAGCTTTACATCAGGATTTGAAATATGGCGAGGTTAAACTCTGAGCTCCTCCATGACTCCCAAAGCCCTTGCCTGAAATAACGACCATCTGAAACAGACATTTCACTAGTACATGTTCAAATCCAACACCCTTAGTGCGGCTCCCTTGTTTTTCCAACATAAAAAGTTTGAGTGAGTAGTCTTGGATAAGTCTTAAATAAGTATCATATTTAATAATAACATATTTAACACATAACCATTGGAGTCAGTCCTTGAACGTTCTTTGTTGAGCGAGCCCATGAGAAAAGATAAAGACATGCACTTTTTACTGCATGCACCTCATGGTTGAAAAATTTGAATGAATTAACGTGGTGCAAAGAGGTCAGAATCCCCGTAACCCTCTTGATGGTTTTAATGGCTTAAAGATGTGAAAATGGACTTGTTTTCTGATTTTTCTTCTTTAGATTTTCGTACCTCAAGCCCATATAATCCACAAACAAATCTCGGCTCTGGAATCTCATATGCTTTGAAGTAACCTTAGCTTTGCTCATTTGTACTCTAATGATTAAAGGCACAGCTGATGAAGGAGTTTTCCCGCTGAGAATGTCCTTTTCCTTTGGGGGGGGTGGTAAAGAGAGGGGGGAGAAAGCATGTTTTAGAAATCAACTGACAATCACTTCAGTATTTGTATAATTACTCTGTTGCTGTAACGCCCTTTTTTTTGGCTTTTTATCATTAAAAAAAGTCCCTAAAACCACATATGAGTCTGGAGAGGAGACAGAAATCACAGTCAAATAGCAAACCCTGGCTTTCATAATCTCTCGTAATGTCATTTGGAAAAGGGTGTGTAAAGGAACTGAAGGGAAACAAGAGAGGAGAAAGCAAGAGAAAAAGAAATCTCTTGGCTAAGTAATTTAATGCACATGGCGCTACTTGGATCAAGAGACACCAGTTCTGAACAGCTGGGAGCAGCCTGCAGAACTAACAGGAGGCTGACCCCCCCATCCAAGCCCCCCCCCCCCCCCCCCCCCCCCCCCACCACCATACAGACCATCTTTTAAACGCCGTGGCTTGCTTCTCAGACAGTCTTGCTCTGGTGACCTCATCCCTCATCATGTTCCTCGGAGCTGAATCTGAACTGGGCTTTATCGCAATGGAAAGCGGCCCCTTGTTTTCCAACTCTAATTTACTGAAGCCATATTTGGTGGGAGAAACAAAAGTCAAGAGTGAGACCTCAAAAACTCAAACAGTCTTTTGTTTTTACCCCATCTCGCCTTACAGTAAATATGGAAAACGCAAACCCTTTGATTTATGAGTTTTGCCATTGTATTAGAGCGTCGCATGTGATATATTCTTTTTTAAGTGTGTGATGACAGCTTAAGGTTGAAGGCTGCTTCCATTGTTAAATAGGAATTTCAAATGTTTGAGGAATATTAGGATCAATTAGAGCTACAGTGAATTTAACTGAAGCCACTGAGGCTCTGGCCAAAAGACACCAGGACCAGGGTTTTCAAGCTCTGGGCAATGGAATGACAGATATGAGGGCTGATTGCTAAAAATAATCAAGACAAAAATGAACTGTGTTCTCGTCCGTTGGCTATTCACATGTTGACCCTGTGACCAATATCAACATCTACATTTTGACGTGGATGGTGTGCCTAAATCTGTGTACCAGTTTTATACATGGAGCAGTGTTATGGTACCCTATGTATAAGATATCTAAGATGTCAATTAAAAATGTACTTAGAAAAACATCTTTACATTAAGAAAATGTTTACACTTAGAATGTATGTAAGTGTGCACTCACTAAACACAAAATGAAACATACAGAACTGGAGAGTTTGTTACTGAGCATAATGTCTCTTTGCTGATGAGCCCTTGATGTCCACATGATACGATATCAAAAATAATCTGAAGTTGCTCCGCAGAAGTATTGCAGCTATATGAATAGATACCAGTATTTTATAACATTTTCTAACGTAAATACTTTACTCTCTACAAAACAAGCTTATAGATATTTTGAAGATACAGACAAATGAAAGTCAGTTTATTTGCACTTTTTTTTTTAATGTGGACTAATTTCTGGGGCAGTGATTTTCAGCATATTCTGGGATAATCTGCTGTTGTTGCTGTTTTTTTTTAGATAAAGGGATGTCACTATCAAGAGAGTTCTATTTTGGTTAATTATCCAAAGCTTTGACTACCAGAGAAAAACTGCTTTCCCATCTCAGCAGTGGTTTTGTTGAGTGAAACAGAGGTTCATTTGTTTAGGTTTAAAAGGGAAGACATTTAGCACTATTAAGGTTCATGTTCATTTGAAACATTCTTGTGCTTTTTGCTATAGTTTCAGAATTTCAAGTTTATTTAGAGCCCAGCATCACTGTTTAAAGTCTCAAAGGGCTTAACATGCCCACAGCAAACAAAACAGGATGGCACCCCCATGACTTAATCCTCTAGAGATGTTCCATTTCACAGCTGTATTTTTCTTCATACAACAGCGCAGAACCCTTGTCTTCTAAGAGAATTTAAAAGTGAAATTGGTTGAACTGGGTTGAACTACGATACTACACATCATTCTTCATAACCTTTTAAAAGAGAGCCTTTGGGTATCTAACAGACGCCACGCTACACCTGCCATTACTGTCATTAGCAACATGTCCGTACAAACCTGTGTTTGCATTCCATTTGAGAGTCCAATATCAACGTCGAATGTTGAGTTACCTAATCATGGCTTTGAATTAGGTCAAGATTAAGAAAGTTCACAGGTCAATTTTGCAACATTGTTATTCAAAAACTTAAAAATCAAGAAGGGCAACTATCTAGCACCATCTTATAACCTGATTCTTGTTCATTCACAATAGTGTCCGTTACATTTAATACACATCACTAAATAAGCTGGAGAGGCATGCCTGCTACATCTCTCTACCATACAGAAACTGCTAAGAGAAACATTATTAAGGGTTACTTTGTGTAAAAAAACACACACACACACAAGCATGGATGTCTGATGGGGAAATTGGCATCTGTCATGTGTTGCACTCATAGTGACGTGTGACTGAAAATTCATAAATATCCAAAAGTTTTTATGATGATAAGATTGATTATTGGCTTTGATGTATGAAGCCATAATTCACCCCAAAAATTCCGCATAAAACTAAACCGTCAGATCAGGGTGGTGATGTAAGCACTGACGGAGGCACACATCTGCTGCTGTTTACCAGAGAAGGCGCTGTCTTGTCTGGGCTGCACTGACTTCCTGCTCCACCTCAGGAGCTGACAATTACATCTGCTGTGGTCAAAGTGCCTACATACATGTAAACGCACCTTTTACTTCTAACTTCTTTTAGCTTATCTACCAAACAAGGAGTTGCCCATGCAATGATCTGTCTTTAAAAAAAAAAAAAAAAAAAAAGGAGAAGGGTTAGAGTTTGAAAGTTTACAAATTTCAAAATACACCCCATCACCCATCCACACATCCACCTACTCACACCCTTCTTGAGGATTCACCATGTGACAGATCTTGAATCCTGTCCCTTTTATTATAGTGCACATTGTTCCTGAATGGGCAGGACAGCCACTGATGAGCACATCTCTCTTCCCCTCTTCCACAGCAACTCTTTGATCCGATGGCAGAGAGGGTTAAGTGAGGGAAGGAGAGGCATAGAATACTTGTTAGGTGCATGTTGCCCCATCTGTTTTGGGACTACGCCAGCTAATGCCACTGTAGCTTTGCTCTACGTTAGATCCACACAAAAGAGTGTTTCATGAAAGCAAAGGTGATCTTGTATATGCTCATTCATATCAGATTCCAGCACATTCCACGCCGACGCTCCCTTTGGCAAGCCGGCCTCATTGTGCCTCACGTCTCAGTGTAATCAAAGGTTTGATGAGAAAAAAGACAAGTGCATGACTTTCAGGTTTTCTGTACTTCAAAGGCGGTTTTGATGTTGTCATGTAAAATATGTCATTTTCTTTTTTTAAAAAAACAAAAAAACAAAAAAACAATTGTGATATCAAATGAAACGTTTCCCTTAGATTTTTAGCCTCAACTATTACTTTAAAATTTAACACAGCCTTCTATTGTAATAAGCAGTATTATAAAAAAAAATCACAGCAAACCTGTTTTATCAAAAAAACAAAAAACAACAAAAAAAAAAACAACAACAACCTTTTGATTGTTGATTGTGTTCTTTTTTCTTTTCTTTTGTCCCCCCCCCCCCCCCCCCCCCGTTTGTTTTTTGATGTTGTTGTGATGGGTCTCTGCAGTAAGTGTTTGAGGTTTTAACTGAGGGAAAGAGTGTTAAAGCTGCAGTAGTAAGAGTGGCGGTTCCAGCAGAGGCTTCAGTGTGTGCATTCTGCAGAGACAGAGAGAGAGAGAGAGAGAGAGTATTTATGAGTGTGGGAGCTGGGAGTAGTCTGGCTCTGGGCCTCGCACACATCACTGTAGACATTCATCAGCAAAGCACAGACGCTCCACTCGCAAACCACCTATATCTGCCAGCTGCCCTTTCCTCAATCACTCCTTCAGCACTCCCTTTAACTCTGGCCCTTTATCTCTTCTCTGTCTACTTCTCTGTCTGCCTCTCTCTTCCTTTCTCTCTCTATTTCTCTCTCTCTCTCTCTCTCTCTCTCTCTCTCCTTTTAATACCTCTGAATATCGCCTTCTATGTTTTTTTTTTTTTTTCGTCTCCTTGGTTTTCACCTGTTTTGAGTTTCACTGAGTTTGTCCTTGTTCACCCACATTATTCTTGTTAGACAACTTTTCCACATTCGTTAACACTGTTGACGTTTCTACTGCATGAAATCAGCTTGTGCTGCATGAGGCACTGTTCATTTGTTGAGATGACTTCATGGTTTTCAGTGATAGTGGCAGTTGTGATTTAGCAGCCCCGAAACACTCCTTTCAGGTTGGTCTGCAGAAGGAGACAGCTCGGCTGCAAGACCTTCAACTCGGAGCTGCAAGCCCAAAGTCAATGATTTATGCTTATGTACTCTGGCTCCAAATTGGGTTACACTCTACAGTGTGGGATAAGAAGCTGCATGGGTCTTTCCAGGTCATGTGGAGTGGAACTTTAAAGAATTACAGTTTTCCCTGTGATAATTACACAGTGCCATTTCAATATAGAGCTGTTATATGAAACAAAAGCCAGAGCCTAATTTATAGAAGTGCAATAAGAAAGAAAGAGTTAGCTGTCACATTCGCTAAGCTGTGAAACAAGTGAAGCTCTACAGAGCGGAAGAGCAGTCTTCACTTTTTAAAACCTAATCAAAATGAATACTGAAATGCAGCGTGTTTTATTCTTCATTTTTTTTCTGTATTCAACTTCTGTTTTACTATAGCGACGTCCTTCTCCGTCTGATGTTTTCCTGGTTCCTCCAGTGTCGTCCGTAGTCTAGTCACAACATACTCAATACCTACATGTCATAAATGTCATACACCACAAACCTCTTCATCTAAACGGGGTTCTGGGGCATTCGGTGCAGAAGGACAGTATGTCTACGTCTGTTTTATGGACATTTCAATATCACATAACTACCTGACAGACTGACATGCTTGACAGAAGACATCATTTGATGCCATTCATTCTGAACTGTGCTCTGAGCAGTAGCTCTCTCCACTTTAGTCATATGTTCACACGTCAGGATCAAGGGCTTTTTATACACAGGAGCTGCAGACAGTCATGAAGTGCATTACATAAGCATACTGTATACCAACATGAATGTGGCCTTCAAATAGGTCCATAGTTTCCATTCTCCTTGTACTCCGTCTGTCCCTCTTTATGGTGAACATTCCCACCACTGGATTTGGAGCAATTTTATATGCATGTTGTCAGGGTTTTATTAATAAGCCTCAAAGTCGGAATGTGTCGGAGCAGCTACTGCTCGGGGCTTTGACCAGAGCTATGTCTCTAACACTTTTGCATGGAAAGACAATGTGTTCCTCATTCTCTGATTTGTCTAGCAGATGTTTTCAGGGGCATTATGGCTATGAATCAGGATGCTTTGATTAAAATAGTAGTCTCTGGCTTTCAGATGGAAATCCTGGCTGGTGTCTCTAAGCAGACTGCTAAAGACAGACCAGAAAAAGTCATCCTGTGTTTAAAGAAGCTGAGTCACCGTCGAGGTTTAACCCAGACTGCGGTGGAACATTCTGTGTGTACCTTATATTAGCAACTACTGACTTACACGCGTGGTTAATAACAGGGCATAAAGAGGGATCTGCTTTTATTTGATGAGATTTATTGTTTCAAGACTAAGAAGAGTATGTATTAAGATTTTCAAAAAATGTGTGTAGAATCAGTGCCACCAGAAACAATAGAATTAATAGAATAAAAATGTTACTATTCTGAGACAGGATCGCTATAATGATGATGGCTACATGATAACGGCTGTGGGCTGGGAGGACCAAACAAACACACACACACACACACACACACACACACACACTGAAAAGGAAAACACACTGAAAAGGAAAAAAAACCCAAACCCAATTCATTTGTCCATTATTATAAAAACATGTAACTGGAGAACAGTCTATACCTGCTTTGGATGACCTTTGGCTTTGTTTCTGAGGAATATTAAAAGAATTTTTTATAACCACCACTCAGTGCACACAGGCACAAGGCTGTTTGTTCAGCTTTCCACTTTACTGTCAAAGTTTAAAAGCTAATGGTGGCAAGATGTGAAGCACTCAGGACAGAAAGTCAGCAGCTAAGAACTTTCCACTGAAAAACACTTCTCACTTCTCATTTGCTGTTGTGAAAAATATGCTCTTGAGGGTCAAGAATGAAAAACGTTTTGGAGCTTTAACATACTGACTTAAAAGAGATTGAATAATGCTTTTGCTCTCCAATAATTAAGGAATATCACAAGAATATACCTCGTTTGAATTTCATACTATAGAGCATGCTCATTTTTCAGCCAGATAATATCAAAAGAACAGGTGCAGTGCACAGAGACAGTCAAGTATGAGAGGAACTCTGACAGCCTGAAAGCCTCCATCTAAACCCTCTGCCACACTCTCCAAATCTCAGACATTTTAACCCTCAGGGGGCTTAAGCTTCACCTTCGCCCAATTTGAACAACAGTTAGTGTGACTGTACCACCTGATCACTAAAGAAGTGAAGGCAATTGTATAAGGAAACCAGCTCAAAGTCATTTTCGATGCTTTTATTCACTTTCCTCTTTTAATGGAAATGCCGTGGATTTATCCACTCTATATCCCATTACTAATCAAAGTCTGCAGTGAAAGGCCACTATCAAACTTTAAGCAATAGCTGCGAAATGGAGAAATTTCTCTACTTAAATATATAATTTCATCGAGTCGGACTACCCTGAGACTCAATTTGTCTCAAGAGAAATGAGGAGAGGGTGTGAAAGAGGTAAATTAATGGACTGATAACTATTATTTCAGGAATTCAGTTAGGCTTAGAGCAGGGTGTAAAAAAAAAAAAAGATTTTAACCCTCACACTTAAAACGTGATGTCTGTTTCATCCCTCTCAGGAAAAACATTGGCAAAAGTCACATCGCAACGCTGACACTTTTAAACACTTGGTAAAATAAAAGTCAGCTTGGAGTGAGTACCACTGTCAGGGCGTTATATGTACCAGTTTTCCTGGTAAATGTCAGGTTTGTGTCTGCACAACTGATCCTTTCAAACTTCTCTACACACCTTTTAACAGATACATCGGAATGCAGATCATCAGCGGCCACAATAAATTAGCCTCCAAACTCGTCTAGACCGCACTATTCTTCACACCTAAGTGTGCTTTCCACTGTTGTTTTTCACCCATCACTCACACTTGACAGAGGAGATCAAATGCTACAACACTATCTTATTGGTAATGTCCTCTTCTACTCAAATGGTCCCTTTTAACAAGTTCCAGTCTTGAGTATTTTGTGTGAAGAGCTCATTTTATACAAGCGCAGTAATCAGCAGGGAGGAGGGGAAACCTCTTTGTAGAACATAGCTCATTAAAAGGCCGTAGGCAGAATAGCTCCTGTTCATTAGCCAACTTCACAGAGCACTGTGTGGAACCCAGTAGTTTTTTAACCAGAGGATATTTTGGGGTAGAGGGGTCGTGTCATTTCTTTTTTTTTTTTTTTTTTTTTTTTGGGAGTCCAAATCCTCCGCTCTGATCTGGATGAACTCATGCCGCCGTGCTAACCCCTGACCTTGCCCCTACAAAGGCCGCTGTGTTTCTTTGCCAGTGGGTTGCAAAAGTCCAGTGGCTTGACTCTGGCCTTGTTGCATAGAACACAACACTGAAGAGGCAGTGTTCCAGATTCTTGACATTTACTCCTGTCCCTGAGAGAGAGAAAGAGACCTCTCACTTCCTCCCCTCTCTCAATCTCCCCCAGATGATGTGTCTCTTTTTTGGCCGCTTCCAACAAGCTCCTCCAGGGCTTAATTGAAGCCTGATGTTTGGGGCCGTTCCCCTCTTCAGCCCAGCTCCAGGCTGATGGGCCCCCTTCCCCTGCTGAAAATGTGGCTTTTACCAAGGGGCTCACGCCCCACCCCAGCTGGCACGTTGAAGAGCAAAGAACAGGCAGCTGCTGCAAAAAGAAAGCTGGGTCGGGGGAATTCGGTAAGGAGATCTTGGAGAGCAAAAAAAAAAAAAAAAAAAAGAGCCTTGGAAGACAAACAAGGTCATGAAAAGACATGGAAAAGAAAGTGAAAAAATATGACTGGTTTTATTTCCTTCCACACTGCGGAGAGAGATTAAAAATATATCTATATCCATCTAAGACAGTTGGTGTTAATAGAAACAACACATCTGACATGGAATGTAAACCTATGACTTTTGTTTTGATATGTTTCAATGTAAAATCCATTTACATTGCTCTTATCGTACAACATCTGAGTTCTGTATTAAGAGAGTACATTTACTGATTATAGCAGAAGTTGCAGCTGTGATAACAAATGTTAAACTGTGGCTGGACACTATAATTGTCCAGAGGGTGATATTTGTTAGATGAAAGGCCAAAACCTGTCTTGTCAGACAGCAATCCCCTGATTTGATTTGACAGCATATTACGTCTGATGCTCACAAAACCAAGTCATGTTAGTTTAATTAAAGCTAGACAGCCTAATTGGAATCATCCTGCTGAAGGTTGGAGTTACCCCGCAGAGTGGTGCGAGTTCCTCCTCTCCCCTGCTGCAGATGGTGTTTGTGGGTGATGGGCTGACCTCATAACCCATCACTCACTGTTTTCTGCCTGAAAGGAAGATTCTGAAGTCTGTTCACTGCTCTACTCCTCTCTACTCATTTCCATTTTATTTCACTTTTCAGAAAGATCCAGATCATTATGCATTGTTGCATACTGCTCTGCCCAGCATCACTGAGATATTAATATTACTGGCTACTGCTTTATGGATGTTCACAATAAATGTATTATATGTATCTTATTATATAAGACCAAACACGTGCTCAGGTCTCAAGCTTTGTACAGATGTGGTTACATGGCTATTAAATGCTGGGAAGGCTGACATGTTAACAGTATTATGGACATCGCAGGATGACACTGTCTGACCAGTTTTAGGAACTTATGTTTTACCTCCAATGTGTCATTTGTACAGACATCAAAATTCAAGCTAATTGGAATTAGTAACATTAAAATGTCAGGGCCTATAGTAACATGCCCAGATATGACAGATGACTTGAACTTCAACTTTGTACCGATGAACTATGCCTTGAAATATGACATATGAATATAAAAGTATTTGCAAGGTGAATAGGCAATTCCCCCCCAGTTTCCAGAAACATGCATGATAATGGACAGGCCTGTCTGACAGACGATAGAATGTCATTATCATGCCACAGAAATTGTACGTAATACAGAATTGTACATAATATACAGGCCTGACAGGGGGTCTGGTTGCCTAACCTAATTAAAACTTCCACTCTGAAGAAGAAGAAATACAGGTTTAGGGAGGAAATTAAGCCATGAAGGTAGAGGAAATGGACTTGACCTTTGGTTGACCTTACAGGGAGTATACAGTTCTCTCTTTTGACTAGTCATTAAAGAACAGCAAATAATGTTCGGTGTGAACACTCAAGTGCTTTCACACTACTTTGCACGCATACACACACACACACACACACACATATTCAAACACTACTTAATTACAAGAGAAAACATTACTTTAAACGAAGTAGTGAAAAACATGGTATTTTGATAATTAAAATTTCAGAGCTGCTATCTTTGTTGGAGAGTAAATGATCATGTTAGATGTTGAGAGTAAGGAATGGTACAAAGAGACTTCTAAAATAAGATGTTTGGATTTTTCCTCCCAAGTCGTCCCTGAAGTCATATGTGCCACTGAATATCTGGGTAGGCTCCCGGTCTGAAGTGGCTATGACACTGGCGTCCTTGTTTTGCAACTGACAGTGTGTGAGGCCGTGTTTTTGGCATGCCACGATGTGTTCAAGGGCTCAGATGCTAATACTGTGGCTTGTGCCTGGAGGTAGACGGCGTTAGACTGGGCCCTGAGAATGCCCGACGCTGGCTGATGTCTGATCCGTCTGGAAACATCCTGTCTCGTCGCGTCTGTGCGACAATGTGCAGAGAGCAGCAAGGGCACCGAGGTGCTGAGAGACAGGAGCTCTCCTCCTCCATCAACAGCAGGGCGTGTAAGTGTCAACCACAGCTGGGACCTGATCCTCCTCTCTCCACCATTCCTTTTCTCATTTGAGTGTCTCACCTGTAACTGAAACCTAAGGGCTGAGCTAGTTTCAGTGAACTTAAAGGCCTCCTAAACTGAAAAGAATCCAACTCACCTTGACACATGACTGTTTAGCAATGATTCTCTGTCAAAAGACACAGCAGAGGACAGACAAATGGACTTTCATTTAATTATTTCAGTTTTTCCTTCACCATAATTCTTGACTAGTTCGTCATTTGCTTATTATGCTGTTAATGAGTGATTATGTACTTTTTAAAGATACTATGCGTTAGTTTGGATCTATTTTGACTGCATGTGTTTTTTTTTTGGTAATAAGATCATTGAGATAATATCACACTCACTCCAGTTGTCCACTCACCGCTATCCACTTATGAAATGCTTTCCCATCCTAAGAGGAATGACTGGCCTGTCAACGCAATGACGGTTTTAGCCACAGCGCGGCAGACAGGGCAATTAAATATCACCTCAGCATACAGATCCCACAACTTTGTCTAAAGCTATGATTAATGCGCTTTGTCCAGAGACATATGTAATGTGCTTTGTCTATAGCTAAGCCTAACGCTCTTTGTCTAGAGCTATGGCTGAAGTATGGGAGCTGAAACACTATAGGTCCCTGAGGGATTGCAAGACGAAGAAGGATATGGATGAATGTGAGTAAGTGTGAAATTCAGGGTACACAGCACTGTTCTAATTCTCTGTTTCACACTAACCCTGGTAATGAATAATGCAGTTCTAAGGAATAGTTCTTAGGAGATGCTGTATTTGCTTCTGTTCCTGTTTCTCTCTACTGCTGCCATCGTTACAGTCACAGAATGTAATAGAGTGTAATTGGAAGCCTTGCAGTGGTGCCCTGTGAGTTCTTCTCTGACAAAAAGCATTTATGGGTGCCTCGCTAATGACTGCCTCTACTCTCCATACAGAATTAGTGTAGGATTAACGAATGTGATGTGAAGTATAATTACCATCTAATTAGGTTAGTCTACTTAACATTTTATGAGTAGGATGCTGAGAATCATTTGATATTTTAAATACTTGTATTCTGATACTTAAATTCACTTAACGCATTACTGACAATATTTTTTGGGGAGTCCCGTGAAAGGTTACAATGTAAGTCTTTACATTTTGAGGTTGCAATGGGGAGCATCTTGGTTATATTTCATTCATTGCCTCTGTAGTGAAATATCACTGGGGATCAGAAAACCTAAATGATGCATAACTGTGAAAACATCGGAGAAAAAAAAAATTGCATTGGTATAAGGTCATTACTTGTCTTCAGCCATGTTTACACAGTTCCACTTGGATAGATAAAATAAATATTATATGATGCTAAGTGCTCAGAGAAAAGGCTCAAAATAAACACCAGGACACTTATTTTAGAGCTAGCTTTCAGTTCTGTCTGGCTAGAGCGTCAGACTAATCAAACAGGCCAGGTGCCAAAAAGTTTAAACACATCTCAAGCGTCATGTGATGCCGAGCGTCTTGTGACCCCTGATGTTGTTATGGGAGCCACATTCCTGCAGGGATAGGCGAGGGATCTGAGGCATGCTCTAAATCACAGACCCTGCACATTGTCCATCAGCAGGACCAGGTCGTGCTCATCTGTGTGAAACCTCACACCACACTCCCTACAGCTCTGGATGAACAGGGGTGGAACACGCACAGGCTTATGGGGTGTTGGATCCCGGCAGTAACTTCTTCAAGATGTTAATTTTAAACACTCTATCAACTAATACACAGTTGTATCAATTAAAAGCCTATCTCCCCTAATATCAGCCACGAACAACGTCTGATTAATATTTACTGACTATGCAAACTGGATGTTAAACTAATTTATTTAAATATGTATGTATTTATGTATCCTCTATCTTTCATGAAAAATACGCACGAACGCACACACACGCACGCACTCACAATACAAACACACAGACACACATACACACTCACACAGCACACACGCACGCTTACAAAAAACATCAGTTTGGAGCTATGGTATGTTTTTTTAAATGAACATTTTTACACATTCGAGGAAAAAGCTTCGATTCCAGCATAACACCATCGCCAAAATGCTTTTTGTACTTTCCACACAAAATAATTAACATATTGTTTACTTTAGGTAGCTAATTTGACTGTACCGGTATCCAAAATGTCATCGTTTAGAAATTCCCGCCCCAATTTGGTTGTCAGATACTCCCCCTCGGGTTCCCGGTCGCTTTTCATTTTCTCCTCAGGTTGTCAGCACTCAGTGTAGCAGCTCATTCTCGACGGAGGGGCGTTTCGTTGTCGCTTCAGAAAACACCCTTACTCGAGCTCGCTGACATTCTAGAAATAAAACTATCACACCGAATGGATATTTGACTGCCTCTACTAGCCTTAACTCGTCCTCAGGTCGGAGAGAAAAGGTATGTGTGGTAGAGCGAGTTTCTTACTCCTCACTCTTTTGGATTATTACAGCTGTAAGTGTACGTTATGTAGCGTATGGTTCTCAAATGTAAACGTATTCTGCTGTTGAAGGCAAAACTTTCCTTATAGATCTGTACTTGTGGAGGGGGTAACGCAAACATTCAGTGGAAGTATTTAATTCTCTCTGTCACGGTGTCTTCGGAAAGGCGTGAGAGTCTCGTACTTTGAATGCAGCACATAGATTTACATTGACAGCGCGAGTCGGATGGACTCATTGTGCTTACGCACTGCCGTGTCTGTTACATTGTATAAAACTCGCTTTTATATTTGTGTGTTGCATTGACACAATAGGAACCTCCCTTCAGCCAGTTCACAGCCTTTGAAATGGTTATGTTGTACAGGTTCAATACAACGTGACAGCGTACTGGAATAAAAAAAACAATACAGCAGTGAAAACCTTAACGTCTTCCACGGCACTCGCTCTAAACTTTTTTTGTTTGTTTATTTTGGGTTGTGGGAAGTTTATTTTCATTTCGCTCTAAAATGTCTGATTTTCATGTTACCTTTATCATGTTGCCACGTTAACTTAATATCAATGTATATCCCGAGACAATGTGTAAGTTGTACACACGGTAAATCAAGATTGTCTGGCTGAGTTTAGGCTCTTCAGCTGTTTAATTTAGAATAATGAATACTTCCTATAACAGAGATGGTGTTTAGCTCATCTCCGTCTTCACAGCAGGCAGTGGCACACTCCTCAAGTCTTTTACATCCCAGGAAGATCAGATCTCTGTCATGCTGTCTTTATAAATACATCGGTGGGGGTCTCTCTCCTGTAGGCGTAATTGGGCATCCCGCCGGCACAAAATGCCTGCCTGTCTTCCCCAAGTGGAACCTTGGGCTCTGTTCTGCTCTGTCTCACCGCTCTGATAACTTGACAGATATTGAGCGGCTGGTTAGTCATTGGATCGTTTCCTCTGTAATTATGCCAATATAGAACCAGATCCAAGCAATGAGGTCTTTCAAGCTAATCACCTCTTTGGAGCAGCATTGATCCGTTTGATTTGGTTCAGTTAAAGATGCTTGTTTTCTACACAAACAGTTTTTTTGTACTGAGTAACATCCATGAGATTACATCTTCCAGTCGTTGAATAATGGAGTGAAAGACTTTCAGACAAGGATTGTGCGATTATCTCATACACAGGGTAGTTGATCACCCTATCTGATTATCCCTAAAAGTGTTCCCCTAATGATTGCACTGACTCAGTGAGCTGCCAGTTAGTCACAGCGGAGTGCTTTAGTCAGTCTGTGGTCAGCCACAGATTCTAGTGTTTCCCAGTGTAGCCCATCCTCCCTCATATTGTCAGGGAGGGTTTTTAAGGGTTTAAAAGAGTGACTCCTCTGCATTTCTTAGTGTTTCTTTGATACATGTGTAGGGTATTTTTTTCAGACTGGATTTTTATTCTAAGACAGAATTATACATTCATGAAAGATTTCACACTATGGGACACTTTTACTGAAATAATTCCTCATGTGACTCACCTTTCACCTACAGTCTGACTGGGAGGGATACTGAACGCAACGCAAATAAATTAACATAAATATTCACCCTACTATCTGTTACTTAACCTCTGGGTTATCTGCATAATTTTCCACAGGTTTCCACAGAAACCGAGCCTGTTTAAGTGAAAAGGATGAAATGTGTTTCATGTGTTTCAAACTTATCAATCTTATGTGTGTCAAGTGTTTCAAAACTTATCATTCAGAATTTATGCTCCTTTGTGAGAATAGTGCATCCTTAATTATGAGTTGGATAATTATAAATCAAAATAAATGTTTTAGTAAAACATATTTTGGTCACTGTGTTACTGTTCTCCTAGGCATGTGTTAGGAAACACAGAAACTCATGCAAGACTCATGCATACCAATTTTGGAGACATGCTGTTATGCTGTTTACATGGTCAAGCTGTTTCCTCCTGTCCTTGTTTTATTCCAGTAAAGCAAACCTCCTAATTTTTAGAAACACTGTGTTTGCCCATGTAGTTTATTTCTGACTTTACTACTTACAGTTTTACTCTTTGTTCAAGTGCTTAGTTTAGACAGCCCGTCAGTGGAAGGCGGGCCACAATAAGCGAGGCATTCACTGTCAGATCAGTATAAACCATAGTGGATCTCCTTTTAGACCATGTAAACTGTTTGGTTGAGAGTGTTAGGAAATTGGCCAGTACTTGAAGCACACTCTCTCCGTAATCGCAGTATAGAATTATCCACCGAGTGAATTCAAACCGTGTTACTATGTGGATTCCACATGGTTTTCCAAGGACAGACGAGAGCAGATGGAATGTGATAACCCCCATGTTGTCCATACCTGGACAAGATCTTCAGGAAGACCAGACAGCTCTGTGCAACATTCACGCACTCACAGACACACACATGCCTGCAGGCAGGCTGCTGCTAAAAATTCACCACAACACAATCTGGTAAACCTGAGGAAGATACAAAAATGGCCATTTTTTTTGTATGATAGAGAAGACATTTGAAAAACTCACTCTCATAAAAGTTCACGACCATTTGTTGGAAAGGAGTAGTAAAACTGGACAGACTATATGAGTAGCTTTTTCAAATCACTGTTGAAACAGTCATCTAAAACGTAGTGCACGAAAATGGGTATGCTGTAGCCTCGAAGACCGACTTTTGTTGTGGAGTTGACACATATTGTATGCGATACACTCCGAGGAAACAGATTGCCAAGGAGTTGCATAATGTGTGTCAAATTACTGTAACTCATTTCAGCTTTAATGAAAACCTTAAGGTTATAGCAAAATATTAAACAACCCCCCCCCCCCCCCCCCCATTTCCATCACGAAACATTTGCTCTTCCAGCCTATCCCCCTTACTTTCCTTCATTTTTTTTTTACAGAATTAAAAGCTGCAATTCATCTCATTTTAGAATATATTTTATTTTATTGTTGTTTAGAAAGCTTTTAAATTCCTCTGATAATCAATCAGAAAAATGACCGATTTAAATGAAGGCACTTGGTTGTATTCTGTTCAGTTCGGTGCCCTACATAGACACTGAGGCCTGAGTTTCATGTGCGTGGCAGAGACTGCATATCATCCAGGATCTGAGGTAAACAGAACAAGATATGACAGATCTCCAATAATGTTCAGTTCAGCTGCAGTCGAGCAGTTATGGCCCAGTTTTTGACAGAGTCATGCATAAGCCATAACATCCTCAGAGACTCCGAAACCTCCTAAATTATTGCAGTAAGAGACTGTTTCTGTAGTTTGTTCTCTGGAGAACCGAATAGCACATGGCAGAAAAGGTGTGGTTCGGGAATGTGTGTCAGTGGCGTGAACTGGGTCATGGTTGTCTGTGTTTTCGTGATGACTGAGATATTCTTCTCACACTGCTTTACAGATTTCTCTCTTTTTGCAAGTTCTCTTGGCTCCATGAAAAAGGGAGGATGTTTTTTTGTATCCTTGTTGGTTAGTATGCAGACTGTTTGGGTTGGAGTTGGTCCACCATCTCACCCTCATGTCAAAGAAAGGCCAGAGGCCTACTTGAGGTTTTAAAATGTACAATCTGCTTCAGTCCTTTTGGTTAAATTATAATCTCCTTTGACACAGAAAGGTTTTTCTTTCTTATTTTTTAGCCATGGTGCGTGGACGTCACTGATGGACTTACATATAATGTGTATCATTTTACATTTAATTTCTTCAATCAAATACTCCAATTCCATTTACTAAAAAAAACAAAAAACGCCAAAACTTTGATTCATGCTTTTCATTGCTCTAAGTAATACGTTGCCATGACGAAGATGTGATTTTTTTGAGATTAACAGTGTTTGTCTTTATGTGGGAAGTGTTCACCTACAGTACAAGGTGTTTTTGACACACAGTCAAACTCTTCTGCTTTTAAGACTAGATACAGACCTGTATATTGCAGTTCCTCCCTCCCATAACTCAAATCCTGTCATTGCGTCTTATCTTTTAAATCAGAGGTGGCTTGGAAAGAATCCCTCTCGGCACAGGGGGATGTACTGAAGGCATTTAGAGTGCTTTACGGACGAGAAGAATACCTGCATAAAGTGAGCGCTGCTGTTTGGAACTTATTTCAAACTGAGTCATTGCCATAGTAACTGCCTGTCTGTTCTGAACCAGCGAACATCTATAAGTGGAACTCACATTACCTGTGATTGAGCTGGATATTTTTTGAAGACACGAAATGTCTCAAGTCATGATTCTAGTGCTTTTGTCAAATGGCACTTCATCACAATTATTGTACTCACTTATATATAGCAGCATTATTTTTTAGAGACATTAGAATGGTGGCAACTGTTTGAGAGCTACCGTCTCATGTTACAGCAATATTGTAGAGCAAAAAAACATCTAAGGGCATCATCTTTTTTCTAATTTGCATCACTTTAAGAAGTGACTGTTGTATCATGTTCCCACTGTCTACTTAACCAGATTCTGCTCTCTAGTACAAGCCAAGCTGCTAACAGGACTGTTAATGGAGGAGTTTGTCTCTGGGGCATAGTGTGCTTCTTCAGGAAGATACAAAGCTGTAACAACAATAGAAAGAGTGATATCCATTCCTCTCGAGCAGTAAATTACAATGGTTACTAACAGAGTGCTTGAGGTTTATTGGCCGATGCATAGCGTCATGTTAAATTGCTGTTTTGCTTTTGCTGCCGCTCCCTTCTCCTCCCCTAGTATGTACACACACACACACACACACACACACGCACACACACACACACACACCCTCTCTCTCTCTCTCTCTGTCTCTCTATCTCTCTCTCCCTCTCTCTATCTCTCTCTCCCTCTCACACACACACACACACACACACACACTCTCTCTCTCTCTGTCTCTCTACCCCCCCCCCGTCTCTCTATCTCTCTCTCTCGACACACACACTCACACTCTCTCTCTCTCTCTCTCTCTCACACACACACACACACACACTCTCTCTCTCTCCCTCTCTCTCTCTCTATCTCACACACACACACACACACACACACACACACATACACATACTATAAGATAAAGTAATGACCATAGGGGCAGTGATATCCTGGCAGTGCCCTGCACTCCACTAACAGTGTGTTTTCTTCTGTCCTTCACTGGAATAACACAAAAGGCTTTATGGCCACACCTGTAAATATCTTATTATGAAGTCTTTCCTTATCAACCCCTCTGATAACTTTGAACCCCACACCCTCTTTCATACTGGACCCTACACCCTCTGACTGACATGTTCTGAGTTCATGACCTTGACTGTAACCCTTATACAGACATGTAAGATGTGGACTTTGGTAGTTTCTTATTTTCCCACAGCGTCATCCAAACTGTCTTTTTCGCTGCGAGGCCGTGTTGAGAGAATAGTTAATGCTGACCTGAAGAAAACCGCTTTTGGCTGTTACCCGTCTTTCATTGGGTTATTATGCTGTTTTCCTTCCTGAAGAGGTGAGATATTTGCTTTTAGTGTTACTTTGTCCTTTTGGAAAATGTCCCATGTGTAGGGAATGAAAAAACTTGGACAGATTCTTTCAACGAAGAATAGCTGGGTGAATGCAAGCTCAGTTATTGTGAAGACGTGAGTTCTGAACGCATGTCTTATCCCATCTACAGTGGTGACACATCTGTTTGTTTCACATTTGAACAAAAGGCACCTTTGTATTTTGTTTGTAATGTTGTGCAGTTTCTGTATCCAGTCTATCCAAGAAAGCTCACTGACAAAACAGCTCAAATCCAGCTACGCCTCTCTCCCCGTTCCTCTGGGGTGGTCGTTTTGACAGTGGTCCCATTTTCTAAAAATCAACTTTATTGCGTGTGCATTTGTTGTACAAACACAGACTCTCTTTTGAAGGACTAGTTTGCAACTCTGTGAAATGGGTGGTCTCTCTCTGCAGATAATATGTGTATGTACGATTTCATTTTGCAAAAGAAGAAATGTGCGGAGCAGAGCCTGTTTTCTGAGGTTCCCTAAACACCCCCCCCCCCCCCCCCCCCGGTACGGTGCGGTGCGGTGCGGTGGGGAGTCGTGGTTGGTGTGTAAGTCCCGGGTTAGCCTGAGTGTCACAGCACTGCATGGTGAGTGTGTGGAATGCGGCTGGATGAGTAAATGGCTATCCAGTGAGTGGTCGATTGTTGTCCCCTGCCTCAACACTGGCCCTCTTTGTGTGACTTGCTCAGGCACAGAAGCACAGGCATTCTTCCAGTGCCAGGAGCACTGCCAAGTGCAGCAGAGGAAAATTATAAAGGAAGGAGAGAGGGGGAAAAAAATAAAGGGATAAGAACAAAGCTATTGTGTAGCCTCGGTTATATACTTCCCGTATTGGCCCCGTTGCTGTATATGAATGAGAAAATAATTCATGGGCTTTATTTTTAATTTGTATTTAAAGGCTTTTATAGCAGCGAATTTTGTACAATGACTGTTAATGAAACTTGGCATGGTTTAGGCCTGTTATATATACTAAGCTAAATAAAGAGACCAAAACTATAACCGGTTGTCAAACAGTTTAATTGATAGGGTGTTTGTGATTTTTTTTTCTCTTTTTAAATGAAGGAGCACATATGACTTCTAAGCGTATGGAATAGCAATTCCAGAGAGAGAGAGAGAGAGAGAGAAAAGGGTTACCGCCCCATTTCCTTGTTTATTTTCTTTCCTAGCGTCACTGCTGCAGCAAAACACAATGAGCGGCAGATGTCTGTGTTAAACTCTTTAGCACATGTAAGAGAAACCACCACCTCTTGTTCCAAAATATGAATCTTTTCCATCCAGCTCTCCACACCTCCCGTGTCGGGGTGGGGCAGGACCGGTGACTTTCCCTACAGTCATTGCTAACCTCCACTCTCTTTTTCCTTCTCTCCCCTCCTCCCTTTTCTCAATCTATTCCTACACCATCTTTTTCCACCTTGTTTTCATGGAAACTGCTTAAAGGAAAATAGTGAAGACATGCGAAAGTCCTGTTGTTCAGAGCTCCTTAACAGCTGTGCATGTGTGTGTGTGTGTATGTCTGTGTGTGGTGGTGGGAGGGAGGGGGTTTGGGGGGGGGGGCAAAATGCGGCCCTCTTGCTCCAGCGGGGAAACTATGCTCTCTGTGTAAGTCCATTCTGTTTAGCCTAAATGGCCTCCCCTTTTGGGAAAGGGAGATGGAGCAAAGATCATAAATTAGTCAATTCCCAAAGGTCCGACAGAAAAACAAGCGAAAAAAAACCCTCTTTATCGCTTTCCATAAATACAGGCCATGTCAGCTTCAGGACTGTTTATAAACACTACTTTAGCCTGAAATGGATATCTCAGAAAATGAGAAGGATCAGCAACAGTCGTTGTCTAGTGATCGTAGGGTTTTATTGGCTGCGGAGAATGCTCTGACGTGTCGTGTTTAGGATCGTACTGTGGTGGCAGCGGCTTGAGAGATGGAGGGGTGAAGGGGAGCAGAGCTGTGGACCACTCAGCCTCAAAGGCTCGTGAACAAACCACCGGCCCGGCTTTCTGCCAAGGCCAAATGCCACAGCCTGGCCTCCATTCAGTAATGGTACCCATGGGAAGGAGAGGTGATACAGCACCTAGAGGGATCTGTAATACTCTGTTTGTTATGGCCCTCGCAGTGGACTAGCCTAACAGTTACTTTTTGGAACAGAATGCCTATATTTGGAAGTGGAGTGGACCTCTCTTTTATTTTTTTTTTTTTTACTTTTTTTTTCTTGCTTAGGAAAATGACAAAAGCTATTTATAAAACAATCAACTTTACGAAATCCTCCGAGGACCGGTCTTAAAAGCTACGGCATTTCCTGTGAAAGTTAATGTCGCATATCCTGCTGATTTCTAAACACTTTCAACTTTTCAAAATTTCAATGATCCATTAACAGTCTTCCAGAGATTTTGAAAGATTTTTGAATAATGTTACAGTCTGTTTAATCTGTGAAGGAGAGAAGGCACAGTGAGGACAGAGATTTCGTTTTTTTTAAGGCACGGAGACAGTCATCACATCTAATTGCAGCGTGAGAGAAAAAAAAAAAAGCCCTCCCTGTTTGGAACTGACATCGTTAGAGGGAACACTGTGTTACTGGGAGTACAAGGGAAACTTGAAACATGTTTGCATCACCGTCTCACACACGAATTCATAGGCTGACCTAGTGTAGCATTGAGTAGCGTTCAAAGAGCTCACCTGTGAACAGGAGAGTGAAGTAGACAGGGTTTCGACTGTTCTCTGAGAATACATTATCGGTCTATTCCTGCTTGAAACAAAAGACCCTCCCGATTTACTGCAAGCTTTATTTCTGTGACCTCAGAGCCCCTCTTGGTCAAGACTGGTCTGTATTTTGCTGCCAGAGTTTTTTTTTTTTTCTTGTTCTCTCATTAAGTATGAATAAAATACAACACTGACACACTTCCCTCAGGCAGCGTTTAAGTAGTTTCCATGGCTACAAACGCGCTTGCAGCTGGATGGGTAAGTATGAAATGAGCAGAGAGCTCAGGAGGCAGTGTGTCCATGCTGAAGCAGCAGAGAAGTATTTCAATAGCTCTCTCCCTCTCTCTCACTCTCCCTCCTCTCTCGCTCTCTCATTCATATACCGTCTCAGTTTCTTGGCAAGGATATGCATTCTGTACAAAGCTGTACATGTGGCATGGTAGGGAACACATTGGAGCCATACACTATAAAGGTAAGAGCAAGGAAACTTGAAACATGAATCACACTAGAGGATTTTAATACAAGCTAACATAATGAGATCATTTGTCAACGAGTAGTTTCTTTTAACTTTAGACTCGTGTGACGTAATGTGTGAAAACTATCGGAATGGCTTTAGAGGATGTAGCAAGCTTGATTTATGATGGCTCTATGATAGTAATGTAATACGAAATCAGCTGGTGTAGGAAGAATGATTTTAGCTTAGTTGCCTATTTGTATCATGGTTGGTGAAAATGCAGCCTTTGAAAATCTGAATGTCACACTTATGGTAGCCTACAAAATGGGATTAATATGAAACGTGCCTCATTCAATTTGATTTTCAATTCGATTTTCATTTTTCAAAGATTTCTGAAGATGCCTATGTTCCTATATAATTAGTGCAACCTTTCATGTCATATCTCCTTAGTCTTAAGATTATTCTGATACCTGTGATCAAACAGCCATAAAAAGACCCTTTCAGCTGAAATTCTTAAAGTGTCAATAAAGGCAACAAAGCAACCACCTCGAAACAGAAACCACAAGGACATGAGTGCAAACATCTGAACAGAAGAAAATACCTTCTGGTCTTTGATTAATGATTGTTGAGTAGTTGCATGGAAACAACCCTCTCAGCCAGCCCTCAGTCTTTCTTTGGTTTACAGTTTATAAGTGTATCCTGTTTTATTAGTGATTTGGTGGACAATAGAACTAGAATTTAAGGGTATTATTTACAAGTAGAAATGTGGTTAAAGGTCTGTCTGGAGAGCTTAATTAATCACAGCTTAGCGGTCACAAATAAGAAAGAGATGCGGTTTGTCTTCTGTCAAGCCCAATTAAAATAGAGTGAAACCAAACAGTGATTTTCTTCAGAAATTTCAGCTGCATGTCTGTGATAACAGAAAAGAAGAAGAGACAGAGCTTGACTTTGTTACTTTCACTTTTTCTTGAACAGCTATGTGTTCTGTGTATGAGCAGCACTGTACTTGGATGAGGGCACATTTGTAAATGTGCATGTATGTGCATGTGCAGTAAGAGACACTCCTGTAATGACCACACCTAGGATATAATTTTGTTTTGTAATGGGTAGATTAAAGAGATGACGATTAACACCTGCCTAATTGCCCTTGTTAACCAAGCTGGGATGTGGTCTTTGTCAACACTCATGCTATAGTTGTTGGGTGTACCCAAAACCCCTGACCAATACAATGACGAATCATCCCTTTTGTGGTTTGGAACAGGTTTTTTCAAGTTGCTGGTGCCAGTCTTGGTGTATTTATTTATCATAATGTCTGCTTAAAAAACTCAAGAGACATGTATTAGCAAAGAAGTCTGCATACTTGTGATAGCTTGCCGTGGATTGCCTGAGAGGGGTAACCTATAGGTGTATGGTTACCAATGGCCATATCAACCTCAGCCCATTTCTCATGTCACTCGGAATCACTAATGAGGTTTTGCCAAAATGTGCTTAGATTCCTTCTCACATTTGTTACTTTTTTTGTTTATAATGATATTATTCTCTTTTTAACAAATTTCTAATTTCGAGAATATTTTTGCTTCATTTCAGTCATTTAAGAATACTTTGTTTATACGTATAAGATATCTTGCATTTTTCTAATGAAACCCTAAATTTGCATGCTCACCTGTAGGTCAGGTAAACAACCTAGCACGTAGCACATTTGAACTTTGTACAGTAGCATCCCCACTGCGCCTCTGATCTTTACTTCTGTTTGGTCTCATGGGGAATGCTTACTCTTTTTGCAAACCCTCAAGGAGTATTGATGAATTTGGATTTACTTTTTCTACTGAACATTGTTACTGTTTAGAGCAGCAGGGGCTCAGATGCATAAACTCCCTTTTTTTTCTCTCTCTCTAAAGATCCTCAGATCCACTACTTGACCTTTGTTTATAAATGTGGCTTGTGATATACTGTGACACTGCATCTAGAACATTCAAAGTTATTTGGCCTTTAATGAGTTTTAGTCATAGTCTCGTTGGTGATAAATAAGACGTAGGGCTGCATGCCAAGTATAATAACCCCCCAAAGTTCTGAGGTTTGGACTCTGACCAATATAAATATATGAGTGGAACAGGGTAGTCTTACACCTACTCAGTCATGCTCTTTTTTCATGCTTTTGACTCATAGAGTCTGCCATGTCCTCTGCTATGACCACTGGAGCCAGTTGAAACTATCCCAGTTGAAATCAGGATATCCAAACCTAGTGCTAAATTTACTAACTGTGCACACAGAGATGTTCTCTGTCACCTTAACCAGAGCAGTAGAAACATTCCAGGAAGTCATGAACCACTTGAGCTTTCTTTCTTTTCTTTTTTTTTGTAGCCATGTTTTACGTTCTTATAATTTATCCGAGTACATAGGCAGGTCATAAACACATGAGTGCTCTCCTTATTTATATTCAAGACAAAGCTCTGGGGCTTATTCAGATGATTCAGATAAATGCACATTTTCGACGGTTTGTAAACAGATGGTTTCAAGATTAAACCTCGCATGACATTGAACATACCTGTTCTTAGAATGAAGTAAAATATGGACATTAGATGAGGGTAGTGTTTAAAATACAAAGAAGATAACATAAAGAACATTGTTTTAGTGATACATTTTAATTAATTAATTGTTTTGTGTTATATTTTAAAATATGTTTGAAATATTTATTTAGAATATTGATATCTATATTCATTAGGTGTGTATGCTAAGGTATTTTTTATTATCAGGAGCTTGTATGAAGTTATTGCTGAAAATATCTTAATAATGCTGCTATTTTGTTGCTTTTGCATGTAATGGTTTGATTTGTTTTTACAGTTATGGCTAGTTATGTAATTAATTATCAAGCCTCTCAATACATGCTTGTTATGTTGCATATGCTTCCAGGAAACAGAAACACTAATGAGAGGTGCTTCTGACCTCACTAGTGCTATGGTTTTGTTACATATTATGCACTAGGCTTTCTTCAACGTTTATACAAGGCTTTGGCACTGTGCTTGAGTTGCTGAAAGACAAAGATCCATAGATTATGCCACTTATCCTCATCCTTCTCTTTTTTTGTGTGCTCATAGAACTGAACGAGAAAACCCGCTGGAGCTGTGAGAGACTTATGGCGTCTGTGCACAACTGCCTCTAAACAAGCAGGTAACTAAAGACATGCTCTTAACACTGCTTAATGACCATTGTTTGATTTCCCTTTTAATTCAGCCAAGTCAGAGGCACATCTCTCTTTTCAGCTTAGTTGTTTATTATTTATTGCTGTGGTCACTGATGCAGCACATCTAAAATTCCTGCCGACATTTGAACCGTTGGCTTAGAAAAACCAAGCCCCTAAAGCATAATACCACACACCTGTGTGATTCCCCTCTGAGTAATAACCTATTTTGCCATCATTTTACACGATGGCGTACGTGAGACGTCAGACTCGGGTCCATTTAAATGGTGGTGAGTCAACTGAAACATGACCGTAATGACAAGGTCTATACTTCCCGACAGTATTTACTTTTAGCCTTTCCATTGAAAGCCTCTGTCAGATGAAAAAGAGAACTCTCTGAGGAGAGCTAAAACACAGCTATACGTTGCTCTGAACTTATAAATCAGACTGCTTTGTGTAAAACACCGTAGATCTGACTTGAATGTAGCCATCCTGCAGAACCGTGCGTGGGAGTTGCACGCGTTTTAACGGTAAAAGTCGAACAAGTTCTCTTCAGTCTCACGGGACATTCTTGAGGAGTGAGGTAAAGTCGACCCGGGAAACCTTTCTGCGTTTTATTCTTTGGAATATTTCTCCTAGTGGGAAATATAGTCACCACTCCCTTTCATCAAAGATCCCTTCGAGGGAAAGTGAAAGTCAACAAAAGGGGAGAGAGCAGAAGACTGAGTTTACCTGCTCTTTCCATTGCTTGGTCTACAGCAGTCTTGTTCTAATATATTTTTCTGCTTCAACCTTCAGAACTAATACGATTAAATCAACTCACCAAGCAGTCATGAAGCTCTTCATTACTCACATGAAATGTGTACAGCATATCTATGTAAACTCAGTATTCAGTAGATTTTGAGAAACTTTAGAGAGAGAGAGACGAAGTGTTGTGGTACAATGGCTATTGAGTTAATGAGATAAAATGATTTAGATATTAAGTGAATGAGTGATTTTTTTTTTTAGCATATTACAAATGTCTACAAAGTTTTTGATAAAAGCAATCAAATGGAAGTGGCCTATAGAATATTCTGTTCCTGCTGATATTTGCTTTAGTCAGCCCTTTTTCTTTCAGAGATATTTCATTGTGTGGTCAGCAAATATTTATTAGAAAGATTTTTTTCCCCACATGAATTCTCCAGATGGTCATAAGGACTCATGTGTTAGAATATGAAGTAGGCCTACTGGTCTAATCGATCGCTTTTGTGGTTTCTTTCACACATGTAGATTAATTTTTGTTCCCTTACTATAATATCCTTTGTCAAATGGAATGGAATCTGACTCTGATGTGCCTATGTTACAGCCACAATATGTAATATGTGGTTCCATATTGATAGTGTGAGTGATGTATGCTTTTCCTGCCAACAAAGAGTGGGCGGTATGGTTTTTGTGCCAATAGAACATTTGTAAAATGTTCATTTGATATATTGGGTAGTCTTCCTCTGAATTCCTTGTCATATTTTAAATCATAGCCAGCTTTGATGAGCCATAGTAAGTCAGACACTTTGATTCTTTTCCTACCTTGATTTTTGCCCTACTGATGTGATCAAAGGGTTACTATACAGCTTGCCTCAGGTCACCTGTATATTTTCATTCACCGAGAATTTTGTGTGGGGGAGTAGTCCATGGATCATATAACAACTTTTACAACTCCTAGAATCGTGCTTGTTCTTGCAGGAAGAAAGGATAAAGCTTTCTTGCCATGACTTTCTTTTGCTTACCCTTTGAAAAAATATTTTATAGATGGTCTTGTGACCTATTAGCTAAGACACGTGGAACTTTTTTTTCACTTTTTCACATAACATTTTAGGCGTCCTCACAAATCTTAACTTATGTACCTTCCGGATAGCCTCTGAGTATTGTGTAATATGTACACTGTGATAGGGGAAAGCCCCGCCAAAAGAATGAGCTCCATGACTATGAGTGAAAATCAAACTTTTTGTCCATCTGGTTAGAGGCTGGTCTTGTTGGACCGTCAGACTGTGAGGAAGAATATCTGGCAGTGAATTTGAGGCAGGCCTACTCACTGCCCCATGGGAATGTGGGGAAAGAAGAACAGTCTTTGTGTTCCGTTGGCATTATGTTTAATGGTTATATGTAAAAAGCCCATTGTCACCCAGATACCCATGATTCAGTGGATTTCAGTGAGACTGAATGCTTCTCATACTCTCCGGCACGGTACTCATGTCATATTTCCAGTCTTAGTGGACACGATGGCTGTGAGCCTAAGTCTGCATTTCTGCGGATGGAACAAGGGGGTTGTGGTACACACTGTCAAGCTAATAAATAACAGCTCTGTACTGAGTGTGCATGTTGTTCATCTGTGTGCTTCATTTCACCTCTCCTTAAATCACTCTAAATGTCTCAGCAGACAAACAGCCCATGGTGGGTGGGTGGGGGGGGGAGGTCAGACTCCAAAAGCACACAGTTCTGTCCTTCACCCCCTACCTGGTCTTATTACTGAACAGATTTAATGTACTCACTGCAGACGCTGATGGGCAGCTGCCCTCTGCAGCCACATACCACCTTAATGACTGAAACTGAAGCTGAGTACGATGTACCTTACATGACTCTGCGGTTTAGGAGCGTTGGTGAGGGACTAGGGAGACCGAGACTCTAAAGCAGTGTGCGTGATTGGGAGGGGGGATACAATAAAACTTGACCGCAGGTTTCTGTCTGGTGGGTTATAGCCTGAGGCCAGTGGAGCCAGTTTGTCTCCGTCAGCCAGCTAAGAAGGGAGTATGTGAAGCCCTTCTGCTCTTTCCTGAAGGGCCAAGTTCTCTGGACTTCAGCTGGGCATCACATGCATCAACACAACCCTAAGAATAGATTATAAACATTGTGGCTTTCGTTAAATGGTAGTGGTGATGGGGTGATATATACAAAAATAGCCACGTTGCTTTTTTTGGGTGAGAGTGCATTTAAAGTGGTAAGTGGTAAGTGGTATATTCCGATGTTTACAAGGACCCACAGGTCTCTCCCTCTCTCTCTCTCTCTCTCTCTCTCTCTCTCTCTCTCTCACACACACACACACACACACACACACAAACATCAAGGCTTCCTGACCAGAGTGCCACTGCAGATACTAGTGTCCTCAACCAGCCAGGCATGTAACTGAAAATATCGTTCTAACCTGTGTTATCGCTAATAATTGGCTTTTATTTCCAAAAATGTGTCGACTCTATCTGAAATATGGTTTTGTATTCATTTCTACTCTGTGTGTTATTGAAACCAGTAATAATTAGCCATCTCAGATTTTGCTTAGTTTAACTTTGAGGCATCTCGAAAGTATTTATTGTCCCCTTACAAACAAGCTTGTAAAACGAGCCCCGCCCCACATCGTCAGCGTGCTTACGTATTGGACGCCTGTGCGACATACATTCCGAGAGTGTCAGATCTCATAATAAAACATAACACTGGCACCGCGGTGAAGCCCTTCCTGTGCCTTCGCAGGAGCCCAGCCACATGTATGTGCTCCTGTTTAAATTAGCCTCATTACTGCTCTCATTAGAGCCCCTCACTGTGATTCAGAAAAGAGAAGCCTGCTGAGAGGCCTGTTCATGCACACCTCAGGAGCTACACTCAGAAGTCTATACGGCCTGGACACTGGAGATTATGGACACTTGATACTTTTTTAAATCTTTCTTGAAACAAACTTGTAGTTTTTCAAGTGCCGTGATGCTAATGGATGCTCATCCACATAGTTTGCTGTGGTACTTCATTCCCTAGGGTTTGATTTACAGTGACGTGATTTTGATTTACAATGAGATGATTTACATCATTTTTAGCAATTAGTTGAACATTTCTGTGCTCTGTGTTGTTTGATGCATACCGAACCATAAATAAGACTGAATTATGAAATGTAGCCCTACACTGTACAGTGAGTGGATCAGTCAAAGAATAAAGTAACTAAATGTCCTCATGGGAAAAGAGACCATTAGAGAAGATGTTGGACAATAATGAGTCCTTTCAAGAAAGGCCAGAGACTATGACATGTGTCTCTCATAAACTCATGGCAGTCTAAGGTCGGGTGAAGGAGTTTTATGGCTCCATGAGGACTCTAGCTGAGGGAAAAATTGCTATGGGCTGCCAGCTCTCCCCTTAGAACCCAAACCGAAAAATCATTTTACCTGCCAGCTGCCTTCAATCAACCATACTATAGACCATGGCAATATTGACGTTTACATTGGCAGGTTAAACCATTTTCAGAATAATGATCAGATTTGTGACATATCTTGTATAATCTTTCCAATGGAATTATAAGGTTAATCAGAAGAAGTCAATGTGAAGGAAATGGATGATTGAGAAAACCTTTGGTCGACATAAATCTGTTCACTTCCTCTGCTCAATGTACTTTTGCCAGGCCAATTAGATTTATGATTCGTGACTGTTCATGTAGCTATTGCCTTGACTCTAAACCTTTGATATACACGTATACAGAGTTATAAATCTACAGAGCTATCTGATGTATTTCTCAAGGGCACCCTACATCAGTCCTGCTCTACCAACCTAATAGCGTTCAGTGGGACTCAGCTAAAGTGTCTTTTCTCCCCTTGGTTCCAGCCCTGTGTCAGAGTCATTACTGTTAGCCTTAATTACACGTGAAAACCATAGCAATCCTTCAAGACCACTGTCCTGTCTCATTAAATGCACTGCGGTACAGCCAAAGCCCATAGGTCCTTGCAAGGGAAAGCAATTCGATTGAAATTGTAACGATTGCCACCGCCTCTGCGTCCCTGCAGAAGGGCAGACACAGATTGAATTTTGGGTGCGAGACTCTTAACTCTTATCTTCTCCATGGAGAGACACTTAGAATAGCATTAAGGAGATGCTCTGCTTGTACTATGGCGCTCAGAGAAAGACCCTACGTAGACATGGCTGGCATTGGAATTGGAGATGAGTCAAAGTGTCTGGGCAAGGCACCAGGGCTGTCACTGGGTCAGGAGGAGGCGTGCGACGCCCCAGAAGTGTTTCAGGAGTCAAGCATCTTTTTCATTTACCTATTACTCCCTATGTCTGGCTGGTCTGGTTACATGATTACAGACAGAGACAGTCTCTCTCTCTCTCTCTCTCTCTCTCTCTCTCTCCTTCTCTCTTCTCTTCTCCTCTCTCAGCTTCACTCCCCTGCTGAGTTACGGGATGCATGTTAATGTTTTTTAATACTAAGACTCAGATGGATTTACAGCCAGTCTCATCTTATGTCACTCCTCACATGCCAAAGCAGGGCTGGAGCAGAGAACCATGCTGGGACGCTGTCTTTGAGTGTGACAAACACCTGTCACACATGCCACGCCTTAGTCTCACACTTTACACACACATAGCTTGACTCCAGCGGTGTGATCTGCATCAGAGCTGTTAATATTGCTTCCAGTATTTGTCATTATGCATGTGGATTTGGTTAAAGGTTCGCCCAGTGGACTTACCCTTATTACAATGAGAATTTTTAGTCTTTTTCTGGAAGGTACACCAAGTTATGCCTGAACCAGGGTGTAATTCATGGGCACTGCTATAGAAACAAAGAATGTAGCATATATGAGAGCAGAAGTAATTATCTGACTGAGCATTGTTGAACAACTTGAAGAATGGGAGAAATACTCAATATCCAAGTGAAGGTGATATGTTTAACTTTGCCATGACTACATATTCTGTATATATTCTGCTGTAAAAATATTTTGAGTTGTAGGGGACCACTGATATATCTATCAGACAATGGAAGTAAGATAAAGGCTTTTTTCATGAACCGTCCAGAGCAGTATGGATAGCTGCATTTAAGGAAATGTGCTAATTTATTATCTAGCCAAAGCCTTCAAGGAAGAGAGAAAAATAAACCAGATGTCATGCAATCCAATCACTGGCTCATTTTTGTCTTTTAAGGCAGGTGTTTCCTGAGGCCCTGCAGCCCTTCCATTCTGCAGCTGTTTCAATCAGAAAGAGAGAATTTTTCTCTATGTAATTAAATTCTTAGTCAACCATCTAATGTATGTTGTTTTGGGTTGTTAATGGGGTCAGTGGCTGTATTTTGAAGTCATGTAATGGGACCTGTTAATTATGACACATTCAGAATGATAGACTCTCACCTTCCAGAAAAGACTAATTGTGACAGATTTTGTTCAGTTTATGAGAGTGCATTTACGAGACAGAAAACCCTGGAGTTAAACCTCAGGTCTTTTCAGAGAAGCATATTTCCAACTTGTCTGAAAGCTCAAGCTAATTATTCAGTCTGAATTACTAACGGGATGTAAAAAGCTTGGATGTTTTTTTTTTTGACTGAATTATTCCATTTATTGTGGTGTTTGTGTTTTATCGTTTCATGTGTGTTTTAATGGAGGTCTCCTGAGTGTTGCTCTAACGTTGTTTACAAAAATGCTCTATCCAGAGAGGAGACTGTCTGGTGTCGAATGTTTGTTTTTTGTTTTCTGCATGATATGATAAAAAAAAAAATCAGACCTGGGAAAAGCAACAGAAAATAAATAAATAACTCAATACATTCACTCTAAGTTCCCAAGCAAAGCCAGGAGTGATGGTTGTGTATTCCACATTTGCTAAATACAGTCAGATCCATTTAATGTTTAGGAGAATGTTACAACAGGAATCTGTTTAATTGCTTCTATCATTCATTTTAAAACGCTATTATCTGTTGTGCAGTGAATTTTCAGTAATATTACCCTGAAGCATAGTTTAAGTAAATCTGATGAGGCCAGCTCTTGATATTTCCTTTTAACATTACTTTAATTGTCTCTGTATTTTCAGCTTTGTGAAACTGAAGTCGTACAACATGCAATTCCTCTCTGTTTTGTTGGCCCTAGAGAGCTGAATGGAATTGCATCAGGTCTCTCCAATCCCTATGGCAGATTGGTGAGATCTAGCACTGGCCTAGATCCCTGGAGATGACAGGAATTGATCTCTAATGGGCTCTCACGGTCGCACAGTAATGTGGCTGTAAATAAACCGGGTCTCTTGAAGACAGTTTTAGAGACCTGGCTTTTATCTGCCTTTACCCCAGCCAATGTGTCGTCAATCAGGGATCCATAGATAGTCTTCATTGCCATCACTCTGCTTCCCATCAGTGCACTGAGGAATTCTGTTTTGGGTATCCACTTTAATGAACTAAGGACTTACTTTGCCACTCAATGGGGCAGACGTCAAGGAGCAGAATTTACACACCTGTATTATTGATACCTTGAGATTTCCTATGTTATAAAACTGTATTGGCATTAATTACATGGTATAAATAGCAATCAAGGAACCAATGCTTTTTTGGGAGGGATGAAGACTCCTAAAGTGGGAACCAAGCCCAGTTTACATGAATCTGTGACTCTCGTGTTGCCTTCCCTGAAGTCTCCTGCATGGCGGGACACGTCAGCCCCTTTCTGTGGTTAGAATGCTAAATGTGACGAGCGTGGGGGGGGGGGGGGGGGGCAGCCACAGTGGCTGTCACTCCAGATGAGGAGACGAGAGGCGTCCGAGGAGATGTCTGCTTCTCATGTGATCCTGTGGAAGTGCCCTTGGAGGCTCGGCTGATGGATGGGAACAGCCGCGCTAGACCTTAAGCACCCTCCACACTCTCTCAAAAATGACCATTTTGGGAGCCCCCCCTCCCCCCCCACTTCTTCCATATTCCCTGTGAGTCTTAACACTGGACATAATAGAATGCTGTAGTGAAACTTAAATGGCAGGGTATGTTAAAAAAATATCATGCTACAACATAGGAACCATATTTAGTCAAATATATGATTCAGCATGGCAATGAGCAAGTTAAAATAAACTAACTGCACTTATAAGATACACTATTGGATTTATAGGCTTACTTTATGGAAAATGTGCGTCTAGTTGGATTTTACAGTAGCTTGAACACTGTCAGCAAGTCCAAAGTAAGCTCTAGGAAGACATAAAAACATTTTTAGAATAGGCATGATGTACAATCTCAGTATAAGCATAACTGATGAGAGAGGACACGTAGTTTTAAAATATTTATATATGTATACATGTATGTATGTGTGAGAGGTAAGATGGATAGAGCCAGTAGCAAAGAAATGCCAGACTTATTAACTCCGTGTGTGTGTGTGTGTGGGTGGGTGTGTTTGTGTGTGTGTGAGAGAGAGAAAATAAAAGAGGAGACTGGATTTAGTACTTTTGGTGTGAGTCGGTACAAACCGAGGAGAGAGATTGATTCTAGGAGACTGAGGTCATTTGCCGGTCACAAAGTCTGTATTCAATTCCTGTCTCTTGAAATGCTCTGCTGCATGAGGAGACTTCGCTCTGAGGGAAAATTCAGATGTGTTTATTTGCTGTTTGGATGAGGAAGAGGAACTCAGCTTAAGAGCTGTCAGCAGTTTTTACTGCCATCTCCGCCGCTCCTCAGTTACTGGAATGAACGCTTTTATCAGACTGCTCCTCAGTCACTGGAATGAACGCTTTTATCAGACTGCTCCTCAGTCACTGGAATGAACGCTTTTATCAGACTGCTCCTCAGGAGATCACCAGAACTGATGATAGTGCTGTAAAGTTCAGCTCAACAAAAAAGTTCATTTTTCTTTGCCATCGCAAGATGGTAGATCACTTCTAAACCAAATGAATTCATGTGCGCTGCATTAATATCTACTCCCGTATGTGGAAGGACTGTGAGCTGAGCTCCTTGTGGAATTTGGAGCTGGTCATGAAGAGGTTAAGGCCCTGATGCACGCTTGCTACAAATCTGAAGTGATCCAGACAAATTCAGGTCAGCTGTCGGACAAGATTATGACTGAGAAAGGGGAGAAAAGCTCCTGCTTGCTGGAAATTTCACTTCTGCGCATTGCTCCCTGTTGTCTTCATGCACGTACATACACACATTCACACGTGCACACACACACACACACACACACACATGCATACCCTTAGACACATGCTAACAAATTCTCACTCAAAGGCTGATTCTCTCTCTCCTTCTGTCTCCCTCTTTCTGCTATGTTGTCCTGAGACTGTAGTGAAGGAAGCATTCTCTACTCTTGTATTGCTTTTGTCCTGTGTGTGTTTGTGTGTGTGTGTGTGTGTGTGTGTGTGTGTGTGTGTGTGTGTGTGTGTGCGTGTGTGTGTGTGTGTGTGTGCGTGCGTGTGTGTGTATGTTTGTGCATGTGTGTGAGAGTGTGTGTGTGTGTGTGTGTGTGAGAGTGTGTGTGTGTGTGTGCGGGTGTGTGTATGTGTCTCTCTGTGTGTGGATCTCTGCAGTACTCTTGCCCTGTGTGTTTTTATTGTCCCTCCTTCCTGTCTCATAAAGCAGTGTGGTGCTGGTTGGTCAGGGAGAGAGCTGTGAGTGAAGGAGCTGCTTTTATGAGTGCTGTAGGTTTTCTCAACCCACCCTGCTGCAGGTGGCTGCTGAAGTAGAACATCCACACATGTGAAAGTAGTCTCTTACTTCAGACTAAAGTACTTCATTTACATTTACTGTGTAAGTAACCTGAAAAGGGAAATCAAAACATCCAAATGAATGTGATTAGAACTCTGAGTGCCGGTCCCTTTAAAAGATAATTCGCCACAATATGAATGAATGAACATAGAGCCATTCATACCAGCAGTGTTCTGGCCTCTCGGTATCTCTCTGGCTTTTTTTTTTTCAGAGACAAGTTGACAGTGAGCGTCTGCTGTGAAAAGTAATGACTTCAATGACCCTGCTGCCTGGGGAAGGAAGTCACGCAAAACCACAGAGATAAATATGTATTTTTAACCCTTCTGTTTTTCTCTTGACCTGTGATGGCTTTGGTCCCTTATCTGCCGGCTCTCAAAAATTCAAATTGTGCATTGACTCGAACTCCTCCTTGAAAGCACTACAACACAATGCTGAAAATATGAAGAATTTAAAGTCTTCAAACCCAGTTAAAGTGGAAGTGGTGTTGAACTCTGTTTGGCAGTGTTGATGTTTCTGTGGTTTATAATGGGACCTCACTGATTTTCAGTGACTGTGTTTTGTAGGGATATTTAGAACGCTGGAGCGAGCAGCGGAGGGAAGCAAAGACAGAGAGTTTTTTGTGCAGCTGATGTAAAGTTAAATGGGGCCTGCTCTTACGTGTCCAAAGAGGACAGTTATTTATGAAGGCACTGTTTTGTTGGATTTTTTTTTTTGTCCTTGGAGAAGGAAGGAAGAGTGATTCCCGTAGACCTTATAAGGTTGAACTCTTTTGTAGACTTCAGGAAAGACTGGATAAGAAAAGATGTGACTCACTCTCTAGTTGTGAACAGAAACAAAGCCAAAATAAATCAGACATTGTTTGCACAGGATAAAGCTGTTGCACTTCGTTTGCATAGTCAATCATCTAGTGTATGCTCTTTCAGAATAACAGGGCATTTCACCCCTCACTCACGAGCGTCTCAGGGATGAAAGTGTCCGCTTCTTTGTGTACTCATGTTACATCCAGCATGACTGTAATATGACTATAATTTTTTTTTTTTTTGGCATCTCTGATGTTCCAAACAGGCTATAAAATCCATCAGTCAGCCTCTTCTTTTCGCTCAACCCTCTATTTTAGGCAACGTAATTCCTACAGTTTCATTTCTACAAGTGGAAAAATACGTTTGAAATAATAATAAACCATAGCCTCATATCTGCAGAATAGATTAATGAGGTTCTGTGCTGGTCAGCATTGGAGGGGCAATGAGGGAAACCATGCTTAAACTTTCTTCATGCTTCTAGAAAAAGCTTCCATTTCCCTTTGCCATGCATTTGGCTTAGCTGTTTTTTATGATTGTGAAACATACTCACTGACTATACATAAAGACTGTCAGACTCTGTCTTGACTTTTTCTTTTCTTTTTCTTTCTTTTTTTTTTTTACGGGATTTTACTACTTCAATTGAAAGCATTAAAAAAAATCATTAATTGGTCATGGACTTGAGCAATGATGACATTGTAGCGGACACAGTTTTTTTTTTACCCTCCTCCTCCTGTTTTTGGCTGGTAGGTTTTTTAACTAGTATTGGCCTGTCCTTTGGCCTTCTCCAGACTTGCTGCTCTTGAGACTCAAAACCTTTTAAATCGGCTATTTCTATTTCTATGTCTGGCACAGCTGGAAGAGCAGCCGTGTGACGTGAGCTCTGGTACATGTTCAGAACAGATGGAAAGATATTGCCATGCTCTAATAGAGCAGGAAATGCTCAAACTAATCCAAGGCCCAGCTTTTGAACCAAGAGTTACTACCCAAACTGGAACATAGTCAGTTACAATGAACAGTTGGACATTTGAACTACTCCCTCTGTCTCTTACCTGTTGCCTTTCATTCATGACAAGATGTCTGACATGACTGGATGAGTGAAAGCAATATTGAGGAAGCCCAACCCATCACCAAGTGCTATCACCAATACAGCTCTCTCCACCAATGCAGCCATTAAGAAGGTACAAATATATATTTGACCAAAGTCGGCTTTCAGTAGAGGAACTGACACCGTGGCGGACTCTGAGAGAGACTTCATGGCCTGGGGCCGGGTAAAGTGTGAGAGAAGAATTAGTGTGCCATTACACTCACTCTTCACAGTGGGGCTGTGAAAGGGCCTCAGAGATGCTGGTATGTTAATGATTGGCGCTCACAGTAAACATGAGAGTGAGAGGATCAAAGCCAGACTACAGTATTAAGCCTCACTTCACATGGAGGTGAAATAGGCCATGACAGCAGCAGGGTTTTCTCCCCTCTTCTCAGTACAGACATGGCAGCCAACCAGCATTGCCCTGACTGCTAACATTCCTGTCACTCTGACTTACGAGCCGCCGCGAAGCTTCAAAAAGACACATAGCAAAGCTTCAGACTAGGCCTCACGCATTCAACATTACTTCTTCTGGTTTTCGCTCTCCATTCTCTCTCTCTCTCTCTCTCTCTCTCTCTCTCTCTCATTCTCTCTCTCTCTCTCTCCCTCTCTGTCTCTCTCCTCACAGAAAAACATTTTCTGCTCTTAAGTTGTAGTGTTGTGGGCTTTGCCTACATTTATAAGTTGGTGACTTAAGTTAGCCAGAAATAAGAGGTTCTGCATAGTTCTCAATGGAAAGTGGTTACATCATGGAGAATTTCTTTGTCTGTGTGCCTATGTACAGCTGTTTGCAGCTGTCTGTATGGAGGTCTGCTGAGTTTGAGGGAAATGAAGTTCTCTGTCTGGCCACATTGTCTGACCAAGTATACCAAACTGAGTGTTTTGGGTGACGCCCAATACATTTCTCACCACAAATCACCCTTGTCTTAGCATCTCTCATCAGACTGTTGGCAGAGACTGTTGACTCAACATCCCTTTAAACTTGTTGTAAGGACCACCTACCCATTGCCATTTCCAACAATGACTTCTTTGGACCGTTAATGTAGATCTGGGTGGTGTTTGTTTCAGAACATCTTTCTGCTCATTCTCCATCATAACTGTGAGGGCAGGATATATAGTATTTAGGCTCTGGGCCTGGTGCAGGTTTAGTGTGGTTATGTATTGCCACATAAACCTTCATAATTGAATGTCCATGAAACTCTAGAGGAGCCCAGAACTAAGGGGAAATGCCTGTGGAGACTGGTGTGTTTGTGAAAGCATAGACTGTAATCAGCTGATAATTGCAAGGCTAAAGTCCACTGGAAAATATAGTTTACAGAGTAAGTCATTTTTCCTTAGTCTTATATACTCCTGTTTGACTGAGCAATTGCTGTCTCTTGGCTAGAAAAGTGATTATTTTCATTGGTTTACACAACACTCCCATGTGATAGGTCCTATGTAGACATTGTCTCAGTGCTTAGAGTTTCACTCTTACAGTGTGACTATATCACTGCTGACAAGATTTATGAATAGTCTAATTTCCTCCTCGAGCAGGTTGACAGAACTCCTTGGAGGAGAGTGTAATAGAGGCCAGTTTTAACCCATACCTTAAGAAATTCCCTTAAAAAGGAGGTGGACACCATGTCGATACCTTATAGGGAGTTGTGTCTGAAATCATGAGTCCTGGACAACCACAGAAGAGACATGAATTATCCTGACTTGTCACTGACACTCTTTGCTCTCTTTTTGTCATTATAAATGGCTGTGGTAAGCCTACCTTCTGTGTATTTTGGTTAAGCTAAGTGGTTTGTGGGGCAAGTATTTATGGGCTGTCATACTATTGGAGCTCACATTTGTTAACCACATGAATGCATAAACCTCCGAACAAGACTTTAAAGAAAAATGGAGTACTTTTAGGTTATTAAGGGGCTACTGTAGTACACTTTTCAAACAATTCTCTGCAACTTTGTTTTTTTTTTCCCTCAGCTGAAAGTATGAATCATTTATCATTTCAATACATCACTTTTTGGAATTTGAGAACATTTAAATGATTTATTTTATAATTATTATTTTTTTAGGTAACTGTTTTGGGATCTATAACTGCCTGTATGTATGTTACAGCTACAACTTAATGTAACAGAAGACATAAACTGCAGGCAACTAAGACTAATTACCATCTCATATGTGTGCGCCTTGCTGTCGAATTCTCATCCCCCGATATGTCATACAATCGATATCCGATCCCAGCTCTGAGAAGTAACGGGCCTGCTCATGCAGGTGCCAAGTTTCTCAGCGCACTGGAGCGGTGCCCTGCTGTGAAGCTCATTGCACCTGGCCCCTCTAACAAGGAGCGAAGCTGTTATTGCCCAGCCTTAGCTAGCAGCATGAGCTAAAGGAGTCCATGATTCACCCAGGGGATGAGACACCCCTAAGCCTTGTGAAGAAGTCAAGGTTGTTGTTTTTTTTCTAGGTGTTGGGAATGTGGCAGATTGGGGGCAAAGATGTCCAGCTCATTCTGAGTCGGCCCCTTTTTTCCCATCAGGGGAGAGTCACCGTGAATAATGAGGAAAGGATTTGGACAGCTGCAGGACTGACACCCACCCACAGATCCCCCCCTCCTCCAATTTAGGCTCAGCTTGTGGGAAATATCCAGCAGATCTAGCTCACCTCTAGGCCTTCTGCCTCTCACTTCATGCTCCTTATTGGCCCAGAAGGGAGTGTCTCTCAAATGGCATGTTTTCAGGGCAAGAGCTGAGGATGGGTTCAGGCCCAGGGTGAGTCAGCAATGCTCTGCATTCCCAGCCTGGACACTGATGTGTCTATGCGGTTAGGCTGTGTCATCAGAGCAACGCTCTGCTGTGGTTGTCCATCAGCCCAAACTGACGCCTGGACCATACTGTCACCAGGGTGGCAAGGCGCTAGGGCACTGGGAGCCAAGCTCAGGTTACTGACTGTTAGGCGCCAGCCTCTCCTCTGGCTTTTCATTGCCTCCTTCTTCTAGCTGATGGCCATTAGATCCGTGATATATTTAAGCACAGTACTGCTTGAAGCGAGCATGAAGACATGAGGCGGTCATGCGACAAGATGGTCTGCATATCGCGCCGGCACATCTAAATGCATAAGTACACGTAGATCATTTCGAGGTGGCTGCCAGTTTATTGATAGATGATGGAGACCAATGGGGCTTGTGGGAGGCTGACTTCATTTGGAAAGAGTCTCTTCCTGTTCCATTTTGAGAATACAGATTTGGACCTATCATGCATACATCAACAAACTCCTTGGTGACAACTCAAATGTCCCATCTGTGTTATGTAATAAAGTTGTGCTTTAATTTTCCAGTGCAGAGGTCAAGACACTGTGACGTGCACACAGGCACCGTTCTGTTCTCAAGGAAACATGAAACCAGCACCACAAATTCCATGTTCATACTTTTTTGCACGCTTACAAAGACGCCATTTGGATATTTCCTCACAATGGAGATGAATTAGATGAATTAGAAAGGAAGTGTATGTATGACAGATGGAATGTCATACCGTTCCTCGAGCATTGTCTTGGAGAGGAGAAATATGCCTGGTTTTGGAGGTCTGACCCACAAGCACTCCTTCAGTTAAAGCTGGAGGCCTAAAAGGAGGTCGGGGACTACACTGTTCCCAGGCTGCATGTTGTCTTTATCAAGAGGTTTTTTTTTTTTTTCAGCAGTAAGTGTCTACTCCTCTAAATCCCATAAGAGGCCTCTAGGAGAAAGGGAGGGGAAAAAAGAACAGAGCAGAGCCAGTCAAAAGGCTGAACAAGTGATCTGACACATCTGCTTTGGGGAAGCAGTCTAGATTTTTGATTTTTCAGATCAATGACGTGGGAATCCCCCAGACCACGACAATTTGTCTGCACACCATGATTAGACAATGGGTGTGTCTCTTTTCCTCTCTCTTCTTTTTTTCTTCTTGGTCTGTTCCCTATGTGTTCATGCTATGACTGTCCAAAAGAGGACTTTGTGTGCTCCAGGCAGTTTGTCAGAGGGCTCTTTGATGCACAGGCAGTCTGTGAAGGATATGAGGGCCTGAGCTTGATAAGATAGCATGAAGGTGCACAATGAGCACAGCCTCTCTGCAGATACACTACGTATGTGTCATATCTATATCATGGCTAGGAATATTTCTACAGCATTACATTTCCATTGAGGTCCATTGCTGATTGTCTCTTCTGACATAGATGTTTTCACAAGAGCTATTTAAGGGTGTGAATTTGATTATCAGAGAGGTCTAAACAACCTGGTGATAATGTGGAAAAAGAATCTAATAACATTATAGTTAAGTCAGAATATTTTCCGTTTGACAGACGAAGCAAAGTGGAATATAATTCTGTGTTTTGTTGTCGTGACTGACGGATGAAAATATTGGCACAGATTCAATGCGCGATGCATTATCTTCTCTTTTCTTAGGAAACACTTTTGTAGTGTTGTGTCTTGTGTTAACAGAACTTGATCATTTTTTTTTCAAGGGTGCAATTATGAATATCAGTCCTCCACCACAGTCAGCTGTTTTGTTGCACCCATGCTATAGATTCTGTGGTTGCAATCCTAGGTTTTTATGGTATATTTAGTATGTTTATCCATTGCAGATCCTGCTTTAACCATCTGTGCTGTTTATAATTTGGTTTTGTTTTTCTCAGTGGCTCAGTCTGCTTTCTCATTTTTCAGCCTTCAAGGCACTGAAGGGTTAAGGATGCATCCTGAGTGAGGAGGGAAGTATCCAGAGATCATGTAATCCCTCTTTTATTAACTTATTGTTGTTGCACAGGCCAAGTTCCCCCCTCAAAGTGAGGGCTTTTAAAAGTCATTACTCAAGCTGAGACAAACGAAGTCATTGGCTAGCCCCAGTTTGGCAGACTGAGCACAAAAACAAGACTGGGCATGACGACTCACAAAAGAAGCCCTATACAAGTACCATCTCCCCCCCCCCCCCCTTTTTTCTTTCTTTCACATAAACAGATCTTTTTTCCAGAGGTCTACAAACCCCCTCCAAGGTTTCCGGCTGCACAGAATACACATTCAGGTCTACTTGACACTGTAGCTAGTTCTCCTCCCCCTCCAGTGCCCTCTGAATTATTGGGCCAAATATGACCAGATGACCATGTCGTGATTTATTGCTTCATGGGGCAAAAGTAACAAGATCTGCTTCCTTGCTGAGAACAGGGCGTTTGAGGCATGATTTCCCATTTTTGGGTGTGAGAGAGATTTGCCCTGTCTGAGCAGCCAGCATTTTCTAGCCCAGGGTCATTGATTCAGTGAATGGAAACCAAATACCTCAAGGTAAAAACATTTCTTTAGCTGGGTAATGTAACTGTGTAATTAAATGTGAGACAAATGTGGAGGAGGCTTGAGAGCGATGTAGACTAAGATATTACATCTGCCAACGAGTCCCACTACAACCACAGACTCTAACATTTATCTCCTTTGACTTAAATGCATCATACACAGATTTTTTCCTCGTTTAGTTTATGTTTTTGTGTCGGTCTAACACAAAGACTATGAGCCATTATGTGCAGTCTGATAGTCAAATAACTCGCTTTGCTGATCATGCTTGCTATGCTAATAATGCTTGCTATGCTGATAATTGCAGGGTTTTCTACCAAGAGCAGCCATCCCTTCATACAGTGCTTGTCATACCTCTAATTCACTTTGAAATCATGTCTATCCAGAGTAATTGTTCTCATGTGGCTCTCTTATGTATATGGCTCGACTAAACTGTAGACCAACAGCTTTGGTCCCTTTCTGGGAATACAACCGCCCCCCCCCAACCAACGAGACACAACAGGTTAATAGAGCCATGACACTCATATGTTGAACAGCTCATTAAAAACTTTGATAAAGCGATAAAGCTATGGCTTAGCTAATCGTTGCACTCCTCTTACAATGTGAATTCAGTGATGTTGTGTTTGACTGGTCACCAGAGAGTTTGTTACATGGGGCTATAGATAGTACTCGAAATCCTGTTGTTATCCTGTATCATAAACAGTCATAACATCATGTAGGAAGCTGCATCTGGGTAAACTCATGCTGGGCAAGGGCAAACAAGGTTTTATGGGAGGTTAAATGGGAGCACAGGTCCCAGGCCCCGTTCTATACACCGCTAGTCCTCTCTCTGGAATATACAGTAGCGGTAAGTTTGAACAACCACTCTCAAAATGTTAGAGCATCCTTTTCCTATAACATTGACTATTTTAGGGTTGGCCCAGAATAAAGCTGAACATGTAATGCTCTTTAGAGTAAGGTTTACTGGGAGGATAGAATCAGTCACTTTAACCTATTAGTTTGTACTGAGTGGGGAACAGAAAAAACCTCCCCCTGAAAACGCCATGACTTCTTAAGGTGTTAGCTTCTTGTAAGAAAGAGGCACTCAATTTGCCAGTGAAAATTAGTATATTCCTAGAAAAGGACAGGCCTGGAGCACATGGGCAGTACCTCTGAGGTAAAGTGTTATCCTCTCAGTCCTGTTTCAGGTAGACTGATTTTTCTATGTATGTTTTATGCTGTATCATTTGCCTTGTAGCAAAAGGCCTGAACATGTTAGCTTTTTCCAGCAGGCCAGAACAGTGCTAATGTCTCTCCTTGGGCCTCTGGAGAGGTGTTTCCAAATGAGTTTGCTGGTGCAGTCAGTTCTGCACAGCTTGGTCTTTCCATTTTTTCTGCTGTTTCAGAGTGTGGAGGGAACAGCAGACACTTCCCATAAAACGTTTTTGCAGGTACTACCTCTCTTGGGCCTCACTGTAAAACACCACTCTGAAAAAACACTTACTTTTTTCATTTCAGAAATTTCCTGTAAATATTTAAAACTGTATTTGTTAAATAAAGTGATGTGATTGGTGTGAATCCCCCATTTAACTATTATTGCATTGCCTCTCTCCATTCACCTTGGATGACTTCCCATGGATATTTTACTCAGAGAATATTTTTTTATTTGTTATCTAAGTGTTAGAATTGTTGCACCCCTGTGAATGTCACAGTTAATGGCCATTTGCTGGGTTCATATAAGGTGAAGTTTAGAGAGGAGCACAAACCTCAAAGAAATGGGATCCAACTCCTACACTGTTTTGTGGCAACAACAGAGAAAATAGACAACAATTAATGAGTCCAGACATGTGAAAGAGAAGAAGAACAGAGTTAATACAGGAGCTTGGAACAAAGTGAGAGAAAAGGAGAAAATGGTGTGTGAGATAGAGAGAGAGAGAGAGAGAGAGACAGAGAGAGAGCAGAGCAGAGAGGAGAGTACTTTGAGTGTGAGTGAATGAACATTTCTTCAATAACCATTCTCTCTCTCTCTCTCTCTCTCTCTCTCTCTTTCTCTCTCTCTCTCTCTCTCTCTCTCTCTCTCCTCTCTCTCTCTCTCTCTCTCTCTCTCTCTCCTCTCTCTCTCTCTCTGTCTGTGCATCCTGAATTGATGTTTGTGGTCTTACAGTGACTCATCAGTTTGTTCAGTTATCATTAGTGTGAAAGAGGCAGAAAGTCTCAATGGACCAGAAACATCCAAAATGTGCTTATGTAGTCTGTCTAAATCCTAAGCAGGCTTTCCCTCACGGAGGCATATTTCTGCCTTGATCAAATTTTGATCAAGCGAGCAAGTTCTTTGAAAGTTTCATTCAAAAGCATTATATTCATGAGCAAAAGGTAGGTGGATAAAGTAATGTGACTCAATTTTTTCTCTCTCTCTTTTCTTTGGTCTCTGCAGAAGTTAATAGTCTTGTGATAGGGGTGAATGTAGAAAAGACAGACATCTACCGTATGATACATGGAATGACTTAAGCGGTCAGAGAATAAAAATGTATATATGTGAATAGAACTATTTGTACTCGTGACAGCGTGTACTCCAGCAAGTGTGTGCATGTTAAAATGTGTGCGTTCTTAGGACTTTTATATGTACATGTATAATGTGAGTGTTTTTGCTCTATGGAGTGTGCTTGTTTTTGTCATTTCCAGGCCTCTTTCACAGCTTAGAGTGTTTGACGATGGCTTAGAGGCCACATTTTGATAACACAGGAGACTTGTGATAACTTTATCAGTTTTAAGTGTCTTTTTAACCACAAGGCAGTCTTCAGCTTGAGCTAAGGTATTATTCTACAGCACTTTGTTCTGTTTTTCAATCCTTCTTTGATGGCTGATGTGTCTTTTTCTGCCTCACTGCTTTTTCTCTTTGTAGTATTCATTACGTACCAGCATTCTCTTTCATCTTGCTCAGATAGACTGGCAAGATGTTAAGAAGGTTAAGAGGACTCCTATTGAGATGGGGGGGGAAAGGCAGTTAATTGTGCAGGTGTTTGCTTTTGAAAATAAATGAATATGTATGTCCATTAAAAAAATGATTCAATAATTGGAACCGTCGATAATCTGAAACACCGTTCATAGAAAAATATATGTGCCTCTCAGTTTGATGAGAGAGTGAGTAGGCCTCAGACTTTTTGTTACTCATACAACGATTTGACTATAAACAAAGCATCCCATGAGAGCTGGCATCTTGTCTACCACATTCTCTCTTTTTTCATGTCTTTTGATCTCTGATGAAGAGCTACATGTGTGTGGTTAGAGGCTATTTTGACATACCAGGGCAGGAAGTTCAGTGCAGTTTATAGCTTACATGATAAACGCTTAAGCTCCTTTTATATCTCCTGTCATCAGCTTGGTTGAGGGAGTGCTAACACAGTTTCTAGACACAGTGACCTGCTATATGACGATAAACTCTAAACAAATACTGTTTATCTCCCCCCCTCCTTCCTCTTTGTCTCTTGACCCACAGGTGGCGTTTTCATTGGATTCCCGAACATCTGACACACGATACAGAGAGAGAGAGAGAGAGAGAGAGAGAGAGAGAAAGAGTGGAAGGAACATCTGTGAAAGACATCAAGGCAGAGCTGTCACCAGGTGGGCTGTGTGTTCTGCAGGCCGAAGAGGGGTGTGGAGGACAACTTCATGCCCGCAGGCCTCCGCCATCCACAGGGGGGATGATCTTGGACACGGCACACAGGCCTTTCATTAGGCCATTGGGCCCTGTGCTCAGGAATGGATAGCCCTGCCACACTGCAATTACATTTTTAACTATGGGGCACCAACTGAAGATTGGTGGTTAGATTGTCTTTTCCTCCTCTTCTTTTTTCAAAACCACCAGAAGTAGCAGAAATTGGAGTCCCCCTTTATTATTGTTTGCCTCAGCAAAAGAATACTACTTTCATTTTTGTTTTGTTGTTTTTGAATATGGACTTAAAGCCCCTTACTGATCTTTTGGACAGTATTTATTGAACGAAGACTATGATTGCTTTTTAAGAGACTTAATTCTGGATTGTATGAACCGGCTTGAGGAATTGTAAAGAGACAAAGACTATGGCTGCCACATATCGCATTGTGGTAAGCAGTGTGAACTGCTATAACAGTGTAGTGATTGACCGCCGTGTCCAGCACACTGTACACTACTGTAATGGTCCATGTGGCGCACTCAAACATGGGCTAAACTGTACCGTGGCCCACCGGAGCACCTGCGCGGAGCTTCTGGAGGGTCCTATCACCCAGTCCTTCTCAGACCAGTCCATTAGCTTTCACGAGCCTGCCAGTAAGACGGTAGAGAATGGCATTGCTGCACCTGGAACCCTTTGTGAATATTACCACCAGGTGATCCCACGTGTCAAAAAAGGATCAGCCATCCAAAGCTCAGCCAGCCTCAAAGACATCACAGGAGAGGCAATCAACCTGGCTAGTGGCAAAATCAAAGAATTTTCTTTTGAGAAGATCAAGTACTCGTCCAGCCATGTGACCTTCAGGAAGGGTCGAAAGGTCAGGCCAGACTCCTTCAGCCGGAGGTCCACGGATCTGGACATCATTTATGGCCACTTTTCCGGGAATGACGAAAACTGTCCCCCATTTGGCATGTTGCAAAAATCCGTACTGGAAGAGCACAAGCTGAGTCGGAGTGCCTCCTTGGAGCAGAACCTCAACAACGTGGCTACGCATTACTTAAACAATTTGACAGAGGAGGGCCTGATTGCCCGCATACTGGAGAAGACCAAGACAGACAGCAACACCTCAGGGGAAGACATTAAAGCCTGTCTGGACATCCTGTTGAAGTGTTCTGAGGATTTGAAGAAGTGCACTGACATAATTAAACAGTGCATCAAGAGGAAGTCCATGGGGGGTGACAGTGAAAACTCAGGAAATCCTGAGGTTATCTACAAGAACGTGATGGCACGGCTTTCCAACTACCTGAAAAGGCTACCACTGGAACTAGAGCAAGGTCAGCCTGGGAAGCAGGAACACAGTGAACTGGCTGAGCTGGTCAACAGCCTTCATGGTCTGCAACAAAACTCCTTCTCCCCCATTTTTGGAAATGAGCAGCCTCCTCGCTATGAGGATGTTGTCCATTCCCCCCCTCTGGCTAAGCCTGTACCCAATTCCGCCCCCTCCCAGCCCGATTCTCATGAAAGTCCCAAGGAACTTACAGGCAATACAAAATCTACCCAGGGTCTCACTGGCATGCCAACCCGAGCATCTCAACCTGCTAATGGGTTGCAGCACAACAGCTTGCCCAATGTCTCCACCAGTAGTGTTGCAACTGGCAACTTGCATCACAGTGTTTCCACCAGTAGACATGATCCATTTTCCTCTGCAAACTCTCTGCTGTCTTGCAGCACTGACAGCCTTTGCAAAGATACCATGGAGGCATTGTACATAGAAGAGGAGGCTGATGTGTGTAGGGCACCGGACAGGACGGTAAAAGGGGATGGTAAACACAGTCTTGGCTTCTCAGAGGCCAAACACATCCCTAAGAAGCCCAGTGCCCACTCTGAGCCCTGTATCAATGTTAGTGCCACTATTTCAGACAAACTTCCGGAAATGAACAGGAATGGGATTGCATTCAAGAATAAACTGGAGCCTGGGGCCAACCAGATGTACACATCCCCAAAGAGCACGGAACCTCTCGTAAAACCAGCCCAACACATGAGCAGAGGAGGGGATGATGATATAGATAAACTTCTCATGGACCTTGAGTGCCTCTCCCAAAAAATGGAGAAGGAACCACCTCTGCCACCTAAGATGAAAAGTTCAGAACTGAGGAACTGTGCTCAACAGACAGGCTCCCCTCAGAATGTGAGTGGTGACTCAGGAGCCAACATCTTGTCAACATTAGACACTCCTATCTCTTCTCAGGCCAAGCCGTCAGAAGGTGCAGTCGAGGAAGTTACTGAAGAAGATGATGGAGCACTGCTGCTCAGGATTCTGGAGAGCATTGAGAGTTTTGCTCAGGAGCTGGTCGAGAGCGGGACCGGCACTGGCACCGGCACCCAGTCTAAAGAGCGGGAGGTGATGCGTCTCCTCCAGGACACACTGGCTAGCACCAAAACAGAGACAACACCAGAGACTGTTCCTGTTCCCATGCCCATGCCCATGCCCATGCCCATGCCCACACCTTTGCCTGCAGCAATGCCATTACTTGCATTGACTCCCACACCCGCCTCCACGCCTGCAGCGAGCCCTTGTCCAGTTCCTACAATGGGTGACCCAGGGTCCACCCTGCTGATCCAGCAGACACCTGAAGTCATCAGGGTGAGTTTTATAGTTGTATTATTAAGTAGAGACAAAAATAAGTCACTTCTCTGCATTGCACTAATAGGTCAAGGAACTAATGTTTGTGTAAGTTAAAGTGTGGCTATGAGACAAAAGGGTTCTGTTTGTCAATGGAGAAAGAGATTTATGAGACAGTGAATAGACTTGTTTCATTTTGGTGGTGACTGTGTGGAACATTGATGGTATGATGCATTGGCCCATACTGAATAAATTAATAGATTAATGTGTCGGTGAATTAATAAAGTAAATTAATGGATGGATGGAAGAGTGAATAATAGCAGTATTATCTATTATTTATAATGTTATGTAGTTTCCCTGAGGTGTATTTACAATGTGTCTTTAGGTTTTCTGTCAAACTGTCAGGGAGTTTTTGTGCTTTGTGGAATAGAGGCAAATGTAATTGAGGTGGAAAATTAATTTCACCATCCACTGAGGCGCAAAATGTAGGTGTTCACAGTTAACTGGCATAGGATCAAACTCATCTAAAGAAAATGCATAGCATTACACACTTCTGAAAATTAGGGCAAGTGTGCCTTGAGGGGTGGGTTGAAGGTCTATTATCCACCAAAGCAAAGCTGATTGTTGAATGGTGGTTAAATAATTGTTTTGGAGTATGCACTTAGCTGAAATGTTGGACTGTGTTACTGTACTGTATATTTGAACTGTTGTTTCAGTATACAGTAGTATTATAGTGTGCAGTAATGAAGAAAGGTGACTGTTAACTGCTGACTAGCATGCAGAATGGCCTTGTTTTTGTAAAAGCTGACATGTTTATTGAATGATTGAAACAAAACAAAACAACTCTTGCCAAAAATGTCTAGCTAAAAATATGTATGTATCTAATGTGAAAGCATGCATCAGGGTTGTACCTCAGGTTAGTGCTCCACCCCATGCACAAGATTGCAGAGTAATACTTGACAGTTAGAAGTTGAATCAAGGTTAGTGTGTATTTCTCAATAGCCTGTCAACATTTGGCCATTTTCCTGAACTTTACCACTGAAGCAGGTGGGAAGGACAATTGCAATTTGATTATGTTGATATAGTTTGAACAAATCAGTGCTCATCCTTCACTATTATATTGTGTATCTACATATTTTAATTCCCAAAGTAAGATCAGTTTTAATCTCTATGGCAACTCGTCTCATGTCACCAATGTGGCAGAGTGTGTTTCCAGTGGTGGTTGTCCTGTCTCATATTTATCTCTCACTTTCCCTCTATATCACAGCCCTCTCTCACTCTTTCTTTCTTTTCTCTCCTGAGCTAAATCCTCACGTTTATTTACCAGGCTTTGTAAACCAACACCAGCATACCAGTTATCTAGGGCACTCTATTTATGACGTTGCCATGACACCTGTCAAGAGTGGAACCCCCCGGTGATGGCAGCTCCTCCTGCCTCCCTATATCTGTTCACATGGATAACCAAACATAACCAAGAACTCTTTAGCAGATCAGCCTTACTATAGACAAACACATACACACGCGCACACACACACACACACACACACACACACACACACACACACACAGGCTGTGACGTGGTTGCTATTGCAGTCATTTGGATGTGTATGACTCAGAGGACAGTGGTGATATTGTCACATTGACAGGATCACCATCCCTATAGTCTTTGTCCTGCTTTTCTGACTAATGATAAATGTACACATTTCCATCACACTGTGCAGGTGTCATCCATGTGTGTTTTCAAGCTGACTGCTTTAGTGGACAATATTAAAGTGCAATTTGTCAGCATTAAGTAAACTCTGTGGTTCTTCCTCAAGAAAGGAACTCACAAGAGAAATATCAGAGCAGGGGGAGTAGTCATATGACTTAAGAGGCAGCATACCATGCATACTCTATGTCTCAATGATTAAGCAGTTCCTTATTGGAAAAAAAATAATCTGCATTTCATAACAAAAAGTTTGTCGCTCCTCAGTAAGGTCACTCATTGGTTCATGTGTTATTTTAGGACTGGCCCAGGCTGTTGTAACCATGCAGTTGTTGTGCTGGAGGCAGAGTCCCTCTGCAGAGTCCCGATAGGTCAAAGCATGAGCGGGTAGCCAGTCTGTTGGCACTGGGTCTGTTAATGGTGTCGCTTTGCCCTGGGCACCCACCTCCTTGTCGTCTGCAGACAAAGGTGTCAGAGGGGCCCTAAATCGGTTTACTCCCACCCCTCCAATCCCCCCACCCCTTCTCCCCTACTATGGCATTCTGCTAAGAGACTCACTGTCGCCACAGGGAAAACGGACCCAGCAGTGCTGCAGGGGTCACAGCTAAGTTTGGTAGTAGCTCTCCGTTAACCTGATCTCCCCTCTGGCACCTAGGGGAGCTATACAAATAAGAGACCCACGCCAAACGCCTTGCTCAATGCCCCTAATTAAACACAAAGCTGCCAATCACAGGGGGTAAACAAGGTGGCAGAGACATGCTGCCATGCATGTTCACACTTAAAAGTTGTTTTGTTAGGTCTGTTTTCTGTTAATGACTGGAGACTGAAAGTAGCTGCATCTGTAGGGCACAGCTGAGCACAAAGCTGGAGCTGATTGGTGTTTTTCTGTCACTGGTCTTCCGGTTAGTGTCATCACAAACACACACAAGAAGCATTGAGTGGATCAAGCTGTGCCCCATCTGTCAGCTCTCGTCTTGTTGAATCACTGCCTAAACTGATGGTTGGTTGTCTCTGTGTGGCTGTGGTCTTGAGCAAGGCCTATGTTTCTGAAGGCCTCTGTTCTCCTCTGATTGCTAGTCTAAACAGTAGGTGAAGTTTAAAAAAGAAGGTCAGCAGGATTGGGCCTCCATGCTGCTGTTGTTTAGCGCTGACAGGGTAACCCTGGAGGCTAAGGACCAAAACAGTCTTCAGAGATCAGTCTTGTGTTGGTCTCACACAAACAGAATGGTAGCAACACTGAACAAGTATATTAATTAGTAATTTAACGCTGACGGGAGAATCGAGAGATGTGGGAGGATATTTAAAATGCAGAAGTTTATGATATACAGCGCTGTTGGGAAGCTTCCGGAAAAAAGCCGAGCGTGAATCTATGAGTTGCGTCTTCTTTGTTGGACGGAAGACCCTGTCCTGTTGGTTTTACTGTGAGGTGCTGACAAGGCAATATGTCCTTCTCCTGCACCTGTCAGGAAGTACCATTAATCTCCATGGTGACAGTGAACCCCTGGTGGGCAGTAGAGGAATTGCAGTTAACATAAATCAGCTAGATTTCTTCCAAGCCCAGATTGCTGGCCGGCTAATGCACAGTTGCAGATGGAGAAACTGAAAGTTAACTCACTGATGTTTTCCTACTAAAGCCTGAAAAATACAGTGAAACAATGATGATGACTTAATCGAGAGATGCTATTCCCTGAGGAAAGTGCAATCTATGTCAGTATTCTCATGCAAAAGAAGGAAATAAAGTAAAATGAAATAATAATTAAGATTTTTTTAAAAAAGGGTTCCACAAGTAGCTTTTATACAGATGGAAATGCATACCATATTATAGCTTTTGCACAGACAGATATCTTACCACGCTGCAATGTTTTGATGCATTTGTTTGAACAACCAGATACACAGACACTCAATGAAGAAAAAGACTCTTCCTTTTTCATTTATTGGTGTTGCTTTATTGTCCTCTACTCAATACGGTTTTCTTTGAGGCTATGTAGAATAGGGGGCTTTTTGCATTCTATTTATGCCCTCATTAGACTGACTGATCTGACTGATGAATCTCCTCTGTGGGTTAGAAGACACTAGTAGTAGTAGTAATAGTAGTAGTAGTAGTAATAGTAGTAGTAGTAGTAATAATAATAATAATAATAATAATAATAATAATAATAATAATAATAATAATAATAATAATAATAATAATAACAACAACAACAACAACAATAATAATAATAGCAATAACAACAACAATAATAATAATAATAATAATCAGCATGTGAGTACCCATAGCAGTCAGTGCACCTGTACCCTACAGCTGAAGTCTAAAGAATACATCAGTAATTGGTGGTATGAAGAAACACAGCTGGTTAATGAATGTAAGTCAATGCCTGAGTAGCAGTAAATGAGAGACAGAGATGGTGTCATTAGAGTATATATTTTGGTTTTCAATTAACAGTATGAATCAATGCAGAAAACAGCTGCACTCCAGTGTATGTTAATTGGTCTCTGTTAATAATCAAATCCCTTTCATCTAAGTAGCTTTTCCATTGTACCACTGCATATACAGCACTGTGCCACATGTTTTCAAAACACTTTTCATCTTTGTACAGCCAATGAATCATTCATGAGACTCTTCGCCTGCTCATGACTGTAGGGTTTCTTCGCCTGATTTCTGAGGTGCAGTGAAAGTGGGGTGTGGAAGGGTTTGCAATGCTTGGTACACCTCCTGTGTTTGCCCTTTTTTTTCCCAGAGTTGTTTACTCAGGGTCAACAGAGAATTACATCACCATTGCTGCTGCCTCACTCTGAGAGGAAATGAAGTCACACCAGCAAGCTGCGCCAAGGTCTGCAAGAAACCCCCTCGCACAACACCCCACTGAGCAGGAGGGCCTGTTGCTATTTGTGAAGGGTTTCCAATACAAAAATCTAAAGGCAAGGGCCGGACTTCCATAATAAAGCGATGTGTAACTACATGGCAACTGGACAACAACCTGCACTAAACAGAGAAAAGTGTAATATGTAACAGCCTATAGACAGAGACGAACCCCAGAATGACGTCGGAAGGTTTCCCTTGTGCTTTCTGGGAGTCTGGCTTGTAGTCATTTTTCCCAGCGTTTGAGTTGCCAGTAGCATTGTAGTGCTATAGAAGTGTCCCTCCCATGGCTTCTGAAATCCTTTTTTTTGGCACACTGAGCTGGCACAAGGAGAATGGACAGCCTCAGTGTTGTTCTTTGCCCTATGACCATCAACCCTGCATGGAATAGCGCTTCCCATTTTGTTACAATGTAACTAAGTTCCCATTCAGCTCATTCATACATCTCAGCTCCTCTTTGGTTAAAGGATTGTCAACAGGGAAAGAATCAAAACTCATATCCACTGTAGATTTTTTTTTTACATAAATATAGCATTATGCTTTGAACAGGGCGTGTACACATTTTGTGAGACAGTAAACAGAATAAACATTAAATTAGGAAAGGAAAATAATCAAGAGGCCTTAAGCAGTCAATTTGAGGAACTCTGTAGGAGAATTTCTGAAAATTTGGATAGTCTTCAAAAGAAATGTCAGACTGTTGTCAGTGTGAGCTTCAAAGCTGAATGTGTGACATGCAAAATGAAATAGACGGTAAAGCGGGTAAGGCAGCTTTCAAAGGGCTTGATTGGAGTTTGGGGGTAGCCTGAAAGAGGTTTGTTTGAGGTTGTTGTGGGGCTTGGAAGATGTTAGTCTGTGTTTATACATCTGTGGATGAAGTGTTAGTCAGCTGTGGCCCCACTCCCAGCTCCGCTGGGCTGCCTGTCAGACGCAGTCTGGCTTTCCAGTATGAGCCAAGTGGTGCAGAGGCCCGCAGCTTTGATTCTGTTTCACCACTTATCCCGTTTTCCTTCAAATGAGTTTGAGAGAAAATGAGCATGTTCAGGTATTTAAAATGAGAAAGCCAGAGAGTAGTGTTTCTGGGTTGTTGGGTATTGATTTGACTTAAAAGGGGATGAAGTCAGGATAGCAATAACTTAATCTAAAATGGTCGGCATGCCAAATTGTTCCTCAAAAGGTCACTGGAAAGTGTAAAATTCCGTTAAAAATGTTTTTTGATTAGTCATTAACATTTTTTAACCTTTTCCACACATTTTTAACCAGTGGCTCAGACACTTTGGCAAGGATTTTTGTCTCATAGCATCCTCTCCTGACATTTCGTTAATTATTCCTCAGTACAGTGTGTATGTGACATTCTCCTAGAGCCTGGAAAATGGAACAAAAAGATGTTCATGGAGCATTTGCTCATAACATTCTCAACATTCCAGAAATCTTTAGGGAAGCCATGTTGTTCTCTGGACTGGTTGGGTTTTGCTGTTGAACTGATATGCCATATCCTAGCTTCTTTTTATTAATGGACCAGGCTAATGATATTTCAACATCCATTACAGTTTGACATAGTGTGGGATTCATGTTAAATGTTCTAGAAATGCTGATGTTGCTGCCATGATAGTAACCTCAGTTATTATGTATCATTATATTATATAAAATTACATTGCAGTCGTGTAATTAATGGTATTTGATGTGAGTAGATGATTACTTTTTGCTGCAATATTTAAGCACCATTAACATGTTCTTGCTTTGTACTGTCTAGACACACTTCTCTCTGTTAGGTTGCACGGATGAACCAATGCCATGCCTCTTGTGCTGTGGAAAAATGGAAAGGTGTGTCTTTTAGACAGGGTGGGCCTCTGACTAAGACACAGTCTGCAAGTCTTTATCCAAGAGATTACCCATTTTACCGTGAGCTGAGACAGAAAGGATGCCAGAAATCACACCGAGGGAGAAATCTCAGTTGGGAAAGCTTCTTGTTTATCCAATCAGAGCATCGATACGTGGAGCTTCTTTCACTGAAGCCCAGCTCAGACTAGAACAGTCAAAAGGGCCAAGATTTTGCTGGCCAGTTTTCAGTTGAGTTTTATGCCTGAGTGAACACCTTTCTTTTGAGTCAAAGAGTCCACAGACACTCTTATCTGCTGTAGAATGATCAGTTTTTTTTTTCTCAAACCATTCACTAGCTGATGAGTTTTTATATATACCATAAGTTTCAATCGTTGAGTCGAGTCATTAGGTTACTGAATTAGTCATAGTTTTTTGTCTCTTCCTGTATTAGCCAGTGACACCTCATGGTCAAGTTGACTTGTCTGTTACTTTTCTTTATCTCACGGAAGTATTTGAAGTGAATAGGCCTACTTGTGAAAAGGGAATTCGTCATACACTCGAAGGTACCATAACTTCTGAACAACAAATACTCCTAGTAATTTCTGCATGGTTAATAAAGCAATAATTTCCCCACAGCTGTGAAGATATGTCTTAACACAACATTGGGCTATTAGTAATATTTCAACAAGTTGATTTATGACCTATATCCAGACAGAGAACACAAGGCTCTGGCATAATTCTGTTTTAAGGATTGGTTGCCAGTGGCTCTGACAGATCCATGTCAGGTTGCTCTCTAACTAGGTGCATTTGTTGTTCCAGCTGGTTCTGCTGGTGGGAGTGTCCGACTTAGTCAAGACTCATGGAGGAGGGGAAAAGAAAGGGGGAGGGCTGGGTGCAGACTGAAAAACAAAGTCTTAAGATGAAATTTGGTCCCTGTAACTGGTTTTGGAAACTCAATACTTTGCAAACGTCAGAGAGTGTTGACAGTGAGGTAGACAGTGGATAGCCCCCCATATAATAGACAGACAGTCTCATACATTTCCATAACTCAATTCCCTATGGGCTGACTAGCCACTTCTGGTCTAGGGAGGAGAAAAAAAAAACATCTGAGTGAAGCTATTATTCAACATGACCAATTTATTATGACTCAGCTTTGAAACGAACAAATGTTCATGCATCTCAGGCCTCTGAAAACTGTGTGCATTCAACAATATACCTGTAAACCTACCTCACCGTGAACGTAATACGCAATTCACAAAATTTATGTTTAATCATTTAAGGATGAAGTGCCTTGATAACATCTTTAGGTATTGGTGGTTTTATAACGGAAGAAAAATTTGGAAGGAAAAATCTCATTAGTACTAGTTTGACTTGTAGAATTAAGGATGAAAGTCTGCCATCTAGTGTTCCAATTAGAGAGAAGATATTTGTACAAAAAATTCATAACAACTCATTTTTGGAAAATTACACATTCCCTTACCAAGCCTTTCTGAGTAAGCTTTATTTGCACTGCTTTGTACCTGGCCATATTTTCCATTTGTGCCCCAGTTCAGGGGAGACATAATGAACTCAGTCTATGAGAGCTTTGTCCTTGTCACAAATCTCACCTCACACCTTACTTTGTGCCTCATAGCCCTCTCATCGCTAAGTGGACCAGAGTTTCTGTCAGGGGCTAAGTGGGGCAGGAAGTGTGAGACGTGACCCGTCGCATTTTGGAAACACTTGAGCCCAAACTAATGCTTTCTCCCCCTCTCCAAATCAAAGTCCTGACAAACTAAAGGGCTCCACAATGACCCTGATGAGCTACAATGCCTCTGGCCTCAATCTGTCCCAACAACAAGAGCAATTGGTTGAGGGTAAGATGTGGGCAGGGTGTGAGATGGGTGAGATGGCTCTTTTCCCTCAAGGTCGTGACCTTGTTGCTTTCCCGGGCAGGAAATAGCATGGCTTTGAGTAGGGTGAGACAGGTCTGACCTCCACTTCCAGTATAACACTGAATCCAACAGGTGTGTGTGGAGTGGGATGACCCTCTGAGTCTTATTTCAAAGGCCCGCTCTAAACGCCCATCATGCGCAGCCCTCTGCCTGCTTGACAGGAGGCATGTTTGACATTCTGTCACATGCTTTGTCAAATTTATTATTTGTTGCTTCTTCTATGTGTGTTACCGCATGTGGGGCACTTTTGAATTTTTGATATGGGAAAGGCTTTGTGGCCTCTTTGAAATTCTGAGAGACTGCTTACTCATAAGTATAGTCAGTAATGGCAGACATCTGTTTCTGTTGATCAGGTTCAAGATGGGTGTCCTTATTGTGTCATACTTTCATGGTCTTAATTTTAAGTTATCTACCTCCATCTGCTGGCTAAAAATGAGTATTGCAAGTCTTATTCTGACAGTTGTACATGGTCACCCTCATGAATAGATTACCAAGTGCCACTGAACAGCGTTAGATGATTTCATTAACAGGTCCACTGCTGATTTTTGTAGCTCTAACTTGTAACCAACTGCCACTAAATTTGGTTAGTTTTTCAAAATGACCAAAGATTGCAAAGGAATGACTGATGATCCATTTGTTTGTTAGATTAACAACCAACCAAATACTCAGAGAGAGAGAGAGAGAGAGGGAGAGAGAGAGAGAGAGAGAGAGAGAGAGAGAGAGAAAGAGAGAGGGAGTGGAGGGGGAGGGTCTCTCAGCCCAAATAGAGATTGGAGAGAATCGTAATCTGCTTTTCAGGGCACTCTGCTTTTTGGGTCTTAAAACGTTAGACAGCACGGCCAAGAGCCAAGTCCAGCGCCATGATGTGCTCTGAATAGATATTAGCAAAAGGGTAAACAAGAACATGTGGATATCGCATTGAGCAAGAGAAGGGGAGGGGAGGAAGACACTGACAGACAGCACAACTAGGGGTGTAATTAATTACGACAATCCACACATACCCTTTCCTTGCTGTCTTTTATGGGAATCCTCCGGGCATTTTGCTGCCTCAAGCTCATCCAGTACGTTACACATTTTATTAATTCAGCGCCCAGAGATGGTACAATTTTGCTGATTAATCATTAAAGTGAAAATGATGACACATTAAGCAATAGATTTGTATCATTTTATTTGATGGTGCGCCGTTCGTAACTGAAACGGAATGAGTCTCAGTTTGCTCCCTCTCTTTTACTTCAAAAGCGCACACGCGGTGAGGCAGACTGAGAATGTTAATTAAATAGAAAGGTGATCAGTTCCTAGACACTAGCAGTCTGTTCCATGGCATTTGGAGAACTCTGAGTGCAAAGTAAATAGACCGACTTCGTAACAGCCTCGCTGTCCTCCGCGGCCTTCGTTGCATTTACGAGCTGTAATTGAATGGTGGAGTCTTTGGTAGCTTTGCTGTTTGCCTTTTCATAGAGGGGGTCCAGCCTGGAATAGAATAGGCCCTCATAAAATCGACTTCCTCATGCTGGCTCAAAGCAGCATGTGTGGAAATAAGGCGTCTTTCGTAGCCAAACATTCCAAAGTGCCTCTTTCAGTCCAGGTAAAGGGTTATCGCCATGGTGATGGTATTTGGCGTTTCTATTTTCAAACGGACTGGAAGCATAGTGTGTGTGTGTGTGTGCACACGCGCACGTATATGTTTGTGTGTGTGTGTTTCGTGTGTGTTCCGTGTGTGTATTTTGGAGTGTTTCTAAAGTCTGCCTGGTGCCTGTTGCAGAAATAAACTGCAAATTAGAAGCTTTATCTGCAGGGATCATTTTACACACATGGCAGAGGCTTCTGCAGAGTGTCTGTGTGTGTGTGTGTGTGTGTGTATTGGGGGGGCAGGGCTGGGGCGGGAAGATGGATGGTTTGTCCTGCCCGGCCCACTCTGAGAACCTGCCGGGATGTACGCGGCTATGTGTCTCAGTTACTTTCTTGCTCGTGGTGCATGCTACAATGATATAACACCCTGTACGTGTGGTGCTCCTTTAGACCAGCAGCAGGCAATCTGCTTTCTGGGGAGTTTGCAAGATTTTATTTAAACCATATACCAACACACCTGGTGCTGCTTGTTAAGGCCTCCATGAGCCTCTGAATATTAAATTCACATGTACTACATTTGGACGAGAGCAAATCCAGCAAATGGTTATCCCTACCCCGGGAATTTCTACGATTTCTTTAATCAGTAGATCTGTACAAGATCTCTGCATTATAGACCAGCAGAACAATGTGATAATATTGCCATAACAGGCATCTCCAACAATCATAGCAGTTAGTGTCAACAAAAACTATCTATACAAAAATTATCAAAGCACATTCATGTACACTATGTTGTGGAAGAGTAACAAAGGCCATGATAGCATGTGAAGAAGTGATGTTTAATTACATTTGATCGCAGATTTTGAAATTGAAACTTTGTCATGACCAGGCTATTCAAACCCTGGTTGGTCATGAGATCATGAGAATCTGATGCATACACTGCTTTAGTAGTGGAGGTATGGGGTGTTCACATTGCTTATTGCTTCCTTGAAAGTTGCTTAAAAGTGCATTGAAGGCAGGGAGCAGTGTTCCTGGACATGCATAGTACTCGGAGGCTCTAGGCATCCTTAACCTGCTGGAGACGCAACATTATAATCACTAGATTACCATCATATTAAACCAGCTCAGGCTCAAGGCTGGAGCAGCTGAGGGGTATAAATTATACCTCTATCACCCCTCCTCTCTCTCTCTCTCCCTCTCTTTCCCTCCCCCTCTCTCTGTCTGTCTGTCTGTCTGCCCCAGTACTCAATATTCAGAGAGCCGAGTATTCTGGGGTCCTTTTTACAGTCAGAGGAGGTTGATGACACTGCCGAGGCGGAAACAGCGGACTCAGAATAACCCCAGAGCCCGCCTGTACCCGCACGGCTCTGTCGGACCAAGCTTTAACCCAGCTCTAATGTCACAATGATCCTCTGATCTGGACCCTCAAACCTCCTAGGCCTAAACTGCACTTGTTCCAGCATAAATCAAAATGTTAAGTGCAGCTTGAAAAGGTGAAATGAAAGCCTAAACAGCTGGTACTAGGCAGCCGTGTACTTTCTCTCATGTCTTTTTTGGGATGGCAGGAAAAACTGTGGGATAGATCAGGCCTGAAGTGCATCTTAATGTGACTATATGACTGCCGGAAAGGGACAGTGGGGTTGGGCCAGGGTGGGACGGTGGCATTTTGGGGTTATGATGTTGGAGGCATCCCAGTACTGTGCAACTGAATCCTAAAGGAAATTAATGGAATGAAAACATTGTTATTCCCTCAAATTCTGGAGGTGCCATGGCTCGTTTTGTCCATGTAGGACCGATAACGTGTTTGATTTTTTTTTTCCACATGCAAAACAACACATCAGAACAGCTAAGGTCACACAGAAAGGTCACTGGAAAAGAAATCATGGAAAATGAAATTAAGGCCCTCAGAGAGCACAGATTCTCCACGGTGCTCGTTGAGTAGTCAGTGTTAATTGAAAATGGAGGCTAAGGATTGGTTATTGGCTCAGCGGTGATGAGATGAGTTAGAGACAGGTGGTCAGTCATCTCCATTAGCCTGTCTCAATGTGGGAACAGAACTCCAGCCACTCCAGAGCCAGTTACAGCACGTCCCGGAACCGTCCGACCTACGCAGGCCAGTGCAGACAGGTGTGCTGCTGACGCTGAAGAGAGCAGGGTGTAAACGGAGTTCTGGGTATTAACTGTCCCTACTCATAGGGTTTCCCAGCACAGCGTCTACATTGCTTATCTCAGCGAATGCACTCACACCCCAGCAGTGACAAGCCCCCTGCCCCGACTCCACCTACAGACACCTCGCAACTATTTCATAACATGGAAAACTAATTAGCCTGAAACGGTGAACAGACTTATGCGGGGCAGGATTTGCGCATGCAGACAGGTGTCTCTCTTTGACTCTAAGGTCTGCTTTAACTTTACCAAGACTAATGGTAAAGACACTCATGCCAGATCTTCAAATTTATTTACACTCAGACACTTTTTTACACTTAAGTATTTCTTCACTGCGTTGGATTAACAGAGGGAAAGTCATGCTTGATGGCAAGCTCTTTAAAAAATAAGATATAAACATCGTCAATGGGGGTTAGATCTTTGTTACTGTGCTTTAGTGCTTTTCTTAAATCGGGAGGAAGTACATGGGCTAGTTCTTTCAACAGAAGCTTGCGCTCTCAATCCAATTTTCAATCCAGTACTACTGCAAATGCAGTTACACAACAAAATGAAAAACGATTGGTTAATGCATAAGGGTTGCCACATGAAATGCAATTAAGTCTATCAATATGAGCTATTACTGATTATATCAGATCATATCTGACTTCAGTATCTCCCCAGTTACATGCTTCAGCTGTTAAAATACTATCGTTATCCTTTTTTTTTTCACAAATTGCACAGGTTTTTCTGGCCACGCTGAGAGATATCCCCACATATTACACAACAGTAAGAGTCATGGAGACATTTTTGTGGTATTGCAGCCTCCAGTAACAGATGTGAGGCTGTGGGGTCATTTCTGAGAACGGCAGGCGTTTCATACAGCAAAGGTGTTAAGAATGTAACCTTGGTTCCAACGCAAGCTACACTTGTTTTCCAAAGAATCCACACACATGCAAGGTGACTTAGTCGTGATATTGTTGTGGAGTGAGTGATACCAAGTCCAGGCCCAGGCTAGTGTTTCTTGGCTCACTGCCTTAGTGTTTTAGACAGCAACATCAGCAGGAGATCTAATCAGCCTAAAAATACACAGACCTCAGGATTGCACTCTTCCTCATACAATGCGTGCTTCATCTTCCTGTAATAATTCACATGCTTAGCTTGACCTGTCAATTGCCAACAACAGTGCCTTGTAAAACGTGCTCCTTTTAGAGGTCGCCCAAGTCATGCATGCATGCTGTGCGTTGTCTTAATTGAGAATGTAGATTAGAGCCTTTCTGTCAGCTGTCAAATGTGTCCAACACTGTATCATTCTCAGTTTATGGTCTCTCATGCATGTACATGTAAAGACAGAGACAGAGAGAGAAGCATAATTAGTGGAGAATGTATGCCATTTCTATTTATAACATATTCAATTACAAATACTACATCAATACAACTTTGTACGGGAAAGTGCAGCTGAGGTTGATAGTGGAATGGTCAGAACACGTCTGTTCCATTCAGAGCTCTCGTCAGACACTCTCAACACCTCTCACTGATACCTTGCTGAAGCTGCAATACAGTCTGTATTGAATTTGCCATCAAAAAAAAAAAAAAAAGATTGTCATCAAAATATGCAAGCCTATTATAATTAAACACAGCATTCATTAAGAAGAGAAATGTAGCATAGCCTGTTCAGTCAAATCGAAATTTATTTTAGTACAACTCTAATGCTGAAAAGAAAGATGGGAGGCTAAGATTACTTTGTACCAGTGTAGGGTTCAATGCTGAGCTGATTTGGGACATAATAGTTATTTTTAGTTCACTTCTTTGAAACTGAATTGGAATTGAAATTGATACTCCTTTCTGGGGTTGCAGGATTGGAACTGAATTGAATTTACAGGTGAATTACAACTGAATACATTAACATGAAATCCCATAAAATGACACATCCTAGATGGGATATTGTCTGTAATTGCTAAACCTAAATTACGTCAAGTAAGAGGCCATCAAATAAGATCTAATGCATTTTTAAAGCAGCCCTTTAAAGGCTGTTTGTGCGATGGCTAAAAAAACAACTAAAGAAGTATGAACATTACTGGATATCAGTTAAGCAGAAGCACAAGAAAATTGAAACATTGTGACAAAAATGAGATTTTGCTGTAATTTAATGGTAATCTATGCGTTCTTTGAGAATTGTGCTGTAATTTATTGAGAGTTCAAAAATGTTCTTTTTTACTTTTTTTTCACATACTACACTGCTGGAATGCCTCCCCTCTTGGCTTGCTAACATGAATTTAACAATGTGTATTTGCACTTCTTTTTCCCTTAAGCTCTAATGTAGCTAAGTGGAAACCAATGACTATTTAATCTCAGAAATTAGTCCAGGGACCTGTCCAAATAATAAAGATAGTCAATCAAGCCCTGATTCATTTTGTTAAATTGATAAAAGATAATTAAATGATTCCGTTATGAAGAGATTTAAAAAAAAAAAAGAAACAAAAAAAACCCCAAATTAGAATGCACAGAATGTTTAATGGTTACTTTTTTTCTTCTTTTTGATTGGTACGGATTTAATGTTCAGTAAAAATAAAAACACTTTCAGAAATCTAAATTTACCACGTAGAAGACAAATAACAAAACTGGTTCAAAATGTGGGAGCTGTACTCCTGATTCCAAGTGGAATGACCTGATTCCAAATGGAATGGAATTTAGTTCAGTGACTGTACTTGAAATTAATTTATAAATATGATTTTTAATTTTTTTTCCTTGTCTCAATTCAAAATTCAAACCACTTGTTTGAATTATAATTGAAGGAATTTACCACAATGTTGCTAAATACACGGTCTATTTGCAATGCATACTTTCTTTTTGCCTCTAAAGGGTTGATCAGTTAGAGGGGGCTGGCGGACGATAGGGCTCTTAATGTCCCCTCAGCCCTGCCCAATGTGGAATCTTGATGTGTTTGATATTCTCCCAACAGCTGCCAGAGACAGGGCAGGGAATTCTGGGATTGCAATGTGCAGCTGAAATGTCAGGAGGCCTCCTCTGTGGTGGGGGGTTATTTATAAGGGTGATACTGTGGGGGGTTTCAGAGGTGGGGAGGTGTGTGTGTGTGTGTGTGTGTGTGTGTGTGTGTGTGTGTGGGGAGGAGGGTGTTGTGCGAGAGTTTAGTTATGCATCAGCATGTGCTTCCGTCATATTTCTGGTTTGTATAATGTTTGAAAGTTATCAGCCTCATATCCAAATACAACATGAAAAGAAAGTAGAACCACTGTGAAAATTGGTTGTTCCGTTATACTTGGCACCATTAAGATCCTAGTAGTCTCAGCCATCAGGTAATGAGTATATTTAGACACTAGATGTCACTCTACCTTTCTCCACAGTTTTTTTTTATCTAGATAAAATTTGTGAACTTCAACATGGTAAAATTTAATTCTTGGATTATCTCTACCTGTTCAGCCTCAAATTACACATTACACATATCAAATTACGCATTACAAATATTGGATAAATGTTGTATTTCTGGCCTTTCCACTCTTCACTACTTTTTCTGGCGTTTTCAATAAGAAAAAGATTCAATCCTGTTGTCTTGTTTACTACAGCCACAACATCCATTCACTATTTTCTTCCACTGAGTCAGTGAACTAAGGTACTAAGGTTAACACTTTAGGGATAGCTCTGCTTTCCTAGAGGTCTTCTCTCGTTATGGATGGATAGTTGTTTGACCAATGAGAGCCCTTTCGCCTGTTGAGGTGCCAGTGTTGTGAGCATTATAATTAGATTGTGGACAGCACTACAAAGTAGCCAGGGGGCCTCTCGGCATTCTTCCCATATATACCCTTCAGTGCTGGAGATCTTTCATTCAGCTTGTTTGTGGCTAAATCTGTAACTTGAGCATCAGGGGTGGAAAAGCACATAGGCTTCATTGGATTTGTCACAAGACAGCTTTGTGAATACTGCACTATAATGTCCCTGTTTGGACTCTGTGTTACAGCCTGGATGCAGTGTTGGTGTAATTTCACTTTGACTCCTCTCTCCAACCCCACAGTGCACCCTGTGAACCTTCTGGCTCAATGTTATGCCAAGTTGTGAGACGATCTGCTCAATCTCTTCATTCTCTTCATTCTCTCTCTCTCTCTCTCTCTCTCTCGCTTTCTCTCTCTTCCTGACATTCTCCCACAATTTCTCTCTCTCTCCGTCTCTCTGTCTCTCTCCCTGATGCTCTCTTTACTCTCTCTCTCTCTCTCTCTCGCTTTCTCTCTCTTCCTGACATTCTCCCACAATTTCTCTCTCTCTCCGTCTCTCTGTCTCTCTCCCTGATGCTCTCTTTACTCTCTCTCTCTCTCTCTCTCTCGCTTTCTCTCTCTTCCTGACATTCTCCCACAATTTCTCTCTCTCTCTGTCTCTCTGTCTCTCTCCCTGATGCTCTCTCCACTCTCTCTCTCTCTCTGTTTCTCTCTCTCCCTCTCTCTTGCTCTCTGGGCCATGTGTAAACAAAGTCATGATCACCAGCAATTTGCACTTCATCTGTGCAGCATCTAACTTTAACTGCCCTGTTGAGAGGTAGGAGGGGGCTACCTTTCCCACAATGCTCCCTAAACATTTGGGCACACACACACACACACACACACATAGACATTTGACACATCTAACCCCCCTTCTCTGCCCACATTTTCGTTCAGCCCCCTGCCTGTCAGGACAGTGGCAGAGTGGTGACTTGTCCGGGAGGCAGACCCCAGTGTGGGTCATGTTTCGGTGAGCTGGGAGCCAGTGGCTGTGGAGCTGAGATTTGTTTTGTAGTTTTTGAAAGCCGGCTGGGAGACTCACCGCTGGGCCTCTCTTTTACAATGCTCCAGCACACAGGGCTTCTCACTAGCAGACACTACTCTGGGAATCCTTCTATGCACCAAGACATAACTGGTTTACTTCTCTGGACAGAAACCTCCAAGTGAGAGTTTTTTGCAAGTTTTGTGTGTGTGCGTCTGTATGTGTGTGTGTGTGTGTATATGAGAAAGAGAGAGAAGATATTGAGGAACGAAGATTAAGAAAGAGGGCCATTGGCTACACAAGGACCACAGGAGTTCCTTGCAGCCTCTTTGTGGAAGGGTTGGAGAAGGTTGGAGTATCTCGTATACACTCGTGTTCTCTTTTCTGCTTACTGACGTTTTCTGAGGCCTGATTTCAACTATGATGATCAAGGAGACCTCGCTGAGGGGGGATCCCGATTTACGTGGGGAGCTGGCTTTTCTAGCCAGAGGATGTGACTTTGTCCTCCCTTCACGATTTAAGAAGAGGCTTAAGTCTTTCCAGCAAGCCCAGGTCAGTAGCCATAGCTTTGAGTCGGGGCTTCACTGGGTCTACAGAGCTTTGTGGCTAGGTTTCACATGCCAGGGAAGACAAACTATTCACAGTCAGATACCAACAAGTCTATTAATAGTGGTGTAAGGGGGAGGGGTGCTGGGTTGGGGGGGACAGGAATACAGTGTCAGAATGAATGTTGCGTACAGAAGTATAGAGAGCTGGTGGGGGTGGTCGGTTGGGGGGGGGGGGTGGTTGAGGTTCACTGGGGGGGGGGGGGGGGGGTTCACTGCCACAGCTGTTCTGTTCAATACATACTGTATGCTAGCTCACTTTGTCCTTAGGCCAAAATTCTACAGAGGCTCGGTGCTGCCACCCATTTCACAAACATCTAGAATATGCCATAGAGCTTGAGGAGTAGGACGGTAAAATCTTGAGAATATAGCATCAAAACCGCGGAGCACGTAATACTCTGTGTGTGCTATATACATGACTGAGGAATGTTGAACCTTCGGCTGGAGCTGCCACTGCTTTGGTGGGAGAATGTGTTTGAAGTCAGACTTTAGTACTCTTTCATGAGTGCTGTCAGTGACCTGAGGCGTCCAGTGTGTAAATTAGGCCGTATGCATGCAATGTGTAAGATTAAAATGGCACATTGTGTTCCCAACTCTGGCTGTCAAAGCCAAAGGGAGACAGAGAGAGAGAGTGTACTATGATTGTCACCATGGATAAACCTTTAACAGGGCCAGTTGAAAATTCCCCTGCTGACAAGTGCTTTGCTATGTGGGATATCGCTAAGAAATACACTCAGAAGAACAAAAATAACCCACCCCCTCAAATAAAGACACTCTATCTGTAAGTTATTATGGGATAACCTGTCAGGAAGGCCTCCCTCATTTGTGCAGAGGAGCTCTTGTCAGTGCATCTTTAGGAAAGCTGGTGCTGCAACCTATGGCTTTGCCTGTAATCCACTGTAGCCCATTCTTATGAATATGATAGTGGAATGGAATAGCTCAGTAAGCCAGGAGCCGTGTACCAAGTACAGCTGGAAATAACTCGTAAACTTCACACAAACCTATTTATCTCCAAAGTCATCATCACTAGGCTTCAGGCACTGACAGGTAGGCTTATAGCCTGGAGCGATGGGTATGGCACTTGTTGCTGATAGTGATACAGAGGTTCAGATTGTATACATCCACTCAGGCTCCTACAGATCTCCTTTCACTGCATTTCAGCAAAAAGCTGGTACCACCAAAATATTGTTTCTGTTCGGGATTTCTGTTTTGTTTTCGTTTCAACAGTAATTGTTTCACTCCTTTTTTCTCATTAATTGTATTGTATTTTAATTCGTTTAAATGTTTTCTGATAATTTTATCTGTCTCTCTATAACCAGAAATCCCATATAGGCATCGCGATATTTAGATGGACTTGAATGTGTTAGGGCTCTGGATAGCAGTATAACTACTGAATTACACTGAATTGTGTTGCTTATGTTACAAGCCTTTTTTTGATGTTCTTCTGAATGCCTGTCTCTATGACTTCCATCCTGTCCTCACATACACCTCTCATACACCATCACTTTCATGAGCTTTCATGAGCTTGGTGTTGACTTATGTCCTAGCTACTGAGGAAAATTAGAAGAGTTATATCCTTCATTTCTGTCAGTTTCCAATATGTGTGAATGAGAGTAGGTAGTAATCCCTATGAATGGTCTCATATGCAAAAGATCAACCTGAATACAAATATTAACCTTAATACACATATCTAAATTAAGGGCAATGCCACATTCATAAACCTTTGAGATAATAGATAGAACTTTTCATTTACTCTCTTCAGATACAAAACAAACCTGAGAAAAAACCTGGAACCCCCCCTCTGACTCCTGCGCCTGCACCTTCCACACCAACTCCACGACCTCCAACCCCTCCGCCAGAAAAAGTGGTGGACACGCCCCCTCCTGCCTCCATAAACATTCCACGCTTCTACTTCCCCAGAGGGTTTCCAAACTGCGCTGCCAACTATGACGAGGCCATTGCCAAAATCGAGGCAGCCTTCACTGAGTTCGAGGAGGAGAAAGCTGACATTTATGAAATGGGGAAGATTGCAAAGGTGCACATGGAATGAATTATGTTGTTGTGTCTCTAGGAAACCTTTCACATGGCTGTGGTCCTTAAGTTTTCACAAAACCTTGGCTTTGGCCTTCATTCAGTCGATATCACAAAACTCTCTAGTGGGATTATTCTACAGTGTGCCAAATATTTTTCATTTCTTCCATGGAATGACAGAAAGTGACTACAGCTTGGTAATTAGAAAAAGAAAATGAAGGGGACAAAATCCAATATAATTAATTACACGAAAAGCATTCTTATCAGTTTAATTTCTTCTTACCTACACTACCTGGAACATAGAATTTTTACATTTTCAAAGCCTGAATTTTTATAAAATACCTGTATGGTATATAATCCTTAAAGCTCTTTTATAGTAGTTATTGGTTACGTACAATATGTAAATTTAATGTATAGGTAAATGAATAGGTCTTAAGGATATCTGATATCATCTGTTTTCCATTATGAGCGTGCAAGTGTGAAAACTTTTTTTTTTTTTCCTTTGCAGGCTTGTGGGTGTCCTCTTTACTGGAAGGCCCCGATGTTTAATTGCGCTGGGGGGGAAAGGACTGGCTTTGTGTCTGTTCACTCATTCATTGCAACATGGAGAAAGTAAGCTTTCTAACGTCAACAGCAGCTCCAAATACCTTTTCACAAACAGTCTTTTCAGCATGCTGTTTCTAGTCTTAAGTCACTTTGATTTTTTTATATGTTCCCTCAATTTTTCTCCACAGGTTGTTGCACAGCTGCTATGATGACGCATCCAAGTTTGTTTACTTGTTAGCCAAGCCTGGCTGCAGTTACCTGGAACAAGAAGATTTTATCCCTCTATTACAGGTTAAGACAATACCCTTAGGTGCTTTTCATCCATTTAAATCATCTGTCATATCTGAAACATATCTGTGATAGGTATAACAGTGTGTTCTTCAGTGTCTACATAGGGGCAAACTGTACTGACAAGTACAGACTATTGTATTGGCAGCTTGAAAGCATTTTTGAATTTCTAAAGTTGTCATGCTAGACTAAGGCTTGTAAGTATATCTCATCTGGTAATGATCTGTATGTACAGGACATTGTGGACACTCATCCAGGGCTTACATTTTTGAAGGATGCCCCAGAATTCCATTCCCGCTACATCACAACAGTAAGTGACCTTTCTGTCTAAGCCTCTGTGTTGGCAGTCTAATGAAAGATTTCTGGCAGAGTGCTAGTAAATCCTGCCACAAATTTCTGAACCGATTTCAGTTTGAAGAAGTGATTTATGAATAGAATTTTAATCAATCATTACACATGATAGCAGTGGGATTGTAGCGGGAACATCATCTTTGGAACTAATATGCTGTAGCTAATTGAAAAGTGTATAAAAAGCAGAAGTCAGAGTTGTGCAGGAGTTTAAACTGGTAGAGAGTACCCACAGCATGGCATGCCATCTGTCCGTCTCTGTAAGGGGACAGCTGTAACACGTGTTGGAGTGGGTACTGGGGGCGGGGTAATGAGTTGGCGTCAGTAGGCCTGACATCACGGAAAGACTGATACCACTAAGCAGTCCGACGGCTGAGGCCGCGTACACGCCCATATTTAGGCACTTCCTCTAGCTTTGACCATCACGCCCTTTTACCCATCTCCTCTGGGACTAATACATGTTAATCCACATTACGCCAGCTCCGTTTCTGCATGAAACCTGAGACAAGGGCTATTGTTACCACTTCAGGCATTTTCTTTCTTTGATTCCCTTTAGAGCACAGTAGCCTGATGTAGAGGGCACAGACCTCACACATACACACACACACACACACACACACACACACACTGCCCTCTGAGAGCCTGACATCAAGAGCCTTAATTCTGAGTCACGTAGTCTTTGTATAGATTCAAAGGGGCTCCAGACTTTGAATGTACGTGTGCAAACCTGTAATAGACATGGCCTAAAGTTGCCTGCACAGCCTTGTGAAGAACTTGTCCTGATCAAAGAGTCCTAATAAAAGTGGTGTACTTACCTATTTTACTTACTTGTCTCAGTCGGTCTGTTTGATTTATAGCTATTTCATTATTACATCAAATAAACAATCTTGCTTTTACAAGTGATGCTATTAGCGAAATCCTGAAAAACTCTGTCACAAACTTTTCTTGTAATAGGAGGAATATATATTCATATGGTCAAAACAAGGCAAAGTTTCTTGAACAGACTAATGGAAATCTACTTTTCCACAGAAAAACTTATCTCTTTCCATGACACTTATCTCTTTCTATGTAAGTATAGCAGTGCTACATAGAGGAGACTAGTTCTAACTTTAGATTTAATGGAACTCGAGAGTATTACTAAACTAAGATCCTCTCAGAGGGACTCTGGCTCCTATGTTTCAAAATCTCTCCTCACAAGCTTGTCACTGTTGCCTAGGTGATTCAGCGGATATTCTACACAGTCAACCGCTCCTGGACCGGAAAAATCACCATGACAGAGCTGAGAAGAAGCAACTTCCTACAGGTCTGCCTTCAAACACCCCCCCCCCCCCCCCCCCCCCCGATTCCTCCCCTCACTTTAGTTTACTGTTTACACGCAGAATAATGTTATATATGATACAATACCATAACGTCAGTGATAAAGCTTGAAGTAGTAACAACAACGATAAAAAAGAGGAAAATCAGAAGACTTAAAGTGAACCGTTACCACATTTGAAAGACGAGCTAGAGGTTATTGGATAAATATTTGTAACTAAATGAACTAAATAAACATATGCCTTCTCATTACACCTTTAGAAACTGGCACTGCTGTGTCTCAACAAACTCTTCTAACATTCTCACTTACGGTCTCTTTCTCTGCCTCTTCTCTCTCAGACTCTTGCCCTCCTGGAGGAGGAGGATGACATCAACCAGATCACAGACTATTTCTCCTACGAGCACTTCTATGTCATTTACTGTAAGTTCTGGGAGCTGGACACTGACCATGACCTCTTCATTGACCCTAAGGACTTGGCCAGGTACAACGATCATGGTAAGTGCAAAATGATAAGAACTCAGCTGAAATTACATGGAAACATGTACCCTTACTCTTTCTACTTTATGAATTGTTGTGAATTACAGTGTAATTTTTTTTTTGGTTGCATAAGTTTTTAATGTTGTTTTTCCTTGTCTTATCTTCCAGCATCATCCAATAGAATTATCGACAGGCTGTTCTCAGGGGCTGTCACAAGGTAAAGTCCAAGTACTGAAATTAAATTCACAACCCCATTGCAGTACATATAGTATTCTTTCAAATGTTTTATGCATTATAGCATTTTTTGTTTGTTTAACTGAGCAATGTTTTTTTTATATATATGTCTGAATGAACAGGAGATGTAAAAAGCCCTTCTGAAGATTACTGTATGACTAATCACTCTTGGGGCTTTGGTTTTCTTTATGCTTGTCATTCCTTGGATTACTTCCCAAACTTTTGTAATACCTTAGCTTTTTATGTATGTATTTATTTAAAGGCTTTATGCTTGACTTTGGCTTGACATTTCTACAAAAGATGAGCCATGTTTTCATTTTTTTGTTCAGTAATTGGAAACTTAAAAGACTAAAAGTTCCTTTTCTCTCTCTCTCTCTCTCTCTCTCTCTCTCTCTCGTTTCTCAGAGGGAATTCTGTGCAGCGAGAAGGGAGGATGAGCTACGCTGAGTTTGTATGGTTCCTCATCTCTGAAGAGGATAAAAAGAATCCAACCAGGTAATGAATGGCCAAATCACAGGCGCTCCAGTTTCACCTTTCCCTGAATAATCTGTTCAAGTTAAGTTATTTGTGTGTTGAAGCCCTGTGAGTTGGTCTAAGAAAACTTTTTAAACCAACAGGTTCAGGGTGAGCTGAAGCCATCATAAATTTTACTGTGTTTGTAAAGGTTGTGTGAAATTCACAGGCTCTCTGACATGTCCCCTCTCTTTAGTGTGGAGTACTGGTTCCGCTGCATGGATCTGGATGGAGATGGCGTTCTCTCCATGTATGAGCTGGAATACTTCTATGAGGAACAGTGTGAGCGTATGGAGGGCATGGGCATTGAGCCTCTGCCCTTTCAGGACTTGCTGTGTCAAATGCTGGACCTGGTCAAGCCAGAATGCCCAGGTGAGTGCCACCATCTCTCTTTAGCCTTCTTATTTCACTCTAAATCTTCTAAAGCTCCTATTTTACTCACGCATGGTCTTTTGGCATCTTACAGTTAAAATCAGGCAAAGCCAGGATTTTTAGCAGAGTTCTTTTTTGCTGTATATATTTTGGCTGTGTATCTGTATACTCATGTGATATCTACTGGGGGTTTTTTTGCCCTTAGCGTGCTGTTGCTTATGATCATGATAACTCTTGACAGGTAAAATTACTCTTCGTGACTTGAAACGCTGCAGGATGGCACACATATTTTTTGACACGTTCTTCAACCTGGAAAAATACCTGGACCATGAGCAGAGAGATCCATTTGCAGTGCAAAAGGTCAGATAATTCATCTTTTAAGATCTCAGTGAGAATAGAACAGAAATGAATTATTCTTTAAATGCACATGTCGGTAAATGCCCCACTGATTTTAAACCCAGATCTCACTTCATCAGCTTCTTAAGGACCACCTACATATGCGCTCACTATAACCCAAGCTGTGTATTGATGCGTTCCAGGATGTGGACAGTGATGGTCCAGAGCCTTCAGACTGGGATAAATACGCTGCAGAGGAGTATGAAATCCTGGTAGCGGAAGAAACAGCCAATGAACAGCTACAGGAAGGGTAAATTTGAATGTTAATTTGTTTACGTGCTTCAGAGATCTGCCAGAATTGATGAGAAAAGCATCTCATGCATTTCGCCAACTTTTCTCATCAGGTCTTTCGAGGATGACTACGAGTCAGATGAACTCACTGTTTCCTCAGAAATGGGAAATAAAATGGACAAGCTGGTCATCTCTGACTTGTCTGCTTGAGACTCCACCACCCTTCCATCATTTTGCTCCACACCTGCAGGAACAGAGGGACATTACTCCACTCTACCCATTTTCTGCCCCATCCACTAAAGGGAATAATTTTTTTTTCCTACATTGCAAAAAGAACACTTTGTGTGTCTGTGTGTGTGAGTGCAATAGAGTTGTTTCTAAACCAAAAGGTTTTCTCGCTTTCAAAAAGGCTTTAAGTGCAATATGTCTTAACATGAAAATTGAATTAAATTTCCACTCTTAATAGCAACAACTACTCCAACAATGTTTAACTGCCGGCAGGTTCCACAAATCCTTTTTGAAACTTGTTCAAAATAATGCGGACGTTTTGAGACAGCTTACGTGTTTTATGTTTGATATTGCTGCCATATTTTCACTTAGATTCTGAAGAAGAGTTAGAAGAAGAAAAAGATAAAAGAAGAGGTAGACACATATCACTGGTGTGACAGGTATCTCATAAGGATTTTCAACTTTGAAAACAACCAGAAATCAACAGTGGATCATGCTGAGTTGTGCTCTTAAAACTGCCATTAAGTGGTTCCCTCACCTCAGTTTCACTCAATCTCTGTACAGCTTCATCTGAAGAGGGAGGATTAGGTATTGTAAAATAGACAATGAAAAATGGTCTGTTTAGTTTCACTTATACACAGAGCATATTTCCACATGGGCCCATGCATTTAAGTGGCTTACCGTTTGGATAAATAATTTTTTTGAGATTTATAGCGCCTTTTTGTGGTCCCTAGTGATATTGCATGTTGAGACTGAAAGCCATTCACTGGCTGTTTAAGCAGCAGAATGAAGTGCTGTGAAATTGTGGTGACCTTTTGAGGAGCTGAACTTGATTACAAACTTCAAACCTTCACTAAACATTTCCATAACGCCATACTGATGTCGGCTGTAAGCTGTCCCGTGTCGAGTTTGAACTTAGCAGGGCAACCTTAAACAAACTTTTTGAAGATAACATTAGGAATGATTTCTCTTTCGGGCCATTAGACCTTTGTGTAACAGGTCATCCTCTTCCAGGATTGTGTGAGGATGAGACATGGGCGCAGAAACCCTTTGATCCTCATATATAGAGTCAATTCAAATTCAAGCCATTGTGAAAAATGACTTAACATATTCTATATATTTTAAATTGTTCTAAATGAATTAATCAGCTATTATTATTGCACAAAGTTCTGTATGTAAATAAGGACAAGGTTAAAATGACCAGTCATCTCTAAAGGCACTAAGCCGAAACTCAGTTAGAACAGTACATAGTCACTCTTCACACAGCTCCGCAAATAACAGTCATATATACAATTCTCCAACCACACATTTTCCTCTGTGTCCTGTAAGATTTTCTTCTGGCTCTGATTTGCCAGTCTCAGCAATCAAATCTGTCTTTACTCATGTTCATATGCTCAGCACCATACCAATAGACTCATGCAGATTGTAACACACTTGGCCCTCATCCACATGTGGTGGTTCTCTGAGTGGGAATGTGGAAGGGGAGTGCTTGTGTGGTCCCTCTGGATCCCTACAAACACCTTTCCACCTGCGGATTCATGAGTTTCCACATCAACCATCCAATCTCTCCTCAGATTCGTTCTGTTCTGGATGGACATACCTCCCACACCCAACACCTTTTTACTGTATAGATGTTTTAGCTCAATGTAATTAGTGTAACATATTTATATATGTGAAGTGTGTAGTTTTTTCAAGGCATTGTCACGTGTGACAAATAGTGCTTTGTGTACTGTAGTCCAG